>NC_072391.2:62573257-62876287 GCF_028885625.2 Pongo pygmaeus
TAGAATTCTGTTCCCAAGAATGAATGTCACGTTTCTGAAATCCCCATTGTTCATGCTTGAGGAACATGACAATCATTTAATTAACAGTGTTTCATTTGTGGAAGCTCATATTTAAGATAGAGAACTCAATAAAGGTGGTATTAATACTATAGTCTCATTTCAACAATTTAACTGGACATTTATTTTTTCACTTACAATTCTTTCCATACAATGTTACTGAGATGCTTTTAAATTTATTTTGCTTTGCTGCTAATATGCTTATTAAGAGGATTAAAGAGTGTGCCTCATCCATCTGCCAAACATCTATGTCACTTCGATTATATGAAACACAGTTGACTACCATACTGGCCAATTAGGGTCTAAGAGCTATAGAATAATTAGAACATTTTGTAAAATATATTTAACAAGTTTCTAGGACTATTTTTTAAACTCCTTTGCATAGTTTCATTTATTTCAAATCCCACTTTCATGGGTTTCTTCTTTTTTCTTCTTTAATATCATTTCCCCCCAAAGGAGTTAAATCACTGTGTATTCTCCAGTGTGATAAATAAGGAAACAGTTTACCAAGTGCAAAGTCATATGCCATGGTTCCTTCTAATAGATCCCTATGGCTGTGGAGCAATTCCTAATAACCAATAATAATGGGAAAGTGGAATGGTAAAACGGGAAGCTTTGATCAAGACAAGAGACATTCTAGAGTTGGAAACTTAAGATGTTAGTTATTAAATGACTGCATCACATGAAAAAAAAAAGGGAATTAAAGGGGGCGGATTTTAGGGAGATGTTGGTAGACTGAATGTCCCTGACTCTCCACAATGGAGAGGGGAAGAAGGTAATTCCTTCTTTCAAACTTCCACAGGTGGCCTTGGCAGTACTACTGTGAAAACTCAATGTATGTCTCTTGAAATTTTGGTGGCACAGAAGCCTGGTGTCTGACACCTGCCTCAACAACAAACATAACAACAAGAAAAATACGTTCTAGAAGGTTTTATAGTGGAGCAAAGGTGAGAATGGCATGTTGGGTGGCCTACACTCCTAAAGTTGACCCTGCAAATGGTGTATGAGTGCTTACCATGATTTAGAAGAGTGATACTGCTCCTCTGTACCACCACACACACACAAGAAGAGGAAAAGAGATCCGGCATGGCATCTTATTGGACTGCTTCCAAACAGGGCTACCTGCAGGGTTGAACAGGTCCCAGCAGAGAATCTAGGTATCTGCTGACTGAAGAACAATTCCTTGTCCAATGAAAACAGAGATACCTTCTTCCTGGCAAAAGAAGAGTGGGTAAGAGTAGGCTGGTGGGTCTTTAAAGAACCAAACAGATGCTTTGGAGAAAGTCAGTTCTAAATAGCACATCACCTATGTCACACTGCTACGTGACTACCAGCCACATAACAACTTCCCTGTGCTTCTTCTCATAATCCCATGCTGATGAGACTCAGAACCTCAGTAAATGAAATAAAAAGATGTCAAAGCACTGGGGGAGAAGGAAGAGAAGAAGCTGTCCACACACAGGCTCTCTTCCTGAAACTGAGTTTTCATGTCTGTACTGGGGCACAACTGGGGAGGGAGAGAAATCTCAAACTAAAGAGAATATTGAAGTTTGGCCTTTCCATGGGATTGGATATTATACTTTCTGAAGAGAGATTACTTTTTGTGAATTGACCTGAGAACTGTTCACAGGCACTGAGAGTGAGGCATAGGGTTCAGGTACTTGCCATATTTGTCCAGTAGCAGGGAAAGACCTTGCACTACAGGGCCAGCTTTGGAGACATGAGAGATGAAGGTAGTCCATCCTATGAGTTTTTCTCATTTGATGTGATGGTTACAAATGACACAGAAATATTACGTAATTGAAAGGGTCTAATCTGACGTGACGGATGAGAGAAAGTGTCTTAAAGGGGCAGATGTCTGAGGGGAGCCTTGAACAAGGAGTGAAAATTGATAGATTGTTGAAGTTTTTAACATAGGAGCATCTGCCAGACCAAATCCACACCTCATGAGGTCACTTAGAAATAGTAAGAAACAGACCAGGCACAGTGGCTCACACCTGTAATCCCAGCACTTTGGGAGGCTGAGGTTGGCGGATCACTTGAGGTCAGGAGTTCGAGACCAGCCTGACCAACATGGAGAAACCCCATCTCTACTAAAAGTACAAAAATTAGCTGGGTGTGGTAGCAGACACCTGTAATCCCAGCAACTCAGGAGGCTGAGGCAAGAGAATCGCTTGAACCTGGGAGGCAGAGGTTGCAGTGAGCCAAGATCACACCACTGAACTCCAACTTGGGCAACAAGAGCGAAATTCTGTCTAAAAAAAAAAAAAAAGAAAAAAAAGAAATAGTAAGAAACATTGGAAAAATAATCCTTCCAGCTACCAATTTCTGAGTGCCTACTGTGAGTTGAATCTTCTGGTAAGAAGCACTTTGCATATATCTCTAATTCCATCCCAAAATGGCAAGGGAGAGGTTATTACTTCTATCTTGTGGATGAAGAAAATGGCCCTAGAGGGGTTGGGTAGAAATCCGGCACTCAGTGCATGAGTGGTGGAATAGGATTTCCACTAAGTACTTTCTGGTCCCAGGGCTGGTGCCCATTACTGTTCTTTATGTGGTAGGTGAGTTCATTCTTTAACTTAATTCTCACAACAGTCTTCTCAGGAGAGCTATCTGTGACACCTCTAAACAGCATCCTGAAGTTCTTTCCTTCCCTTGCTCCTGTAATCTTTGTCCAAGTCTTGAAAATGGCATTTACCTTGTTACTGTAAAGATTTATTTCTACACCTATCTCCTGTTAAACTGGAAGATTCCTAAGTGCTGAGATGGAGCTCTTGCTTTCTGTGTTCAGTAAATATCTAGGCCAGCTTTGCACACAGTAGGACTTCCTAATGTTATTGAATGAATAAATGTATCATTAATCATACATGAAAAAAGGGAATTCAGAGAGTTGAGATAATAAACTTAGGTAAAACAAGTAATTACTTTGGAGCCAGAATCTAAATCCCTGTCTCTTGATTTCAAATATAGGGCTCTTCCCATTTATTTAAGTTGGGATTAATACAATTTTCATAGTTGTTTTGGATATATTATACTTGACTACCAAGACAGAATCAGAAGGGTATGTGTGTATACACATGCACATACACACATATAGAAATAGAAATCAAAATTTTTTTCTTAGTTGACTAACTTCGGCCATTAACATGCTAATTCTTGAATTAGCCTCACTGTTTACCTTAATTCCTATTTTGTTTTGTTTTGTTTTTAGAGACAGAGTCTCACTCTTGCCACTTCACTCTCACCTAGGCTGGAGTACAGTGGCAAGATCATAGTTCACTGCAGCCTTGAACTCCTGGGCTCAAGGGATCCTTCTGCCTCAGTCTCCAAAGTAGTTGGGATTACAGCACCACTATGCCCAGCTAATTAAAAAAAAACATGTAAATATTGGGTCTTGCTATGTTGTCCATGCTGGTCTCAAACTCCTGGCCTCACGGGAGCCTCCTACCTTGGCCTCCCAAAGTACTGGGATTATAGGCATGAGCTACCATGACAGGTATTTTTTTGTTTTTGCTTTTGAGATAACATTACACAACTTTCATTCAAAAAATATTCATTGTGTACTTATTGTGTTGCAGGCAATTAGATATGCCCAAGGAGAACCCAAACTACAGATAGGTTTGGGTTTTCCTTGCATATATTTGTATATGCAACCTATATATATTTACTTTGTATCTCCATATATGTGTGTATGTACATATATATAGGTGTGTATATATACATACACACAAAATATTCTATTTACTAATCTGAGTTCCAGTGATATGAAGGAAAACGGCACAGTGCTTTGAGAATCTATTAGAGCCTTGATCTAGGCTGGTTCCTCAGAGGAAGGGTTCCCGGAGATATGAAGGCAGATCTGAGAGCTAAGGGAGAGATGAGATATATGTCAAGAGCAGGTAGATAAAGGGATAGGTTTCCATGGAATTTGTGAGCAGTTAAAGGGAGGCTGACATTGCTAGGACACACAGATGGAGACAGAGTCGCACGACAGCATGTAGACCTGGGCAATGGTCAGGTCGCGCAGGATCCAGCTAAAAGTATTGATATTTTGTTACTTACTCTAAAAGCACTACAAAGGCACTGAAGGATTTTAGCTGAAGAATAATATAGTCAGTCTTGACTTTCTAAAGCCTCTCTGTTGGATGTGAGGAGAATAAGTTGGAAGGAGATAAGAATAAGCTGGAAGTCCAGTTATGAAGTGATTAAGTAGTCAGGTGAGAGACCATAACAGTGTATCTGAATATTCTATAAACTCCTGGGCCTTCTATCTTGGCTTCTCTACATAAAAAAAGAGAAAATTCAGTCCTCTGATTTGGGCCATAAAATACTGAGAAATTTCCCCCAAAGAATACTGCTGTAATTTTGTTCTACACAATTCTCTCAAGTGTCGTTCAAAGGCACTCAGTGTGGAGAAAAGGTGTGCTGGTATTTTCTGATCTACATTTGTTCAGATCAATGGTCTTTAGGATGCTGCAAGATCTTTCTTCACCAATCTAATATCCCATTGTTTGTGGCTGAGCCTTTCCTCGTGAAGCCGGTGATGACCTGATCTTGTGAGGCTCACATTTTTGACTAGCCTGAGGGTCTGGTTGAATTAGTTACTCTCTGGAGGCCCATGTTGACCTAATTCTCTGTCTTGTCTGTGCCTTCAGTAGAGGGCAAGGGTGTCTTCATCTCCAATCTTCTCCTGCTTTGTCTTGACTGCTCTGACACTCAGACCTAATGCCCATGGAAGCTTTCCTTCTCCTCTTTCTCTTCCTCCTCCTTCTCTGCTGCAGGAATGCAATGGGGGAAGGAGGGCAGGTGGGTGGGTTTTGAAGTGGTGATTAGTGCCATTAACCTTGATCTGTAACCTCAGAAGTTCAGAAAATGGAAAAGAAGAGTGGAGCATCCTCTGGGCTTTTTCCTAACCAGTAGTCAAGCATGTCACTTGTAGTAGTCATGCATTTCACTTGCAGAGATAATGCCAAATTATTGGCTCTGTCTACCTGATTAAGTCTTTTTTATCTTCTCTGAAACTGCAAAGGAAAAAAGCCCACCTCAGCCATCACTGCACTAAACCAGACTTAATATTACCATAACCTTTTACCACCTGAGAACTAGTGTTCCCTGAGGGCTCACCTAGCATGCCTCCTCAAATGTTACAGTTTGTAAAACTGATAAACAAAGAAAATAAATTCATTCATTCACCCATAAATTTGTACAAAGTGCTGATTGTATGCTAGGCTTTGTGCTTGGATAGGGAATCAGAGATGTAAATGAGTAAACGTCTCTGCTATTGAAGAGCTCACTGACTGCCTGGTAAACAAGTGAATTAGCCATAACCTTGTGAGAGCTCTAACCTTGCAAGGGACTGATAGCTCATGGTGAGGGGTAGGTCAGAGTGGTCTGGCCCTATGCCCAAGGCTCCTATGAAGGCTAAATCAAAAGTTCTATCTCTACTGGGAAGTTTTTTTTTTTTTTTTTTTTTTCTTTCCAGAAAACATCTAATTTGGTCAGCCTTGGAGTTAAACATATTTTTTTTCTCCTTATCTTGTGTTTTCCAAGCTGAGAGTATTTCAATTACAACCTTATTAGATAGATAAATGTATATTTTACTGCTTTAATTTGGATCCAGAAAAAGATAGACAATCTTGTAAAACTTATCCCAAGGCCAAGGATATATATTAAGTGCTGACTGTGTGCTGAAAAATAAGAGTCTCTACTACTCTCTCATTTCTTGGTTAGATGTGGTGTCCAATTAACTTATACCAACAGGCACAATGCAATTTAGAATAAGCTGTCACAAGAGATGCACCAATAGTGAGGATTTAGGGTGCTTAGTGAAAAACTGAACATTTGCATTAGGCCTAAAGGAATGGGCAAGTTATCAACAATGGTTGTGTACTGAAGAAAGTCCTGCCAAGTGTGATCCTGTATAAGCTATTTCACCCAGTTGAGCCTTAATTTTCTCAACAATGAAGAAAGGAATATTATTTAATAACACCGATCTGCCTCATGCAGTAGACACTAAATGAAATATTTAACATAAAACCTGGCTCTAATGCATAGTGATAATGACGGTGGTGGTAGTAGTGATGATAATCGTGGGTGGTGGTAATGAAAATGGTGATGGTGGTGGTGATGATGATGATGGTGGTGGTGATGATGGTGGTGGTGGTGGTAATGATAATGATGTTGGTGATGGTAATAGAGATGATAATGGTAGTAATGGTGGTGATGGTGGCAACGAAAATGGTGATGGTGGTGGTGATAATGGTGGTGGTGGTGATGTTGGTAGCGATGTTGGTTGTGATGAAGAGCATAAGGATAATGATTGCAATGGTCATGATGCTGATGAGACAATGATGATGAAGAATTGTACCACTTCTATGGCTATCATCCATAACCTTCGATCATCCTTCAGGGTATTTTTTAAAGACGGAGTCTCGCACTGTCACTCAGGCTGGAGTGTAGTGGTGCGATCTCAGCTCACTGCAACCTCCGCCTCCCAGGTTCAAGCAATTCTCCTGCCTTGGCCTCCCGAGTAGCTGGGATTACAGGCTCCTGCCACCACGCCCAGTTAATTTTTGTATTTTTAGTAGAGACGGTGTTTCACCATGTTGGTCAGGCTGGTCTCGAACTCCTGACCTCGTGATCCGCTCGGCTCTGCCTCCCAAAGTACTGGGATTACAGGCATGAGCCACCGCACCTGGCCTCAGGGTTGATAATACTTACTTTTTGTAGGACTGATGTACACTGATTAGAATGACAATTTGCCTAAGGAATTGTTCAGTGACTCATGAGGGCCCAAAAGACAGAGTGGCATCTCCCAAATGAAAAAGGAGGCTATGGACCATGCCTACTCAGAGGTGTTGCCAGCCAATTATAGGCAGAAGGCAGACAGCTATCAGAAGGATTTCCAACACAAGAAATTTCTCTCGTCTTTCAGCAGAAAGTTTGTTTTCTAGGGGATGAGTTTGGTGGAGATTTCTTATTTCCTCATTTTCTCTGGGAAGCAGTTAAAAGCACATTCCATTTCATTCTTTACAATGTCTTATCAATAACAAGATTGCCTCTCTCTGCCTTTCTTTTAAGTACCTGGGTTCAGGGTCCTGTTTATAGCTTCTCTGGTCAGGGGATTCCTTTTACTCTGAGGAAGAAAAGCAGGGTGCTTGAGAGAAAGAGATTTCTGGAGTTTGAATGTTGGCTTCCTCACAGATTGGCAGTGTGGCCTTAGGCAGTTTTCTGGAACCAGCTAAGTTTAATAATACCCATTTCTTGCTTTTTGTCTCCCTTCCTCCATTCTCACTCCTTTCCTCTCTGCTCCAGTCTTTCTCATGTTGAGAGTGATTTCAAGACACCCAAGACTTTTGCAGTGAGCTCCCTGGGCTGCCTGATGCTCTCTGTAGCTAAGTAAGAACAGGTCTAGGAGAAAGGCAAAGCTCTGATCCCACATGCTCGATGAGTCCTAGCTGTGGAGATGCTGCTCTTCTGTGTAGAGGGAACTGGAACTTCCAAGGCGCTCTAGAGATGTAGGTAAAACAGAGGATATCATACTGCAGGAAGTTGTGGAAGTGTTCCTAGAAAAGCATGTTGCTTAAAAATAGCCCACAGCTCCATTCTGCAAATCTGCCCTCTCCCCCTCATTCTGATTCTGCTGCAGTCTATAATCAAATGTGAGTGAAAGCAAGTCTACCTAGCCTTGAGATAAAAGCTTTCTTAAAAAAGAAAGGATAGCTGGTTTCCAGGATGGCATGCAAGGAGCTTAGAAGTTTCTGCTCTGTCCTCACAACAGGTAAAAAGCTGAAGAAACTAAAAAATCAACAACTTCTCTTATACCCATCAAAGAAGTGAGGTCACAGGGCAAACTGCTGCCCCCATAATTGAAGATGCAGGTGGATACAGGGAATCACAACTTACAGGAACAGAAGCTTATGAGCAGAAATCTCTGGAGTAGCCAGTGCCAGTGTAGGAAAACCTACAGTGTAATTGATGAATTGCTGAAGGCTCAGTGTGCCCAAGTCCAAAGGTCAAAAACTCCAGGGTTACCAAGTCATAGAAAGGTCTTCACACTTTTCTCAGTTTTACTTCCAAGAGCTCTACCAAGTCCTCAGAGTGAAGATAGAAAAAAAAAAAAAAAAAAATCCCTCCATGCTGCCAGAAAGGCAAGGAAGACATCTTAAAATGTGCCAGAACATTCTGTTCTACTTAACAAGGTCCGTCCTCAGGAAAAACTACTTAACCAGAGCCTAATCTGCTGTAGTTTTATCAGATCCTAACTTCCATGGGGGAAGGAAAATACCCAACTCCAGTTCACTCTAGTCATCCTGTCCCAGGGAGAGAAAAACAGCTAGAAACATTTTAAGGTTCACAGCCCAGAGGTCCAGGCTTGCTAAAATGCTGAGACCTAATAATAAGACTATGGAATGTTGTCTCTCCCTCCATATCATACCACAACATTAAAAGGGCCTAATTACAGCAGCTTCTTTTTACCCAGTACATCAAATACAGCTATGAACAAAAAATTTTAAAGCATACAAAAAACACAGTTCGAAGAGACTGAACAAGCATAGGAGTAGAGTCAGACATGGCAGAGATGTTAGAATTATCAGACCAGGGGTTTAAAATGATTCTCTTAGGGATCTAGTGGAAAAGTAGATCCCAAACAAGAACATGAAAACATAGAGATGGAAACTCTAAGAAAAAATTTAACAGACTTGCTAGACATACACACACACACACACACACACACACACACACACACACACTCAGAATGACTTTGGAGGGCTCATTAGTAGACTGGCCATGGATGAGGAAAGAATCTGAGCTTGAGGAGATTACAATGGAAATTTCCAAACTGAGAAGAAAAAAGAAAAAAAGCCTGAAAAAAACAGAACAATATTCTAAAATCTGTGGGACAACTCTAAAAGAGCAACACACACATAATAACAATTCCAAAAGGAGAAGAAAAAGAGTAAGGAACAAAAGCAATATTTGAACCAATAATTACTAAGAATTTTCTCAAATTAATATCAGAAATCAAACCACAGATGAAAGCTCAGAGAACATCAATCAGGATAAATACCAAAAAAACTACACTTGGGTACATCATATTTAAGCATCAGAAAATCAAAGATTAAAAAAATCTTGAAAAAATTGAGGAAAAAACCTATGTAGAGAAGAAAAGATAAGAATTATATTAAATTTCTCCTCAGAAATTATGTAAACAAAAATAGAGTGGAATACCTGAACCATTAAGAGGAAATAAAAAGCAAGTAAGAATTCTCCACCCTATGAAATTATTCTTCAAAAGTGAGGAAGCAATAAGGACTTTCTCAGATAAACAAGAATGGAGGAGATTTGTTGCCAGTAGTCATGCCTTGCAGGAAATATTAAAAGTTTTTCAGAGAGAAGAAAAATGATTTGGGTCAGAAACTCACATTTACATAAAGAAAAAAAGAGCATCAGAGAATGATTAAGTGAAGGTAAGATAAAAACCATTCTTATTCCACGGGAGAAAATATTTGCAAACTATGCATCTAACCAAGGTCTAACATACAGCATCTATAAAGAACTTAAACTTACAAGATAAAAACAACCCCTTAAAAAGTGGGCAAAAGAAATGAGAAGACTTTTTTCAAAAAAAGACATACATCCTGTCAACAAGCATATGAAAAAAAACCTCAATATCCCTGACCATTAGAGAAATGCAAATCAAAACCACAATGAGATATCATCTCACACCAGTCAGAATGGCTATTATTAAAAAGCCAAAAAAAAACAGATGCTGGTGAGGTTGCAGAGAAAAGGGAATGCTTACACACAGTTGGTGGGAGTGTAAATTAGTTCAATGATTGTGGAAAGCAGTGTGGTGATTCGTCAAAGAGTTAAAGGCAGAACTACCATTTGACCTAGCAATCCTATTACTATGTATATACCAAAAGAATATAAATCATTCTACCATAAAGACACATGCATGTGAATGGTCATTGCAGCACTATTCACCATAATAAATACATAGAATCAAGCTAAATACCCATCAATGACAAATTGGGTAAAGAAAGTGTGGTACACACACACTATGGAATACTATGCAGACACAAACAATAATGAGATCATATCTTTTGTGGGAACATGGATAGAACTGGAAGCCATTATCCTCAGTAAACTAATGCATGAATAGAAAACCAAATACCCCATATTCTCATGTATAATTGGGAGCTATATGATGAGGACACATGGAAACATAGAGGAGAACAACAGACACATGGGCCTACCTGACGGTAGATGGTGGGAGGAGGGAGAGAATCAGAAAAAGTAAATATTGGGTACTAGGCTTGGTATCCGGGTAGCAAAATAATCTGCACAACAAACTCCCATGACATGAGTTTATCTATATAACAAATCTGCACATGTATCCTTGAACCTAAAATAAAAGTTTAAAAATTAAATAACTAAATAAATTTCAAGGAAAAAAAGCACATCCTTAATTGATGTGACAGATAACAGTTCTTCAAAATAATAATCAGAACAATGTATTCAAATACATATTAAATATATAAACATATATTTACACTTACATATAAGTAAAGTGAGTGACAGCGATGATACAAGGAACAGAAGGGAAATATTAGGGACATTTTGTAATTACAAGGTACTTGCACGATCTGTGAAGTAGTATAGTGTTATTTGAAAGTGCACATGAATTAGTTCTAAATGTATGTTTCAAACTCTAGGGAAATCACTTTAAAAAGTGAGAAGAGTAGCACAATTGATATGCTAAAAAGGAGAAAAATTGAATTATAAAATGCTCAGTTGAAACCATAAATAGATGTTAAAGTGTGGGAGACTAAAAACAAACAAACAAACAAACAAACAAGAAAAACAACAACAAAGAACAGGGCAACAAATATAAAACAGTAACATATATGGTAGATATTAATCCAACTATATCAATAATCAAGTTAAACATCAATGCTTTAAATGCATCAGTTACAAGATAGATATTGCCAGAGTGGTTAAAAAATAAAAACCCAACCTATATTTGTCTAAAAGAATCTACTTTAAATACAAAAGACATACAGGTTAAAAGTTAAAGATGGAACAAAGGTATGCCATGCTGTTAATAACACTAACCTAAAGAAAATGGAAATAGCTATGCCAATTTCAGACAGAGAAAACTTCAGAGCATGAACAGTTATCAGGGATAAAAATTAATATTACACAATAATAAAGTGGCCAATATTCCAAGAAGATATAGTAATCCTTATTATATATGTGCCTAACAACCAATATCAAAATATGTGAGGCAAAAACTGATAGGACTCAAGGAGAAATAGATGAATCCACTATTATAGCAAGAGACTTTAACACTCCTCTATTAGAAACGGACAGATCCAGCTGGTAGAAAATCAGTAAGTATTTTCAACAGCAGTATCAATCAACCGACTATAATTGACATCCACAGACTACTTCATCCAACAAGAGCATGTTACACGTTCTTTTCATGCTTATATAGAGCATTCACCAACATAGACTGAATTCTGTCCCATAAAACATGTCTTAATAAATGTAAAAGAATAATTACCATGCAATATCTGCTCTCAAGCCACAATGGAATTAAACTAGAAATCAATAATGAAAAGACAGCTGGAAAATACCAAAGTACTTGGAGATTAAACAACACACTTCTAGATAACAAATGGGTCAAAGAAAAAAAATTTCAAGAGAAATGTTAGAATATTTTGAATTAAATATAAGTGAAAATACAACTTATCAAAATTTGTAGATTCAGCAAAAATAGTACTTAGAGTGAAATTTATAGTGCTGAACGTATATATTAGAAAATAAGGAAGATTCAAAATCAATAATCTAAGCATCCATCTTAAAAAACTAGAAGAAGAGGAAATTATATCCAAAGTAAACAGAAGAAAAGAAAGAATCAGAAGTACAAAAGAAACTAACTTAACTGAAAATGGGAAATTAATAGAGTAAATCAACAAAACTGAAAAAGACCTTTTCAAAAAACATTTAATAAAATTGGGAAGCCTCTAATCAGGCTACGAAAAAAAGGGACAAGAAACAAATCACTAATATTAGAAAGGAGAGAAGATACATACTGTAAAGCCCATGAAATTGAAAAGGATAATAAAAGAATATTATAAACAATTTTGTGCCCACAAATTTTATAACCTGGATGAATGGACCAGTTTCTTAAAATACACAATCTGCCAAAACTCACATAAAAAGAATAAATATATAAATAGGCTTATATCTACTAAAGAAATTGAATCAACAATTAATAACTTTCCAAAACAGAGAGCACCGGCTATAGATGGGTTCACTGGTGAATTCTGCCAAACATGGAAGGAAGAAATTATACAAATTCTCTACAATCTCTTTCAGAAGATTAAAGCAGAGGTAATACTTCTTAACTTATTTAATGGGGTCAGCACCAGACACTACAAGAAAAGAAAACTACAGACCAGTGTTTATCATCAACATAGAAAAAAATTCTCATTAAAATAGTAACAAATCAAACCCAACAACAGTTTTTAAAAAGAGAATTATACATCATAACCAAGGGGATTTATTCCAGATATGCAAGGCTGGTTTTACATTTGAAAATTAATAAATGTAATCTATCGTATAAACAAGATAAAGAAGAAAAATCACATAATCATATCAATAGATGCAGAAAAAGCATTTGACAGAATTCAACACCCAGTCATGATATCTATATATAATATAAAATACATAATATATAAAAATATATATTTTATATATATGCTAAAGAAGGATAGAAGGAAACTTTTTAAACTTAATAAAGAACATTAGTAAAACATTACACTAACATTATACTTAACATTAAGAAACTTCAAGCTTTCCTGCTAAAATCAGGAAAGGATGTTTCCTCTTACCACTCCTTTTCAACATTGTACTGGAAGTGCTAGCAAATCCAATGAGAAAAGAAAAGGAAATAAAAGGTTATTAATATCAGGAAGGAAGAAATAAAACTGCCTTTGTTCACAGATGACATGATTGTCTAAATAGAAAATCCAAAAGAATCAACAAAAAAAACCTCTTGGAACTAATAAACAATTACAGAAAATTTGCAGAATACAAGATTAATACAGAAATTCAATTGCTTTCCCATACTTCTGCAACAAACAAGTGAAATTTGAAATTAAAAACACATTGCCATTTATATTAGTGTCCCTCAAAATTATATATTTAGATATCAATCCAACAAAATAGATATGCATAAAGGATTAGTTTCAGGGCCGTCCACAGATACCAAAATCCAAAGATGCTCATATTCCTTATATAAAATGGTGTAGTACAGTTGGCTCTCTGTATCTGCAGGTTTCAGTCCAAGGTTGGCTGAATCCCTACCTGTGAAACCTTATGGCATATCGACAACACCCAAAACATAGAAGCAACCAAGATATCCTTCAGTGGATGAATAGATAAATAAACTGAGGTATACGCAAACAATTAAATATTTGCACTAAAGAGAAATGAGCTATCAAGTCATAAGAAAACAGGGAGGAAACTTAAATGCATATTACTAAATGAAAGAAGCTAATCTGAAAAGGCTACATACCATGTGATTCCAAGTATATGACATTCTATAAAAGGCAAAACTGTGGAGACAGTAAAAATTCAGTGGTTGCCAGGGGTTAGCAGGGAAGGAAGGGTGTATTAGTCCATTTTCACACTGCTATGAAGAAATACCTGAGACTGGGTAATTTGTAAGGAAAAAGAGGTTTAAAGGACTCACAATTCCACATGGCTGAGGAGGCCTCACAATCGTGGTGGAAGGCGAAGGAGGAGCAAAGTCACATCTTACATGGTGGCAAGCAAGAGAGCATGTGCAGGAGAACTGTCCTTTATAATACCATCAGATCTCATGCAACATACTCACTATCACACGAACAGCACAGGAAAAACCTGCCCCTATGGTTCAATTACCTCCCACTGGGTTCCCCTCATGACAGGTGGGGATTATGGCAGCTACAGTTCAAAGTGAGATTTGGGTGGAATAGAGCACAGAGGATTTGTAGTGCAATGAAACTATTCTGTATGATACTATTATATATAATACTACATGATAATACATGTCACTGTAGATCTGTTCAAAGCCATAGAATGTACCCCACCAAGAGTGTGCTATGGAGTTTGGGTGATAATAATGTGTTAATATAAGTTCATCAATTGTAAAAAAAAAAAAAATGTGCCATTGTGGTGCAGGATGTCAATAGTGGGTGAGGTTGTGCATTTGTGGAGGACAAGAGTAGTATAGGAACTTCATATACTTTTCACTCAATTTTGCTGTGAACCTAAAACTGGTCTGTAAAAATAACATTTGCTAATTCAAAAAGGAAAATTTAGTATTAAAAACTGAGTGCTCTCCAGAAAATGGACATAGCAAATACCAAAAATTTAAAATAACAGCAATTAAAATAAAAATAACAACTAAGTGGTTAAACATTTACTCTGCATCCTGTCTCATTAACTGTTTCTATGCATTATCTCATCTAATTCTTACATCAACCTGATGAGGTGTGTACTAGCATTTTCTTAAGCTTGCAGATAAAGAAACTGAGTCACCAAGATGGTCAGTCACTCCCCCCAGATGCACAAGTTATAGGTAGTAGAGTCAGGGTTGGCATTTAGTTCCTCTACCTTACGCTTCATCCCAAGACACATGCTAATGTCACATTTATTTTCCAGATCTTGGTTAGAATGCTGATACATAAAAGTGGCCAGGACTATAAAATACAGAACACTTGGAGTCCTAGATGGAAGAGGGGGGCTTCCTCCACCTCTGCAATACTGACTTTTCAGACCTCATATTTCTTTATTGTGGGAAGCAGTCCTGTACATTTAGAATGTTTTGCAGCAGCCCCACTTCTGCCTACTGTATGCCAATCGCACCTCCACCTTTAATGTGACAACCAAAAATGTCTCCAGACATAATGATTGTCCCCTGGGGGGCAAAATCCCCCCAGTGGAGAACCATTGCTTTACTACATGCCATCACTCCAGGTCTTGATATCACTCACAGAACCAGGCTTAAATGTTTCTGTAACTACCAAATACCTAGGCCTTCCTTCACTGTGTTTTTGTCAATCTGACCTTTTCTATCTGCCAATGATCTCTGTCCCAGCTCGATCAACAATAAAATGTAGATAATACTTTGCAGAAGTAATGTGAATTTTAAAGCACGACCTTCCTTATAGATGACAATGTCAAATAATATTTACTAAAAGACCAAGAATATAATGATACTCAACAAATGCTGTTTATCTTTACTTTGCCCATCTCACCTAAAATGCTACAGTAAACAAAACTGAGCCGCCTCTTCTCCCCTAGTGAAATAACCTAATCACCCACAGACACTCTGAAAGAACGGATGCACTTTTTTAAAATGTCAATTCCTGAATTTGATGATTTTGCCAGTATACTTTAAGTAGACATTTGGGAACATCTGAATAAAGGATAACATTCCTTAGTTTTTAATCCATATGGCTGTGCCTCTCAGACACAACCTAAAAATGACTTTAGTTAACTGTGAAAGCTTCAATGGGCTATGTGTGGACTCAGTCCATCCTTTCTTTTGTTTAAAACAGACCATGGTGTCATAGATTTATATAACAATGTCTTAGAATCTGATGTGCAGTAGAATTTATTTTACATTTCTGCCATAGAATTTCATTTTAATTGAAAAGGGAGATTTCTTTCTGTGTGTGTGTGTGTGTGTGTGTGTCTGTGTCTATGCGTCTGTGTATATAAATATATGATGTTGGTATTTACTTTGTGTTTATATGTGTAAGTGTATGTTCACATATACTTTTATGTCTATACATATTTATGTAATTCTATACATCAAGAGGAAAATTATATTGCTGACATAAAGCTATCTGTATCAGATGAAGATGGAAACAGAAAGTTTAACATATTGGCCAATCTGCATAGAGAGCGCATACACAATTGCAGCCCATCTTGGAAGGCAAACGCGGTACTTTCTTGCTTCTAATGGCTTGATAATAGCCATTATCGGCAACAATGTAAATGAAAAGAAAATAAAAAGAGGCATTTTTATGCACTGCCCATTAAGAGCAGCACGCATATAAACTCATGAACTTGGTAAATAAATAAACGGACTGGTTGCTAAGCAAAAGCTTGATTTCATTTCCAGTCCTATGGATGGACATTTTGTCATTAAAAAGATAGAGCTGTTTAAGCTGTCCCAAGGGAAAGACTTAAAGTGGGATAAAAAAGAATCCAGTGGAGTATGCAGACCTGAGCCAATTTTAAATAATTGCCATTCCACTCTGAAGCCAGAGATTGTGTTACGACGTGGACCAGCAGCCACTGGGAGCAGGGCCTTCCTACAGGAGGTGCCACATACCCAATTTGTCACACCATGGAGGCCTATGGGAACAACCCCAAGGCAAAGATAGAGGAGTCCCTGCCTTCACTATGTGATAAAATGACGCTTAAAGACCTGTATATTTTCCTTGCTGGTTTGTCATGTGGCCTCATATATCTTTGGAATAGTGTCTGTGAATCGTGGAATGAAACTTAAGAGGTCATTTGGTCCAGCTGCTTGTCATAACCTCTCTAAATCAATTTAGCTCCATAAGTCCCATTTATATCAATCCACAAAAAGGTACTAACTTTATTTCTGGGTGCATTAATTCAGTAAATGACTTAACATACATGGAGTGTATAATAGTGCCTGTGCATAACAGACAGTCAATATATGACCATTTCTGCTGTTCCTTATATTTAACATTTTTTAAAAGTCTACTGATGTAAGAAACTTGATTGCCTTTGAAATTAGACATAACATAACTACGTTCCAATTATGACTGTGTGTTCTTGAGTGAGGACTTGGCATCTATGAGCCTTAGTTCCTTAATTTATAACACAGGGATGAGGATACTTCATGCATTTCATGATTGTTGTGAGAATTAAATGAGGAAATCCTTGCAAAAGGAGGGCACATAGTAAATTCTTAGTGGATATCAGCTATTATTGTCATCACTGCTGTTATCATTTTCATCTCAATAGATGACATTCTGTTGTTGAAACTACAGACGTCTCTGGGATAAAAAATGAATGGTACTTTTCTATTACTTATACCTTGGAGTAATGTCATGTATTGAGTAATTTTCCTCTTGAGTGGAGCTGACAGCAGAGTTTTATGAGGAATGAGAGAGGGAGGATGATGAAGAGGAAGAAAGAGGATGGAGATCAAGATTGAGAACTTGGACTTTTTGTGAGAAAGGAGATCTGTGTAGCGACTACTCTCCTGGAGGATGGAAAAGAAGATTCAAGAGTGTTCAAGATCTCACTTTCATACAATCAACTGAACTATGTTCAGGGCTGGGGTGAGACCACAAACAAAGCTAGCAAGGTGCCTGGATTAGGGAGCTCAAGGTCTAGTCAGGGATAGAGGAATGTAAATGGGCCATTACAATACAAGTCTCAAGTACTAGGATGGCTTAGAAACTCAGAGGTGGTGGCACTTAACTCTGACCCAAGGCAATGAGGAAGACTTCCTGGAGGCATATATATCTTAGAGGCTTCTGAAGAGTTCAGAGGACATAGGAAAAGATAGCAATTGCTCTGCCATTTATAAAATGTAGAATAGCGTGCTTAACTTTCTGAGCTTCAGTCTTGTTTTTCTATACAATGTGGATAACAGAATATGGACTATGATGATTATAGACATTACAGTACATATTATACTTATATTAAGGTGCTTCATGAAAATTTCTTATTCATTTATTCAATGAATGCCAGCCTTTATTGCCAAGATGAGGAGCCTGGGCCAGGTACTCACCAACTCTGGTCTTCGCTTTGCAATTGACAATCTCTAAAATCCCATTCTTAGGGTGTACAATTTGATGAACAGGGCCAGACTGCTGGCAGATCAAACATCTCCCTCCTCTCTCTCTCTTGCTCTCTCTCTCTCTCTCGTGCTCTCTCTCTCTCTCTCTCTTTTCCACCCCTCTCTCTCCTGCTATTCAGTCCCTCCTTAAAAAGCTTCAAACCCTGCTGAGTACAAGAGGGCATATTTAATGCTGGGCGCACACCCATCGGGGACCACTTCCCAGACCGCAGCTTCTCCCTTCATAATTAAAGTGGAGGCTTTGAAATGTTCAGTGCGGCTTTCTCTGAAGTTGCAGCTGACCAGTTTCTCCTGCTGCCTCTCAAACCTTTAATTTGTCGTAAAATTGTTCGTTTTTTCTTATGACTACTTGGGGTTTTTCATCCTCCTGTGGCTGCAGAAATGGACCCCGGTGAGCAATGCCTATTTTTACGAGAACTCCCTTGCACAACATTCGGGCTATCTCTGAAAACTGTTTCAAAGGGAAATGGATGAATGATTTCCTTCAAGGGCACCTGGGTACCTGGGGAATTTAAGTTTCCATTTTTTTTATTTCCTTGAGGGCTAAGGATATATGTTGCTTTCTCCTAAACAGCCAGAGTTGAAGCTCAATGCCAAAAAGTGCATTTTTCTCTAGGCCATTGTTAAATCTCAATTTTGCCTTTGACCAGCTGTACAGCTTGGGTAAGCTACCTGAATTATTTGCAAGCCTCAGTTTCCTCATTGATATAATAAAGATTAAAATGTGACCTAATTGGGATGATTTGAGAATGATAATTACCAGCTCACTCTACATAGCTATGGTACAAATGTTGACAGTTTCCTGGCCTTCACAAAAAGCACAATTTAGTGAGAGCAGTTAGAAATTTGTGTGGGATTTTGGTGCCTAAATCCCCTCCTCCATTGTGGATGTGTGGACTTAAGGGGCTACAGGCACACTGAAGCCATAATTATGGGGAAACATAGTATCAATTATATTCTTAGTGCAGGCATTACTCCATAACTTCCTTTATAGCACTAAAGAGACTGTGGTGGAGCTGTGGCTGTCTTCCTCATCTCTCTTCTTTAAATCTCCAGTAGTTGGGCCTGAAAGGTCCTCTTCCCGGATCACCTGCATGGATGAGGCAGGCTGGTCTGGAGAGTGCACTGATAACTGGAAGCTCATTAATTTTTAGCACAGTGTGTGCCATCCATTAGGGAATTGTGGCCCATTGAATTTTAGGCAGCTCCACTGTTTCCTCCTGAAAAGGAGTTCATCATGTGGTAGGTGAGGAGGGGCAGAAGCACAGAGCACAGAGGGTTAACAGTGTTGGTTTGTTTTTTTTCCCACTGCCCATATACAAAGCTAACATACAAGGTCAAGGGACTACATGAAACAGCCCCACCCTGACCAAGCAGGGGAGATGTATATAGATCAAAACAGACAAGTATGAGTGCAACCAGCTATATTGTGTAATCAAGGGTTAGAAAAGGGCTGACTCTTTATCAACCCAGTCACAGACACTATGTATATGACAAACAATCAGGAAGAACAAGGGCGGAGTGGTCTTAGGAAGCAACCAGCTCTTAGGAAAATTGCTCTGTGCCCTGTAGGCTCTTACTCCTGCTTCATGTGTCGGAATTTATTTCCAGATAGCAGCTCTGTAGGCCTTTTTCTGGGGTCCACCTTTTAAAAATTGAATTTGGCGAAGCTTATCTTAGTACCTACTGTATACAAGGGTATGGTAGGTACAGTAGGAAAGATAAAAATGCAAAGTCCCAAACCATCTAATGGTCATCTGCTACAGAGGATTAAGAAAGATCTCTAGAGTAAGACTCTGGGAGACGGGTTCATCGTGTCACTGGTACTTGCAAGCTGAGTATTGTTAGGCAAGTCACTTCTCTCTAAGACTCAGCTTCCTCATCTGCAAAATGGGGTTAATAAAACCTATTTCTCAGGGCTGCTAATATGATTTCACATAAGTAACTGACACACAGAAGTCACTCAGTAAATATTAGTTTCCCGTTCCTACACTACCCACAGGAGAACCCAGATACTGGGCACCATCCTTAGAGAAATGGGGAATGTGGGGATAATAAATCTCAACATCTGCTTGTTGGACCTTTTATCTGTACTTGGAGACAGGGTGTTTATGGAGACAAGGTAGATTTGCAGTGATGCATTATTAATAGTTTGTGATACGTTCCGGGTGATGGATATCTACCCCCCAGACATACAGCGACAGCTGCATTCTCTCTCGGGGAAAACAACAGCATCAAGCCCGAGCAGAGAGCTCCAAGGGAAAAAAGAACAAAAAACTTCAGATGCCAATTATAGTCCATGTTGTCTTGCTTGGATTACTAGAAGGATCTCTCCCACCTCCCACTCCATCAACATCATAAATCTTTTGCCTTGAATTCACAGCACTTCTGTTTAGAAGCTCTTGCTGGCATAGACACTACACTGACAAGATTTGCAAAATAGCCCCTTCTTTCTGGTTGCTTTACGATAAAGTTTAGAGACTCACGGTACATCACTACCTACTGTCTTTTCTGTGCAATGTGACAAAATATTTGTCCTGAGTAAAGATTGGCTGTCTCTGCAGCAGCTCAGTCAGTGGTGATTTCGGAACACAAAAACATGGAGTTATGCTGTAGAATTAACAACTTTTTAAAGTGACTGGAGGGATTAGAGATTGAAGAGATTGTTGATCCCCACTCTTCCTATCTTACAGGTGGGAAGTGGTGAAGGGTTGTGCCAAAGGTTGCATTGGAAATTAGAGGCTAGAGAAAGGATAAGAGCTTTGGGTTCGACACCATGCATGCGCTCATATTTATTAGAGCTGGTCCAAGATCTGATTTTACGAAGGTGCAAAGTATATCTGATCTTGGAAGTGTAAGCAAGGACACATTGTTCTCCCATTCGACACTAATTTTTCTTTACTTACTCTCTGATTTTTGCAACATCAATTGCAGGTGTGACACCTTTCATTCATTTACATTGGGACAGACTAATGATGTAGACATAACACTGCACTTGGAGACAAGCTAGTTGCATTCTTACTGTAATCATGCAGAATATACCTAAACTCTTTAAACTTTTTTTTCACAAGTAAAACATTTAATAACAATAGTTTCCCCCAATCTAAAAGTTAATTTTTTTTTTTTTTTGAGATGGAGTTTCACTCTTGTCGCCCAGGCTGTAGTGCAATGGTATGTTCTTGGCTCACTGCAACCTCTGCCTCTCTGGTTCAAGCAATTCTCTTGCCTCAGCTCGCCAGTAGCTGGGATTACAGGTGCCTGCCACCATGCCAAGCTAATTTTTTTTGTGTGTGTGATTTTAGTAGAGACGGGGTTTCACCATGTTGGCCAGGCTGAGTTAATTTTATTTTTGTGACTCATTCATCTGCTATTTATAGGGCAACCACCAAATGCCTAGTGATATCTCTGTGCAGGGACATGTATGAAGTGGAATACAACACTGTCCCTCTATTTTAGAACTTTGAAGTCTACTGCTGGTTCCGCCCTGACCAGATTCTAGGATTCTGTTTTTTGGTTTTTGTTTTTAATTTTTCAGTGATCTGAGAATTTGTTATCATGGTAAAGAGTTTATTACTTTTTGAGATGGCCCCAGTAAAGGATGATTTCTGTTTACCTTGAAGAGGTGAATGTCAGTAGCCAACACTAGGCTTGGCTTTGTAGCAGGTATTAATAGAAGTGAGTTTATTGGGAAGATGTGCCTGGTTGTACATTTGCAACTATTAGGATCAACGCATTCAGGCTACTACCTCCCCTAATTGTTCTCTCCTTCTTTCATCCTTCTCTCCCTCCTACTTTCAAACATTCACTTTTTGTGGACTTAATCTCAGCATTATAAGAGCTACCAAAATGAATTACTCTTTACTCATGAAGCCCATTACCTATATGGGGGATGTTAGGATTTATCCTAGGAATAGTCAGGAGGCGAGGGACATGCAAAGCGTGGATATTACTTAAAATGTTGACATCTTCAACAACATGATAGGAGGGATATCACCCTTTGTGATACGTTAATCTAAGGCAGAAGATTTTAAAGCTTATAATTTGGTTGTAGCTAGGTTATGATGGCTGAGAACATTTCTTATCTATGGAGGAAGATGACATGCCTGGAAGCCCATGCCTTCATGAATGCATGCCAGCTTTCTTCTAAAAGGTCCGGTCTTAGATGAACATTTCCTGCATGTGCGTGGGCATGTGTGTAGATCTGTAGGTGCAGGCTGTGGAAGCACAGATTCACAGGCCATTACTGTTCCATCTGGGGCATGTTTCTAAGACATGCCTCTACTTAATCTGCCCGTCAGAACACTGTGCTTTCTCAGGAGGCAATACTTCCATCATATGTTTACCCTTAACAGGTGGAATGTCCTGTTAGAAAGATGTGTTGAATATTTAATGCAGACAATGAAGTTCATAAGGACTTTGTTTAAAATATCCTTTGGTGTTTGTTTGTTTTGTTTGTTTTTGAGACAGAGTTACACTCTTGTCACCCAGGCTGGAGTGCAATGGCGCAATCTCAGCTCACCGTGACCTCCACCTCCCGGGTTCAAGTGATTCTCCTGCCTCAGCCTCCTGAGTAGCTGGCGTGCACCACCACTCCCCACTAATTTTGTATTTTTAGTAGAGATGGGGTTTCTCTATGTTGTCAGGCTGGTCTCGAACTCCCGACCTCAGGTGATCTGCCCACCTCGCCCTCCCAAAGTGCTAGGATTACAGGCATGAGACACCGTGCCCAGCCTCCTTTGGTGGTTTTGATGATGGTCATTCTGAGGAGACAGTGACCTAGTGCCTTTATCTGAAGAACTTGTATCACTGTGAGGGGGACATTTAAGGCCTTGTGTTATCTTGCAACAGAGTTGAGGGTCACACTTAAGGATCTCATCTCTGTCTGAAGGAAGCTTTCTCATTCTCCCTGCTTCCTTCTTGCAGATCCAGAGAACCAGCCCTGAGTCATTTCCACTTTGAAACTGCCACCTCCCACATTTCCCGGTTTCTCGTGGCTGAATCTGCTGCCATTTTTAAATTTTTCTGATTCTCCTGGTTAAGCTCATTGAACCCTTCATTTGTTTGTTTTTAAAACTAGAAGTCTGGAGGAAGAAGAAAGTTAACTATTATTAATTGGTCTTAATTTTTTTTCAAATATGACTTTAAAACAGATTCATTGCCAAGTCCTTTTTCTGAATTATTTTATTGAATGTTCCTAACAACACTATATGTAAATATTATTTTATCTCCAAGTTATGGATAAATAAACTGAGGTATCAGAAGATTAAATGACTTATTTAATATTACACAGCCAGTAAGAAGTTAAGCTTTTTTAGACATGATTACTCACATGCTTGGGGAAATAGAGATGAAGTAGAAAAAAATTATAAAAGCTGAGAATTATGAAATTTACCAAATTCTTAAAAGAATTTGAACTTCTAAAAAATCGAACATTTTTTTTGTTTGGTCCCTTTGGTATAAAGCTCTTCTATTCCTCTCTTATTCATTATCTTTATGTCCTCATCCTTTACCCAAGGAAGGTCAAATTATGTCATTCTTTGGCAAAAGCCATGTTACCATAATTGTTTTAAAAAGGCATGATATAGTTAACTTCTCAAAATAGTTCAGTTTTGAAAATGAATCATGTTTTAAACAGTCACCAACTATAGGCCAATTTGCCTGCCATTAAGTGGTTTCCTAGATGCAGAATTTACTAAATGATTTCACTTTATTCTGTCATTTATTCCTGAAAGCGCTTAAGAATCACGAAGGAACTGAACACATCTTGAGGAATTCATAATGCTAATAATCATGGCTGTCATTTGCGGAATCCCTTTATGCTCCAGGCACTTTCTTAAGCTCTTTGTACATGTTGCCTTATTTGACTATCATGGCAACTCTTTCAGGGAGGGATTACTCTCTCAAGCTTTATCAGGGAGGATGATAAGGTGCAGAAAGGTTAATGTTCCTAGGGTTCCTACAAAACAGGCAATGAGCAAAGCAGGAATAAGAACAGAAGAGTCCATGCCTATGAAGATCACACAGATGGAGGAAGCTGAACCGGTCTTCCATTGTGTGGCCAGATCTTTCAGACAATCCCTTTAATGACCTACTAACTATAACCCAGACAATATCTCATCATATATAATGGTCTTAAAGGGAGACTTTTCTTGTAAAACTTGAGTGAGAATAGCACAAGTTTGGCCAATTGGGGCAATTTTCCATCTTCATGCAATAAAATGGTGAGATTTCAATCAACACACAAATGGCTCAGGCAACACTATACTAACTGGACTGTACTTCTGGGACAGTTGCAAAGTAGACTAATGGGAGCACACCCACATTAGACACAGAGCAATAGTATAATCCTTGTAAAGTTGTTTCATTTAGCAACAAGAGTCATTGAGTATTTCTGGAAATAGTCACTAGTTTTCTCCTTGACATAGACAGGATACTTTTCTTCCTTTCACCTCCTTTT
This sequence comes from Pongo pygmaeus, assembly GCF_028885625.2. Classification (NCBI taxonomy): domain Eukaryota; kingdom Metazoa; phylum Chordata; class Mammalia; order Primates; family Hominidae; genus Pongo; species Pongo pygmaeus. The sequence goes on from NC_072391.2 coordinate 62,597,683, forward strand.
TTCCTCTGAAAACAATATGTATGTGATTAAAGGAGGTCTTTGAAACTTGCAGATTGCTAGGACATTGTTTTATATCTTTAAAATAAAATTTACTATGCTCACTACCAGGGTGATGGGATCCATACTCCAAACCTCAGCATCAAGCAATATTCCAATGCAACAAATCCGCACCTGTACCCCCTATATCTAAAATAAATGTTGACATTTTCATAAAATAATAATAAAAATATTTATTTCCCCAACACCACTTTCAAATATGAAATCAGTTTTAAAATGGTGTGTGTGTGCATGCCCATGTGTGGAGTTAAATTGAGTACATGGCAAGGAATGTTGGTGAGTTCTCAAGTTGGAATATTTAACATTGAAATATTTGCAATAGTGGTGTACTGAGGGCTTATTATGTGTGTTAAACATTTTGTGTACATTACTTCTAATAAACATATGTGATAGAATAATATCTCTACTTTACAGATGAGCAAACTGAGATTTAGTGAGGTTGAATAGCTTGCTCAAGGTCAACCTTTTCATAAGCCCATATGTATCTGCTGCCAAACTATTCCCTTTTTAACTGACCAGACTGCCTCTCCAGCCCACACTGAAGAACACATATCTATCTAGTGCTAGCCCACATGAAAGGAAGGTCACCATCCTGAGGCAATGTGATCCAATATCAGTCATATGTTCAGTCAGACTCAACCTTAGAGTCAAACCAAGTTGTAGCACATACAAAACCAAGAGACTTGGTTAAATGAAGGTGTTTTCTTCAGTGAGTCTCTATAGACAGTGAGGTCCTAGAGAACCTGAAACCATTTTAGAAGATAGGTCAATAAGACACAGACCGAAGCTCTGATTCTTTGTGTCACCCAAGTGACCCACATGATGATCTTATGATTCTGATTAAATAGTATGATGTCCTTTTATCCCCAAGTGTGTTCCAGCTCCAGGCAGCCTCTAGGTCCCTCTGAGTAGGCAGACTTTGCGTTCCAGTGACAGACATCGTTAAGAAAATATTTCTACTCTCCAAACCAGAGGGAGGAGAATGCTGGAATTTATTATCTCCTTATGCATGTGTTAAACACATCCCACAGCAACTTAATAAGGCAAAAATTCTCCCCATTTTACAGATGAGCAAATTGAGGATTAAAGAAGATTATGGTTTCCCCATGTTTCAAAGCTAAATCTGAAATTCTAAACCTGCCTCTCTGGACTCCAAAGCCAGTCTTATTCTAACACTGTTCCTTCCTGACTGGTTCCTTTTAGCATTCAGATCTTCTTGGTGTTAAGCCAGCGAAGAATGGCTCTCCCCCCACAAGTTGAACATAAACTCTGAAGAGCTTAGTTTAGCCCTCTGGGAGGTATTCTCTCTTGGATCTCTGATGCAGAGTTTGGTTGCAAAGTTGGATCCATGTATGAGGGAATGATGCTGCTGGGGATTGGTGGAGAGTCCACTGGTCTGACGCCAGCTGGCTCAGGGTTCCATCTCTTCTCCCTTTCCTGGAGCAAGCAGTGTTATGTCTTGCCATGCTTCTCTGCTTTGATGCCCATTTCCACAGTCATTTCAAGTCTTCCCACTCCTCAAACTGAGCATTTAGACTCTCATGGATCACCCTTTTGATATTTCTAGCCACGTAGCTTCAGCTTCAAAAACAAATCAGGAATGACATTCTGTGACTATATTTTCAGCTATAGCTCATAATTTGGTTTAAAACTTGTCATTGTCTAAGAAACATATCCCTGTGCAGAGAACCCGTTGGACACCCGGATGAAATTGACTAAATAAAAGCAGTTTCACTGAACAATTTGCAAATATCACTGCTTCTTGCCAATCCTTTTTGGCAAAACTGTCTTCAGTGACTCGAGAGTTTTTCCAGCCAGAAAGAAACTTGAGTTACCTTATGCTTTCCTCTCTACATTTTTCTGATATAATACTTCCATTAAAGCCACATGTCTCAGACAATGGAAATGTCATTTAGCAAAACGCTAACATTAATTTTGCAGGAGATATTATTCAGTTTGTTGTTGTTGTTTTGTTTTGGGACACAGTCTCACTCTGTCGCCCAGGCTAGAGTTCAGTGGCGTGATCTCGGCTCACTGCAACCTCCACCTCCCAGTTCAAGCGATTCTCCTGCCTCAGCCTCCCGAATAGCTGGGATTACAGGTGACCACCACCACACCTGGCTAATTTTTGTATTTTTAGTAGAGACAGGGTTTCACCACGTTGGTCAGGCTGGTCTCAAACTCCTGATCTCAGATGATCTGCCCACCTTGACCTCTCAAAGTGCAGGTATTACAGGCATGAGCCACTGCTCCAGCCTCAGTTCTCCACCCTGCCCCCGCCACAGGAAGATTGACCTAATTTTAGAGCCAAAAGCAATATTCATTAAAGATAGTTTGCACAGCACAGTCAAGGTATGCTTGCACTCGTGTGGTGATAGGCAAGAAGGAGTTACTCGAGCCATATTTCCTGGGGAAAAATGATGAGGTATTTTCTGTCCCATCAAGGTTAAAAGTGCAGGAAGGGTCTTTGGGATAGGAAAGAAATAGGGCAGGAAGTATAATTGTGAAACTCCTGGCATGGACATCAACAGCCAAGGTTTCTAGTTTAAATCTAACTAATAATGGGTAGCATTTTGTTATAAATTAAATATGAAGATATGCTCACAACATTAAGCAAAATTAAGTTAAAATTTAAGAATGGAATTTACAAAAAAGAAAAGAAAAGAAGAACTAGACAAAAATCACAGCCCTTGTGGAGCTTATATTATTTCTTAGATGAGTCACTTGGCTAGTTTAAGACTTGGAATTTTCATCTATAAGACTGGGTGAAAAGGAAGAAGCACAACCAAAATTAGTACTTCCGTGACTGTGTGCCAGACGCCACATGAAACTCAAGACAATATGTCATTAGCCCAATTTTCCACTTGACAAACACCATAGCTCCTTCATTTACTCATTATTTTGAGACATATTTTAGTGGCACTTATTCAGGGAAGCCGCCATTAAGGAATAAAACAATCCCTTTCCTTCCTTTACAGAGCTGCTAGTCTACTGGCTGAGATCACATGTGAACAGCTGGACCAGGAAGTCTGGACTCCTCCCAGTGCCCTGTTGTAGTGAGGCCAGTCTCCGCTGATGCCTGATCTTCAAGCATAATTACTACTGGCTAGTGTGCTGGTTTGGATGATCAGTTATATGCCTACCCTCCCCAAGATTCACAGGGTTTCTTCTAGGACTTAGAGCTACACTATTTTTTAGGAGACCCAAGTGAAACAAGGGCAGGAAAACAGCCAAAAGTTTCAGTCCAACAGATTCTTTAAAAGTTTCTGGAATAAACACTTTGCTGGCCCACAGGAGACATAAAAGTTTGGAGCTTTTAAAGGGTGCTTATGAGACAATCAAAGCCAGAATGCTCAGCTAACAGATGAGAGGAGAGGCCCAGCTCAACATGAATAAACAACAGACCCAGGGCAATAACCAAGTTTTCTAAATTCCTGTCCATTCTTCCCTCAGTCTTTTTAATGTCTCCATTTGAGCGTGGTCATCAAAAGGATGCGTAAGAGCAATGGAGTACAGGAATCTTGCAAGATGGTGCTGTCGGTACTTTGAGGGCATTTCTGCAGGGAGGGAAAGAACCAAACTTCCCACTGAAGAAGAATCTACAAGACTAACCTGCTTTCCTTCATTCTTTCAGTTCACTTTTTTTTTGTTTTTGATTGTTTCTTTTTTTATTTTTATTTTTAGACGTCTCTGTCATCCAGGCTAGAGTGCAATGGCGTGATCTTGGCTCACTGCACCCTCCACCTCCCAGGTTCAAGCGATTCTCCTGCCTCAGCCTCCCAAGTAGCTGGCATTACAGGTGCCCACCACCATGCCCAGCTAATTTTTCGTATTTTTAGTAGAGACGGGGTTTCACCATGCTGGCTAGGCTGTTCTTGAACTCCTGACCTCAGGTGATCTGTCCACCTCGGCCTCCCAAAGTGCTGGGATTACAGGCATGAGCCACCATGCCCTGCCTTCAATTTGCTTTTAAATTATTAGTTTTTTTCTTTTGCAAAAGTACAGTGAGTTTTTTTGACAGTAGAATACATACTAAAATGTAATTATATAGATACATAATACATATCAAAACCCCAATTCTACCACAAACAGATAAGCCTGATTCAATTCCCAGGAATATATCCTGACAGGCATTAACTATGCTTACATATACTTTCTTTGTTACTATAATAAGATCACACTGTTCATATTATTAAGCAGTCTTTTTTTTTTTTAATTTGTTGATTTGTTTCTAAACCCATTTGACCATATGTCTCACCTTACTGGTATGGTTCTTTGAGTCTTTGAAAGGTGATTTGTGGAGGACAAGAAAGGCTTTGTAGGCACTCCCTGCCCTCATCCTTGGAATATCCCTTCCCCGATCTTCTCCTGATGCCAGGAATTCCATTAGCGAGTCCGCATGTGTGTTGATGCACGGATTAGCAGGCAGATGCACGCAGGAGAGGTCGACATGAGGCCCTAATCAGTAATTGAAATCATAGCCAGTGTAGCTGATGGGATCCTACTCAGCAGGCAGCTGGAGAGGAGGTTTCTGGCAGGAGAGAGAAAGGACCCAGAACGGAGCGTGATTTGTGTGTCACTAGGACGAAAGTGAAGCGAGAGCTCCAGATACTTCTCCTCTGGAAGCCCAGCAGGGGATGGTGAAGGAGCTACAGGAAAGATCTGAACTTAGAAACTCCAAAAGGAGGAGCCCAAGAGAATGCAGAGTAGAGGAAAAACAAACAAACAAACAAAAAACCCAGAAAACTCACCCTGCCAAGAGGGAACCTTTCATGAGTGCCCTCAGCTTTGTTATTAAAATTGCAGTCATAATAATATTGCTGTTCATATCATTCATTCATTTACTCATTTGGTGGTTTATTTGCCACAATTTATGCAAAGCCTGCGGTGTGCCAGGCATTTCCCCACGTGCTGGCTTGAGATAATGAGCACAGCAGACATGGTCCTGCCTCATGCCATGCTGACAACCTAGTGCTGGAGTTGGACTTTTAACACATAGACACACAGATAATTACATAATTAAAACTCCTTATAAGTGCTAAGGGTAAAGGAGGGAAATCACAACGTCTTATAAGAGAGAATAACAGAACAAGACATAACTTAGACTGCAGGGTCAGGATGGCCTGTTGACCCAGTGATATTTAAAGGAAATCTGTAGAATGAGTAAGAATCAAGCAGTCAAATCCACAAGAAAGGGCTCTCCAGGGTGTGAAGAGCCTGAATAAAGGCCTGGAGGCAGGAAAGAGTAGAGCTCAATGGAAGGTCAGAAAGTCTGTTTAATGTGACTGGAGTTTCTCCAGCAGTTAGAGAGGTAGGCAGGGGTGAAGGCCCTATATGCTCTCTGTTAAGGATTTTTGGTGTTTGAAGAATTTTCTGCAGAAAAGTGACATTTCTCAATTTATTTATTTTTAAAATAATTCTAACTATGGAGAATTTTTATCCAATACATTCTTCACTTATTTCTTGTTCATTACCATTCTATAAGCAAGATAAGAAAATAAATACCTATTTAAAAAAAAAAACTAGAATGTGGGTGTTATCTCTCTGAGTTTAGTCATTATTCCATGGAAATTTTCTGAAGTTCTGAAAAGGTAGATCTATTCTGAGCAAGGCCAAAGTTGTGCTTCTGCCTAAATAATGGCTTATATTTCTGGAACACTTATTATTTGCTACATGTTTTATTGTGCACATGTACCCTAGAACTTAAAGTATAATAAAAAAAAATATATATATATAAAAGAAATTTGTATAGATGTTTCTCTTTTAATTTTTTAAAATGAAATTCTTATAGCAACACTACGCAGGAAATGTGATTATTCTTATTTGACAAACGAGTGTCTTAACAGACTCACTCTATCCCCACAATAAAGCGGAATCCCTTTGCCTGGACTCTGTGCTACTGCTAATTTTGCTTCAGGCTATTGTCCCAGGAAGCCTGTGGGTCCAAATGTCTCACACATTCCTAAAATGGTTTAAATCTGGGCTCAAATAATTTGAGCTACAGGTCAGACTGTGGACCTTTAAAACAGCTTTCTCATCTGTCTAGAGAAAGTACATCAGTATGTGAGGAGAAGTTTCTGGGTGTCTAGAAAACCTTATCAGGATTGGGGGATGGTTATCAGCTGCTTTTGTCTACTGCTGCTTGGGCTCCAGTGACAGCTGATGTCTTACAAAGGGATAACGTTGGTTGGGGATACTCACTGACAGCAGCAAGACTGGCAGTAATCTCAACCTTTGAGCTACAGGGCCCTCCCAGGAGGATCCGGTCCAGCCCTTTGCCTTCAGACTGGAGCAGACCTAATCAATCAACCTATCCATCAACGTATGGGTACCTGTTAAGACGTTCAGGATCCAGTTGTAAGGTAATACTTAGGTTCAACAGAAAAATATCATTTCCTGTATAGCAAGGCAAACATTCTTGCAAGGGAAAATGAAATCAATTTATACTGTTCCACTTAACAATAATTAGAAAAAATATGAACTGCAAACAGTAAATTACAAAACAACCTAAGCAATTCTAAAAAGATAATTTTAAAGAAATAACTGGTTTTTTTCAGTGTTTTCCACAAGATCTCTGTATTTGTTGTGCGTACAGACACAGATATGCAGATAAGCCCACGGGATCTCAAACTGATTTATGTAGATGGTCATCTCCTCAATTCTATAAACTTTTTCTTTTTGTATAAATTAAGTCTAGGGGGACACATAAAACATATCAGTTATTTGAGTGTTTACTTTTATTAATAACATTTACATATATTCAATTATAGTGCAAAAATAGTCTGGGATAAGTTGAAACAAAAATTTTAAAGCCCTACCTGACAAATACAACAGATTTTGCTATTCTGGAAAATTGCAATTTTTTTCTTCATCATACTTTTTGAACTTTTATTGATTGTTGTTCCAATAGAATGCTTGTTCATAAACCAAAATTTGGAAAAGAGTTTAAGAACAAAAGGTGCAACTAGATCAAAATGCAAATAAAGCTATTTTCAGAGGTAATATATATTTTTTGCAGTCTCTTAAATCTATGCATTTGTTCATGTAAGCATTAAAATGGTATATAGATAACTTTTACATTTGGCCACTTATCAACTTTTATTACATTGACACTTTTCTATGTTGTTACAATATTATTAAAAATATCTTTTTAGATATTAGTCCTTTGTCAGATGTACAGATTATGAAAATTTTCTCCCACTCTGCGGGTTGTCTGTTTACTCTGCTGATTGTTCCTTTTGCTGTACAGAAGCTGTTTAGTTTAATTAAGTCCCACCTATTTATCTTTGTTTTTTTGTTGCATTTGCTTTTGGATTCTTGGTCAAGAAGTCTTTGCCTAAGCCAATGTCTAGAAGGGTTTTTCTGATGTTATTTTCTAGAATTTTTATAGTTTCAGGTCTTATATTTAAGTCCTTGGTCCATCTTGAGTTGATTTCTGTATAAGGTGGGAGATGAGGATCCAGTTTCAATTGCCTACATGTGGCTTGCTAATTATTTCAGCATGATTTATTGAATAGGGTGTCCTTTCCCCACTTTACGTTTTTGTTTGCTTTGTTGAGGATCAGTTGGCTGTAAGTATTTGAGTTTATTTCTGGGTTCTCTATTCTGTCCCATTGGTATATGTGCCTATTTTTATACCAGTACTATGCTGTTTTGGTAACTATGGCCTTATAGTATAGTTTGAAGTGAGGTAAACTCAAACTAATTAGCAAGAAAAAAACAATCTCATCATAAAATGGGCTAAGGACAATTCTCAAAAGAAGATATGAAATTGCCAACAAACATATGAAAAAATGCTCAACATCACAAATGATTAGGGAACTGCAAATCAAAACCACAGTGTGATACCATATTACTCCTGCAAGAATGGCCATAATCAAAAAAATAAAAAAATAATAGATGTTGGTGTGGATGCAGTGAAAAGGGAACACTTCTACACTGCTAGTGGGAATGTAAAACTAGTACAGCCACTATGGAAAACAATGTGGAGATTCCTTAAAGAACTAAAAGTAGAACTACCATTTGATCCAGCAATCACACTACTGGGCATCTACCCAGAGGAAAAGAAGTCATTATATGAAAAAGATACTTGCACACACATGTTTATACTAGCACAATTCATGATTGCAAAAAAAAAATGGAACCAGCCCAAATGTCCATCAATCAGTGGATAAATTGTGATATATATATATATGTATATATACACACACACACAATATATATTATTGTGTACATATAGTATATATATTATATATAATTCTATATATACCATATATAATATGTATACAATAATATATATTGTATATATGCTATGTATGCAATAATACATATTGTGTATATATACTATATATAATATATACATATATACTATATATTATTGTTTATATATTATATATTGTATATATATTATATATATTATGTATATAGTGTATATATATTATCATATATATTATATATTGTATTTATATATAAATATATAGTACATTATATATACATTGTATATATTTATATATAGTGTATATATATATAGTATATATACACAATAATACACACACACACACACACACACACACACACACACACACACAATAGAATACTACTCAGCCATAAAAAGGAACAAATTAATGGCATTCACAGCAACCTAGATGGAACTGGAGACTAGCGTTCTAAGTGCAGTAACTCAGGAATGGAAAAACAAACATCATCTGTTCTCACTCATAAGTGGGAGTTAAGCTATAAGGATGCAAAGGCATAAGAATGATACAATGAACTTTAGGGACTTGGACAGAAGGATAGGAGGCGGGTGAGGGATAAAAGACTACAAATTGGATTCAGTGTATACTGCTTGGGTGATGTGTGCACTAAAATTTCACAAATCACCACTAAAGAACTTACTCATGTAACCAAATACCACCTGTTTCCTAAAAAACCTGTGGAAATAAAATTTTTAAAAAAGAAAAAGTATATCATTTTAGTTATTTAATATGGTTTTATCAAGTGAGTGAACAAAGGATAATTTACTCCTCTATTGCTGAGGATGTAAGTTGTTTCTAAGTTTACATATTTATAAATAGTTCTATGATTATTATATTTCTATGGAAAATATGCTACATATATATTACTTTCCAAAAAAATAATAGAAATGGCATTACTATGAAGAAAATAATTAACACATTGACTGATTTTTAAATTAATTTGCAACTGTGGTTTACTGGTTTATCATCTCTTGCACGGTTTTTCTGTTTTTTTGGTTTTTTTTGAGAGAGAGTCTCACTCTATCCCCCAGGCTGGAGTGCAGTGGTACAACATTAGCTCACTGCAGTCTCCAACTTTCAGGTTCATGTGATTCTCCCACCTCGGCCTCCCTATAATCGAGTAGCTGGGATTACACGTGTGTACCACCACACCCCGCTATTTTTTTGTATTTTTAGTAGAGACAGGGTTTCACTATATTAGCCAAGCTGCTCTGGAACTCCCGTCATCAAAAGATCTGCCCACCTCAGCCTCCCAAAGTGCTGGGATTATAGGCGTGAGCCACCGTGCCTGGCCAGCTTCTTTATCAAAACAGAATATTATTATTTTTTAAATGGTTCTAGGTTTAAAACAGTTAAAGTAATTCATATTTCATTGATTATTTTCCATTACTAGTTATCGAACTTTGCTTTCCATGTGCCTATTTAGGCTTATTTTTAACTATAAATAATTGGTGTGTGTCCCTTGTTCATTGTGTACTGAGGTGCTATGGTTTTTCATTAGCTTAGTTAATACTTTTGTATGCTAAAAAAATCAGCTCTTTGTCTACTATCTACATTGAGAATATATTTCTAGTCTGATTTTTTGCTTTTATTTTTAATTACCCTTATTTCTCACAGCAGTTTTGGGTTTACAGAAAAATGGCAAACATGGTGCAGAGTTCCCAAATAGCCCTCAACCAGTTAATATCTTACAGTAAGATGGCACATTTTTTACAATTAATGAATCAATATTGATATATTACTACTAATTAAAGTCCATACTTTATTCAGAGCCCTGTATTTGTTACCTAATATCCTTTTTCTCTTCTGGAATCCCATCCAGGATAAAACATTACATCTATTTGTAATGTTGTCTTACGCTCCTTTGGCTGTGACAGTTTTCTCAGATTTTCCTTGATTCTGATGACCTTAAGAGTTCTGAGGAGTATTGGTCAGACAATTTTTTTTTTTTTTTTTGAGACAGAGTCTTGCTCTGTTGCCCAGGCTGTAGTGCAATGGCATGATCTCGGCTCACTGCAACCTCCTCCTCCTGGGTTCAAGCGATTCTCCTGCCTCAGCCTCCTGAGTAGCTGAGATTACAGGCGAACGCCACCACGCCCAGCTAATTTTGATATTTTTAGTAGAGACAGAGTTTCACTATGTTGGCCAGGCTGGTCTCCAACTCCTGACCTCATGATCCTCCTGCCTCGGCCTCCCAAAGTGCTGGGATTACAGGCATGAGCCACCATGCCCCACCCAGACAATTTTTAATACATTGCTCAGTGGGTCTGACTGGGATTTTGGAGAGGAAGAACACAGAGGTAAAGTGCTATTTTCATTATATCATATCAAGGATACAGACCATTAACACGACTCAACTTATCACTGTCAATGTTGACTTGATCACCTGGCTGAAGTAATGCTTTTCAAATCTCTCTCCTGCAAAGTTACAATCCCTCTATTCCTTTCCATACTGTGATCTTTGGGAGAAAGTCACTATGCACAGACCACACTAAGATGTTGGAGGTTATGTGCAACCTTCTAAAGGATGGAGGATCTATATACCTTTTTTGGGGGATTTTTCTGCATTGGAGATTTATCTTTTCTTTCTTTCTTAATTTTTTATCTATAGCAGTATGAATTTATGGATATTTATTGTGTACTTTGGGCTGCAGTCTAATACTCCTTTACTTAGTTGCATAGGTTGTTCCAGATTTGGCCATTGGAAACTCTTCTAATTGGCTCTTGTGTCCTTTTGACATTGGGTCTCTTGCTTTTTAAATTGGGCTGTTTTTTGTGCATACCTGTCAGTTCATTTGTGAAATGTGTGTGGAAATTTTGCCTGTGGATGTGTATGGGTTTTAATTTATCATCTTACTGATGTTGATAATGGGATAGACAGAGAAATCATATAAGAAACCTTGAAGCAATATGATATCAACTTTATTTGATGGGTAAAGTAGCTTTCATTGAAATCTAACAGACCTAGATTTGAAAACCACTATGGGAGATTATTACAGTAATAGCCCTCAATAAATTATGCTTCCTAAAATATGTTATGAAAATCACTCTCCCCCACACCCCCTGACCAGCAGATTGACTGTAGGCTTGATAATGTAAATTTCTTTGGCTAACGAGATGTAAGCTAACTTGACACAGAGAGGCTTGATAAGCACTTGCACAGAAACTTGAAATCTTGGAATTCTGTTACCACTCTGTAAGAACACTAGTGCTATCCTGCTGGAGAGGACATGAGAAAAAAGACAAACATCTCAGCTGAAATCCCAGTTCATTAGACACGCAAATGCAGCCATCTTGCAATAAATAGCCTCACTCACCATCTAATAACTATGCACACATATTTGACCCAAGGAGAATTTAGCAGAAGAGCTACTTAGCTGAGCCCAGCCCAAAATGAGTGTGCAAATAAGTTGTTGCTTATAATTCAATATATTTTTTTTAGTTTGTTATATTGAAAAGGTTAACAGACATAAGACCTAGTTCCAGAAGTGGACTTCAAAGCTATGTGGATAAGGAATACTAGTTTTTGTAATTTCAGTTTATTACTTTAGCTTCCTGAACTTCAGTTGTCCATCTATTGCATAGGAATAATAATAATTACCTACTCTTTTTTTTTTTTTTCTTGAGATGGAGTTTCGCTCTTATTGACCAGGATGGAGTGCAATGGCACCATTTCGGTTCACTGTAATCTCTGCCTCCCAGGTTCAAGCAATTCTCCAGCCTCAGCTTCCCAAGTAGCTGGGATTACAGGCATGTGCCACCATGCCTGGCTAAATTTTTTTGTATTTTTAGTAAAGACAGGGTTTCTCCGTGTGGGTCAGGCTGGTCTCGAACTCCTAACCTCAAGTCATCCACCTGCCTTGGCTCCTAGAGTGCTGGGATTACAGGCGTAAGCCACCATGCCAATGAAATCATGCTTATCAAGTGTCCCACCCAGAGCTGGAATGCTGAAGTGGCTCAGACCTTATCCTAAGCCGTTTCCTAAAACACAATCACTAAAATGTTCCTTCCTTTCCCAAACATGCTGTTAGATAAATCAGAGTCCAATTGCAATAAAGAAGATTGCAAATTAAGCTTGTTCAGTGCAGCAGGAATGGAATATGAACCACTGTCTCATCCACAAAAAATGTGACCCCAGAGGTGTGCCACCTGATTGCTATCTGGGGCATTTTGACAGGCCTTCTAGTGCCATTTCTAATTGGAACCACCAAAGCATTTTATTCCAGATATCTGAAGCTAAACTCAGCCTCTCCTCCTCATTTCCCATCTCCTAGAAATAATTCTGAAGGCAAGGTTGTGCTTTAATGTGTAGATTTTATGTGAGAAAATATGTGTCTTGAAAACAAAGATACATAGGCATAGCATGAGAAAATCCAGCATTGCAGAAGAGTACATGTGACTGGGAGATAGGGACAGAGACTCAACACTCTTGTTCTTTCTGGTGAGAGGAAAGTTATGCAGAAAGAGTCTGGGTTTAGTTATGGTTTTGTACTAGCATTTAAGACTGAGGCTCATCACTAACTTACCTCTAATGTTTTTTCTCTATCATTCTATTATGTATTAGTGTCTTCAAATAGACAGATTGAATGTAATTGGTTATGTCTCACGACATATTAAGAAAAATGGTATTCAAATTTTGACCCACTAGAAAGTAATTATTTAAATTGTCAGAGTCATAGTGCTCTTTCATCTGCCAAATTTGTATTAGGCAACTTAATTTCTTAAATTAGACTCAGGCTCTTAACATACACATATGGCACATACACACTTATAAAGAAACACTGACACATATGCATGAATAACCATGCATAAGCATTCACCCAGGTACACATATAAAAACACACACCCTCCTTCACAAATACAGACATTTCCATCACCACCATCATTGCCATTATTGAGTGACTACAGGAGTTTTATATAACTTTCTCACATAATTTTAGCAGGCCTCACCCATGGGTAAGACAAGCTGATGTGGTACTGTCAGAGCCCCCAGTGAGTACTGAGATATAGGTGTCCGGGTGGTGAGCATCACAGAGCACCTTGGGGGAAGGGAGTCCAATATTCATTGGACTCCACTTGTCCTTTCACTCTCCTCCATAAAAATATGCCATATTGACTCTCAAAAGAGGGCAACTAAAAAGAACCAGGTGTCACAGGTTCTGGTTCTACCTGTTTCACTACCTTTTTTTGTGACTTTGTACAAGTCACTTTTCTTCTTGGAACATTAGTTTCTGGTGGGGACTTCCAGTTCTAGCCAAGATGGAGTAGGCTCACAATATCCTGTCTCTCCTACTGACTATAACTAAAACCTATGGATAGAATGCAAAAAGCGAATACCTACAATCTCTGAGAAGGATACAGGTTGATCGGGAAAAGAAGTCAGAATTTTAAGAATGACCAATATCACGGAGGTATTCTTTTTTTCTCCTTTGTCTCCCAGTTTTGATCCAAGAACAAAACTGCACAGTAGATGTGGATAGCAAAACCTTTGAGAGAAACTCTAGCCAGAAAAGGGGTTCCTGTAAACCAAAGAGCATGGGATCCCTATGAACAAGAGACGCACATTTTTTTTTCTCTCCCGGTTATGCCCAGAGGCCAGCTTGAATTGCTGTGTGATGGTGGCAGCAATGCAGAGAGTTGAAAAGTAAAGCCCCAGAAGAACAAGCCATCTCTGAGGTCAGGTAGTCTGTGCTTCAAAGAGCGTGTTTGTTAGTGGGGGAGGCCAGAAGCCATATTGTTTTTTTCTCTATTTTTCTCTGATTGTATTGCCCCAAGGTCAGCCTCAGATATGTGGGAATGGCCAGCAGCAGATAAACCCTCTGAAGAACATTGCTTTCTGGTTAGAAAAACAAAACAGGGGAAAAGATTGTTGAGAGCTGGAAAATTTGTGTGTATTAACCACCAGAAATCTCAAGTTCATGCCTGAGGTGCACATGCACAGAACAGATCTAAGAAGCACAGCAAAGGTTCCAAGAACTGAGTTAGAATATCAACCATCACCCGAGGTTGGTGACAGTTTACACAGTCAAGCGAACTCCTGAGGGATGCAGGACAGGGTCATTGCCAAGACTGGAAACAGAACTTAGGTTGGACCCTCCAAAGGCAAGGCAGAGCTTGTGATCTGTACCTAACCAAAACTGTCAAAACAAAACACATCAATGTCCTCCAGATGATTTTAACAGGAGTTAGAGTCTCACAATATAATATTTAACCATCCGTAATACAGTCCAGGATGAATTGACATAAAAGGAACCAGAAAATTGTGAAGAATAGGCCTTGGTGTACTATAGTCCATGCAGCAAATTTGTGCTAGCACCAGGATTAGTATGGCTCTGAAGATAAGAATAATTTGTACATTTCTTAATGATTGAAAAAATCAGAAAACTATTTGTAAAATGTGAATATTTTATGTCATTCAAATTTCAGTATCTATGTCTAATGTTTTACCGGAATACAACTACACTCATTCATTCACGTGTTGTCTGCTGCAGCTTTCATGTTGCAATGTCAGAGTTGAGAAGTTGCCGCAGAGACGATATGTCCCATGCAGCTAAAAACAATTACTATCTGACCCTTGACAGAAAAAGTGTGCCGATCCTCACCACAGAAAAATAGAATCCCAACAAATATCCATGCTTGAGATGACCTAGATGTTGGAATTACCAGACAAAGACTTTAATGTAGATATTATAGTCACATTCAATGAGATAAGGATTAGTGTATAGAAAGATAGAGGTTCTCAAAAAAAACTCTAAAAACAGAACCAAATCGAAATTTTAGAATTGAAAAATGCAGTGTCTTAAGCAAAGATATTTACTAGATAGAATCAATAACAGAATGGAGATAAGAGAAGAAAAAGTAAGCTTACAGATACATCAATTAAATTATTCAAACTGAAGAACATAAAGAAAAAAATGAGTGGGGGTGAAGGAGAAAGAACAGTGCTTCAGAAACTTGAGACAATACAAAAGGTCCACTATTCTTGTCACTGGAGTCCGAGAGGAAGTAAGAAATAGATTGGGTTAGAAAAAAATTTGAAGTAATAATTATTTTATCCCAAATTTGGTGAAAGACATATATTTACAGGTTCAAGAAGTTCAGGAAACTCTAAACAGAATAAACTCAATAAAACACTGCCCAGACACATCACACTGAAACTCATGAAAACCAAGATAAAAGGAAGGGGTTGAACCAAATAGTTACTAAAATACTCAATTAAATACTACCTTAAAGAGATAAAGAGGTTGGTCACAGAGTGAGGAATGTGAACTAAAGACAGAAAGTTACGGTTGTAAAAAACTAAATATTTTGGCACCTTAAAGCCTCAAACATAGCATTTTTACCCCAGGAAAATGAAGGCCAGGAAGATTGAATTACTTGAGCAAAGTATTAATAACTCTCAAGCAAGTGGGAAGGAAGGAAGAAAGGAGGGAGGGAGGGAGGAAAAGAGGAAGGGAGGAGGAAGAAACAGAAATCTTTGTTGAGTGGAGGAGGTTAGCAGGAATCTTAACACTGACTCAGTACCATATGCTTTTCCTTAGAGGTAAGAAGAATATGGTGATCTTCACAAGATGAGTATTTTAGGAGAAAGCAATGCTCTCTGAAGCAACTCGCTTGAGGGCTAGGACATCCAGACATCCACCGCCCAGGCAGTGGTCAGAATCACAAAGACGTGGTGCATGCTTGCAAGGAACTATAGAAAGGAGCCCATGAA
Source organism: Pongo pygmaeus (assembly GCF_028885625.2). Taxonomy (NCBI): domain Eukaryota; kingdom Metazoa; phylum Chordata; class Mammalia; order Primates; family Hominidae; genus Pongo; species Pongo pygmaeus. Next base: position 62,613,709 of record NC_072391.2, read on the forward strand.
ATATTTTTGCTTCCTTGGAGAATTTTGCTGAAGTGATGTTTAAATGGGTAGGGGTGGGGAACAGTGTCTTCATTTTTACACAAGGACAAAACTGCTGGAAAATTCAATCCTAAAAGATGTAGCACTCATTTCAGTGCCAAGAAAAATTAGACAAACTGTTTGTTGATATTATGCAGCCAGAAAAAGAAAAATGAGACAATGGATTTTAGGCTAAACTCACAAATACTTTGGCAGAGTACGGTTTCTCCTTTTCCTCTACATCCTCCTCCTCATTCTTTTCCTCCTCTTGCTTCTTCATTTATTTCTCTTCTTCTGTCTTTCATTTTTCATCTTCTTTTTTAACTTTTATTTTGAGTTCAGGGGTACAAGTGCAGGTTTGCTACATAGGTAAACTTGTAATGTGGGGGTTTGTTGTACAGATTATTTTGTCACTCAGGTATTAAGCCAAGTACCCATTAGTTATTTCTCCTGATCCTCTCCCTCCTCTGACCCTCCACCCTCCAATAGATCCCAGTGGTGTTGTTCCCCTATGTGTCCATGTGTTCTCATCATTTAGCTCTCACTTATAAGGGAGAACATGTGGTATTTGGTTTTCTGTTCCTGCATTAGTTTGCTAAAGATAATGTCCTTCAGCTCCATCCATGTTCCTCCAAAGAATATGATCTTGTTCTTTTTTATGGCTATGTAGTATTCTACGGTGTATTAAAAAAGTGGGCAAAGGTCATGAACAGACACTTTTCAAAAAAAGACATTCTTGCAGCCAATAATCATATGAAAGAAAGCTTGACATAATCAAAAATGCAATTAGACACCATCTCACACCAGTCAGAATGGTTATTAATAAAAAGTCAAAAAATAACAGATACTGGCAAGGTTGTAGAGAAAAAGGAAAGCTTATTCACTCTTGGTAAGAGTGTAAATCAGTTCAACCACTGTGGAAGATAGTGTAGCGATTCCTCAAAGACCTAAAAAGAGAAATATCATTCAACCCAGCAATCCCATTACTGGGCTTATACTGAAAGGAATATAAATCATTCTAATATAAAGACACATGCATGCATATTATCATTGTGGTACTATTCACAATAGCAAAGACATGGAATCAACCTAAATGCCCATTGGTGGTAGACTGGATAAAGAAAATGTGGTGCGTATTTTTCCTCCTCTTCCTTTTCCTTCTTCATGCATCACTTTCAAACACACACACATGCACATAGACACACACCCTAGTGAGGATTCAAGGGGTGGGCTTTGATTTCCATACCCACATTGGAGACTGTAACATACCAGAGTGGTCCAAAAGAAGTCCACATTTCATGAGGAACTACTTAGGTCTTCTTGAGGTAATGTTGAAGGAGCTTTTCAACCTAATATTTGGAATCTAAAACTTTAGGGCTTCAGATAATAAAGAGGCAGAAGAGATTCAGATTGGTAAAAGTATTCTGAGATCCTGAGAGTCACTCTGCAGCACAGAGTGAAATCTTGTCAAGGTCCCTGGCTCTGTGTCAGTGACTTGGGACTCAATTGACTTTCAGTGAAGACCCAGAGTAATCTATGTAAATATTTTAGGAGTAGTGAGCAAGACATCTGAAGGAACACCCTCACTTATTGGTGGGACTTTCTTATTCCTCCAAGAGTAAGGAGGAAAGAGACTCTGCAAAGACAGCCAAAGAAGGCATTAGAAACCCTGGCTGCACGAGGCAGGCATCAGAAGCCCCTGGTATGGCAACTTCCATTCATGTTATCAGGTGGCTGGCACCACTCTAGGCAGGGAGAACAAGAGTGGAATGGGTGGCAGATATAGGATGTATTTAAATTCAGCCAAATAAAATGTTTCAGGTTCTCAAGCTTCTTCTAGAACAACAGACAGAGCATAAGACCCTTGAACCTCCTCTGATTTGTCTTTGTGCAGAGATGGTATAAACTGCCATTTGTAGCCCTGCTATAAAATATAGACATATCCTTGACGTTGCTGTTTTCTGGGGGAAAAAAGGATCAACTCTGTATCACCGTTCCCTGCACAGAATAACTAAAACAGAATGCCTTATAGCATGTAAAGGTATTTCAAACAAGAACAGTACTAAAAAAAAATTCTCAAAACCTCCAGTTTATTTTTCCAAGCCTAGGTTGATCTGGCCTAATCTTTTTCCATGTGACATTTTCCTCTGTTCTGTCTTTTTTGGCTCCAGACTCAATAAAAAAAATATTATTCAAAAAATGAAACGGATGGCTGACATCATAAGGAAAGACCTGACGGGGTTTCTGGAAAGGACGTAGAGGTCCAAGGATTGTTTTGAAACTTCTCCTGCTCTTGTCCTTGAGGACAAAAACTGGGAGGAAAGAAGTGGAAAGGTGATATAAAACTGATTAGAATTTGGCAGGGGGAAAAAAAAACACAAACTCCTGGAAGATAGGCACATTCTACAGACTTGGCTGAAAAATCTTATTTCTACAATTTTGCTGAGATATCCAATATAATTTTATCTTATTTATTGTCACTATTATTATTATTGCAGGAAGATGAGCTAGAAGAACTTGCCTTGAGTAATAATTAGAAGAACATAACAAGATGCTTCTCTACTGATTTCCAGCGAGAAGATTCTATATAATTGTTCTATTGACAGTGTTTTGAGAGATGTGACGTTGAAGAATAAACAAATCTAAAAATTATTAGGCATGATTGCTTGCCAATTAGATGTTAATTCATTCTAAATGGGTTGATCAGCTTCAATGGAAGTGTGCAGATGCACATTGCCATTTCATTGATTTTGTGCTCAGTATTGATTAAGGAGGATGGGACTTAATGCTCTGTGAGGAAAGATACATTTAGCACCATCACAGCAGCCATTGGGAATGAAGAAGCCCCAGCTGATGGCTTAAGAAAGGAAAAAAAGATGATCCCAGAGAACCAACTGGTGAATAAACAACAAGTCTACACGCTGCAAGGCTGGTGTCTGGAGAAGGAAAAGCAGAAAGCCTGTTTTGAGTTCCAACCCATAAAAATATGAGCATCAGCAGTCCTTTTTGTAAAATAAATGAGGTGCCAGGGCTCACATGATGTTAAATTATGAAATGTCTTCCTCTCTCCTCCTCTCTTCCTATATTCCTCCTCTCCTCTTCTTTATTCCTATTAACTTGTGAACTTGTTGTTCTTGCCAGTGGAGTCAGTACAGGTGGGAATGTTAATTTATTGAAGGCCTTCCCAATGAATGGTGTTTGTAAGCTGTTGGTGAGTTGGTGAGCTGAAAAGATGTACATCGTGTAAGTAACCTTCTAAAGCAGGGAAAATGGAGTTACAAACTCCTGATTTCTTTCAATTTAAATCAATTTACTAAATATTAATTAGTTACTACTCTGTGACAGGTAGCAGTTGCTGCTAAAAAGGAAGTAAATGAGGTAGGACGTGCTCTTAGGAAACATAGTCAAGGATGAAAGACAGACAACAAAGACATCATCATGCAAAGTGATGAGTATCATTCTAAGAAACGGATAGGCACAGAAACAAGATAAACTAGTTGTATATGGTGATGAGATTGCTCAGGAAAGTCTTTTTTAAATGCTTAAGATTTGAGTCAATTTTGAAGAAGAGAATGAAATGGGTTTGCATTTTAAACAAGGGGGAAGGTATGGAACTCCAGGAAGCAGGAGCCACATTTGCAAGGCACGGAAGTGAGAAATGTCTGGTGTGTTATAAAATAATCCAAGTACTTTGGTATCGATAAAATGCAGTTTTGTATCATCAAGTAACGAAGTGCAGCTCTGCAGAAAGCCATCAGCCAGCAGGATTTCTCCAAAGAAAGAAGAAACAATGGAGTTTGGTGAACTCCATCGTTAGCTAGCAGGCAGGACAGGAGTTCAATGCAGCTTCTAGTTCCATCTGTGAAATTAACAAAGGATAAAGATAGCAAAGTGTCAAACACCAGAACTTCTGATACTTTCCCATACATGTTAATCTCTTCTCGTTCTGTCAGAATAGTTATCAGTGAAACTTTAAAAGGAATATGGGTCTTTGGGCATTTTTCTTCAAGAGAAGCAAAACAAAGAGGAACTGGGAAACGACTACACAGGCAGGGGTGCACACTTTCCCAGGGCATCAGAGTAGGTTAAGGCAGCTATAGAGAAGGAAAACCAAGTGGGCTATAATAGTAAACCTCATCATGGGGGACGGGGAATGGTGGTATGCATGAAATACCTGTTCGAATCTGAGAAAGGGCCCAGGGTTATGGGACAGTTACTAAGAAAGGATATTTTTTTCCTCACATATAAATCAGTCCAAAGCATGCTTTTTCAATTTGAACAAGAAGTCTCCTGGCCCCAGGAAAAGACATGAGGCTGCATCCAACACCATACCAAGGTCTGGAAGAATCAACAAGCTTGCTATTCTCTGCTTTTGGTGCTAAATAATACTGACCTGAGAACCTTGTCTAAGAATGGAATGGTTTTATTAATGTTGATAACCAAGGGAATCAGCCACTTTGGAAGCAAAGTGAAAATATACAACTTATTTTTTAGAAGCGAAACTTAAAAACCCTTCCAGAAAAAAAAGAAACATAACACCAAACCATATACTCAGAATCATTAGATTCTGGAGAGGAAATACAATATAGAGACTAGAATCTAAATGCTGCTAAATAAATGGAATTCTCTAAGCGAAGCACAGTGATGTACTCCCTGTAGTCACAGCTACTTGGTAGGCTGAGGCAGGAGGAGCACTTGAGCCCAGGAGTCCAAGGCTGTTGTGCACCATGATCATGCCTGTGAATAGTCACTGCCTTCCAGCCTGGGCAACAAAGGGAGACCCCATAACTGGAAAAAAAAAAGAAAGGAAAAAGAAATGGAAATGGAATTCTTCCCAATCTCTCCTTTCTGAATAGACAGAGAGTCTGACGGGTACATATATGGTGGAAAGATGGACTGCTTCATGTGCAAAAAAGAGTAACCATGCTGCCTATCACATGGTATCACATGGGGAGCTACTTACTGAAAATGTCTTCCTTCTCAAATATCTGACATACAGTAACTTCTCCATATTTATGCCCTAGGAGGAACAGCTGAAGAATGTACAATGACTAATGGTCTCCCTGTTGGGGGCTGGGGAGATCGAATTCATGAAATTATTTCCTATTTAGTTAAACTCATAGTGTCGGAATTAATCATTTAATTTCAGCAAGATGTTTCAGAGGTGTGGAATGTTGGATGTCTATTGAATAATGGCATTCTAAAAAAAGTGGTAAGGTCTCAATACAGAGATACTTATCTCTTCTTGACATCGGCATTGAGATGTAGGTTTAGCAGTAGCCTCACAGATGAGGAAACTGAGGTTGAGTAACTCAAGATTCCATTGCTACTAAGTGGAAGAATAAAAATCAATAAAAACGACTGCCTCATCAAAAATAATGCTCTTTTCAACAAAGATTCAGGGACAACTGGATATCCATATGCAAAAGAATGAATTTGGATCCTAGCTCCACACCATACATGAAAATTAACTCAAAATGGATCTTAGAATTAAATGTTACAGCTAAAACTCAAACTGCCGTGACACAAGTTTACCTATGTAACAAACCTACATATGAACCCCTTAATTTAAAAGTTAAAAAAATTCTCAGTATTTTAATGTGTGGATAAATAAAAACTAATTTCTCAGTAGTAAGAACAATGGTCTTAGAGATAATAGGAGCTGTGATTGCTTTCCAAGTTCACCAGTAAATAGCTGTATACTGAAGGTTATATTGCCTGACATAGTCAGCTGGCCAGTAATTCAATTATCCATTTATTAGATGTCCAATATATGACAGATTCTGATCAAAGAAACAGAAATTATGTAGAGAACAAAACAAGAGATGCCCCTCTCTAATGGATAAACAATGGTTTCCTGGATAAGACACTAAAAGCACAAGTGAAAACAGGAAAAAAAATAGACAAATTGAATAACATCAAAATTAAATACTCTTGTGCTGCAAAATATATTATAAATGAAAAGACAGCTTACTATTCAATAATATAGAGACAACCCAATGAAAACATAGGAAAAAAATTGATGTTTCTCCCAAAAGGTGTACAATGGTTAATACATACGTAAAAAGATGCTCAATATTCTCAGTCATTAAACAAATGCAGGCCAGGTGTGGTGGCTCACGCCTGTAATCCCAGCACTTTGGGAGGCCGAGGCAGATGGATCATGAGGTCAAGAGGTCGAGACCAGCCTGACCAATATGGTGAAACCCTGTCTCTACTAAAAATACAAAAACTAACCAGGCGTGGTTGCAGGTACCTGTAATCCTAGCTACTCAGGAGGCTGAGGCAGAAGAATCGCTTGAACCCAGGAGGCGAATGTTGCAGTGAGCTGAGATCATGCCACTGCACTCCAGCCTGGGTGGCAGAGCAAGACTCTGTCTCAAATTAAAAAAAAAAAAATGCAAATCAAAAAAAGTATCACTTTATACTCATTAGGATGGCTAAAATCAAATGGATAGACAACAAGTGTGGGTGAGAATGTGGGAAAATTGGAAGTTTCCTACAATGCTGGTGGAAATGTAAAATGGAACAGTCACTTTGGAAAACAGTTTGAAAGTTCCTCAAAATGTTAAACATAGATTTATCCTGTGACCCAGCAATTGCAACCTTAGATATATACCTATGATAACTGAGAATGTACACCCGCACAAAAACTGGTATATAAACAATGCATAGCAGAATTATTCATAATAGTCAAAAGGTGGAAACAACTCATATATCCATCAACTGATGTTAAGATAAATACAATGTGATATAACCATACAATAGACTATTATTCAGCAATACAAGTGAGGTTCTGATACATGCTAAAACATGGAGATAAATCCTAAGACATTATCATAAGTATAAGAACCAGTCACAGAAGACCACGTATCCTATGATCCCATTTACCTGAAATGTCCAGAAGAGGCAAATCAACAGAAACAAAAAGTGGATTTAGTGGTTGCATAGGACTGGGGATGGGGAGTGACTGTTATGGATGTGGGACTTCTTTTCAGAGAGATACAAATATTCTAGAATTAGGTTATGGTTACGGTTGCACAACCCAGTGTACTTACTGAAAATATTACATATTGAACTTGAAATGATTTGTGTATGGCAAGTGGATTACCTCAATTAAGCTGCTTTAAAAATACAGGTAAACAGTCAAACAAACAAACAAGTAGAAAACCCATGTTCTTTTACTATGTAGCATTTAAACAGTACACTATACTCCCGGAGTGGGATCTAGATTCATGCAAATTACTTCTAATCACAGTTCTCCCACTCGCTACCTCTACGACTTTTCGTAGCATACCTTCTGAGCCTCAGCTTTTTCCATCTTAAAGTAGAAATAACAGTGCCCATGTCCTGGGATTGCCATGAGGATTAAACAGCGTATGTAAAATGCTTAGCAGAGAGCCTGGTACACCTAAGTACCTTGTTAATTGTTGCCTTTTTTTTCATTCTTCCATTTTGCAAAAGGGATCCAGGCTTAGTCATGTCTGCCACTTCCTAACACCTGCAAACACGGCTCCCACCTGAATAGCAGTCACCATGTTTAATGACTTTGTTTATTGTTCATGCTTGGTGTTCACACATGATAACACTTAACCGAGCAGCGGAATATACTGAGAAGAGCATGGACTTGTTCAAGATAGAAATAGGTCCAAAATATGTTTCTTCCATGGTGGCTTATGAACTAATCCTTTCAAGCTTCAGTTTTATTAATCAATAAATGAGTCAATAATGTCTGCCTAGGAAGGTTGTTATGAGGATCAGACACTGTGAACTGTGGCAAGATGGAAAACACCAAGCACAGTACTTGGCACTGAACAGACACCACTAATATGAACTCCCTTCTCTCCTTGCCTTCCATGCTTTCAGCCTCATAAAATAAAATGATCTAATAAGGGAACAAAAATCCTCTTGACATGACAGAGAAAAAAACCACCTTGGCTGATATTTCCTCTGCCAAAAAGATCTTATCCAGAGCTTCTTAAATGACTCCAATTAAGAGGTATTTTTTGAAGACACACACGTACAGGGTTTTTTCCCCCTCTTTTTGCAGTGATCAGTTTAGACAGAAAGAGAGAAACTACTTCAATTTCGCATAGAATTTGATGAAAAATTTAGAACTCTAACCACTCCTGCTCCCCAAATTGGCATTTATTAGAGTTATGAGGAGAGGTTGCAAGAGAAAACTACATCAAAAATATGCACAGGGCTTTTGGAGAGATACTTTCTGGAAGTGATGATGTCTTACTGTCAGTCTTTGAAAGAAATATCAAAAAGGTAATGTGAGCTGAAGCTTAAGATTTCTCAATATGTCCATTTGAGTTACAAAGGATTTTTATGCTCCATTTCAGACATTATTTAAACATTGTTATTCCTGCAAACATGCCACACAGAGATAAGGTTTTGCTCTGAACCACATCGAAATGCAGATTGGTCCAGAAAGTCAGTTTCAAAGTGCCTTCTTGGAGGTAACTGTTTACTAAGCCTTGGAGAAATTTCATTTGCAAACCTTCAGTGGGGGGGATGGGGTTTAAGATTTGTAATATTCTTTTTAATCATGTGAGTCGCACAACACTGGTACAGTTATAATCTGAATAGAGTTGCTGGAAACATCAGGGCATTATACTGTAGCTGCTTCATTTAATCTAATGGTCCACATTTAGGTAATTTCTATGCATTTTAATCTATTTAATGATCACCTTTCCTGGGAGATTTACAGCAGCTGGGTGTCAGGGGTTCTGGTACCTAGGAGCCCTCACGGCACAATGAATAGTAGAAAATGCTACTGGAAAATGCGTGTTTTGTGTAGATCTGCCCTCATTAAACACCACAGTGACATTTGCTAAGAACCCCCAGGTGTCTCACAAGATTTAATAATGAGCATTTTATAGGCATCCAAAGAACAAATTTGATCTTGGTTATTTCGTTAAATAAAGCAGAATATATTGAAATACTGGATCCTTCGGTAGAACAGGTGGACACCTACTTACAGATCATTTCCCTAGATCAGGGTTTTCCTGAATGTTCTATGAAAGATGAGCAAATGTAGCTCCCTACAGTCTAGGAGATTTCGAGTTAACTGTATTCACTCATTCAAGGTTCTGAAGAAGTCCTGCAAAGGGATGTATTTTGCTTGTTTGTGTAGTCTAATGTTTCCCAAACCAACTTAATTACAGAAACTATCTTCACCTTGTAAGCTCTTTCAACATCTTGTAGAACATACTTCAGGAAAGAGAGCCTTAGCCTATACCTAATATCAGATTTTCACTGGAAAAATAAAACATAAGTTTGCAGACAGACATGTCTGGGCTTCTGTCTGGAACTTACACGCATTGCAATCTCACATCATAAGCTACTTCAGCTCTCAGAGCCTTACTTTCACCTTTTGGAAAAATAAAGATAATAATAGCTACCTTGCAGTATTACTGTAAGGTTCAAGTGAGAATATGTATGCCAAATGATTAGGAAAGCACCTGGCACGTAGTAAGTTTAAATTCACCTTAGCGGCCGGGCGCGGTGGCTCACGCCTGTAATCCCAGAACTTTGGGAGGCCGAGGCGGGTGGATCACTAGGCCAGGAGATGGAGACCATCCTGGCTAACACGGAGAAACCCCATCTCTACTAAAAATAAAAAAATTAGCCGGGCGTGGTGGTTTGCACCTGTAGTTCCAGCTGCTCCAGAGGCTGAGGCAGGAGAATGGCGTGAACCCGGGAGGCGGAGCTTGCAGTAAGCCAAGATCGCGCCACTGCGCTCCAGCCTGGGTGACAGAGCGAGATTCCATCTCAAAAAAAAAAAAAATTCACCTTAGCTCCTTTCTTCGCTCCATTCTATTCTATGAAATCTCTAAAAGACTGGAAATATAATCATGAATAAGATGCTTCCTGCTTTGCAGAATCTTACATATTTTTTCAAATGAAAGCCCGGTCTCTGTTTTAGATAGTCCTCTGGACAGACATTTTGGGAAGCCGATAAAGGAGATCTCACTGTAAATGAGCACTTACCATATGCCCCATGTAAAGTTTGCAGTGCCTCATTTAAGCATCACAGCAATGCCATGAAGTGGGCATTTCCTATGAGACAACTACGTTTACTAGAAATACGTGACATGTCTGAGATCACACAGCCAGAAGTGGAAAAGTAGAAAATAAACCCAGAATTATCTCCTTGAGAAGAACCTGTTCTTAGCAACCACTGGGTTGTTACTTATCATTAAGAACTTGTTCTTAATCCTTCCAGTCTGGAATAAATGACCAGTCATAAGGCACTTGAAGAGAAAGAAGAGGAAAAAAAGAAAGGTAGAAAGAAAATTAAAAGAAGAAAGTCACAGAGCAAGAACGTGAATGAGACGTGGGGCAGCTGGATCATGTGTGACAACCAAATGGGGCCTCAGAGGATGCTGCTGCGGCTCTGTTTGGCAGAAGTCTGCAAAATATTGGGAATCTGTCAGAACTTGGCAAATGACATGTCACATTAGCCAGTAAAGCTCAGAGTGATTAATACAGATTAAAATATTATTTCACGTGCCAGGATTTTGTCCATCAGGTATATGTACAAAATGGTAGAAATTTCTCTATACTCCCAACTCAATGGCCTCAAATGGTAGTATTATTTCTCTAGGAGTTTGTGGGCTATAACTTAGACTTTTGCAAAACACTATCAGTAAAGGTGAGAGAGATTACAAGAGTTTAATTAACTTTGAAGGAATAGAAGAGTGGTGATGAGAATATGATGTTTTAATGACATAAGTTTGGAATTGAAGATGATTTTGAGTGGATTAAGAAAAGCCTCTGAGGACCCTCCGTTCAAATAATTTCCAAAAGTGATGAAAGAGTTATCTTTGAATATTTAGAATGGGGTCATCTTAAACAGTCAAGAAATCTGTACTTTTGAACATCTTTATCCATAATTATAATGGTTAGAAAATCATTTAGAAAGTTGGTTTATGCCAATAGAACTATGTTCATCTAATTTATTTAATAAATTAACATATAGTCATTCAATTTATATCTATCATGGATTTCCTAATACCTGGAATTGGGATGAACAAAGAAGATACAAAGATGAATGAGCCCTGGACATCTGCTGCATGGAGCTAGCTGAGGGAAAGAGATGCAAAAGTCATACTAGCTTAGTGAAATGGGTTCCAGGAGAAGACTGTGTTGGGAGAATAGCCAGTGAAATGAGTCATCTTAATAGAGGAAGAATTAAAAGAGGATGTCCACAGGAGGTGGTGTTCAAGTTACATGTTGAAGGCTAAGACTTTGACTGGGAGATGGTGGGCAAGGAGAATCCCAAACAGAGAAAACCCTCAAACAGAGGAAACTTTTAGGGCAACGTCAAGAAGGCAAGGCAAGGAGGTGTGAGGTAGCTATGCATACTTCAGAGTGCGGCTAGCCTGGTGTGCTAAAGTCCATGCCTCCAAGAGGACATTGTGTGAACTGAAACTACTGGGCAAGAAGGCTCCCGGTCCTTGTGGGCTTCAAAGGTCATGTCTATGACTTCCCATGGGGAACAGAAAGCCACAGAAGGACTTCAGCAAGACAAAGATGAATGCACATTACGTAAAAGACAACCCCAGCATCTCCATGGAAGAGACTCTGCAGTTAGGTAAAGCATCTTATGAGATATAGAAACATTGTGGAATAGTCAGACAGGGTCCCTTGGGCATCTTTCTAACATGCAGCCATCCCTACTGAAATCTGCACTCTAGACGGTATGATTTAGTCCCTCCCTTCAGTAAAGGATAAAATCCTCCTACACAACCTTTGCATGAAATCTCAGATCCCTTAGTAGAGTTTTGAGTCATATTGCATAAAATAGCATGGCTGAGGCAAACTTTGACTTCTACATATTTTATGTGGTATATTTCATAGAGTCAGAAGTTTAGGATTGAAAGAGCATCAAAAATAATTTCATTTGACCCTTCTGTTAATGCTTGAATCACTTCTATGAGATTCCTGTCACACTTTGTCCAGTCTCTGTCTGATAATGTAGACCAACAGGGAATACATTGTTTGCCCAAATAAAAGTACTAATCAGGCCAGTGGGGACAAGGGAACAGGATGGATTGAGACAGTGTAGTGAACAAGCAGGAATTCAGTTCTTGCAGGTAGCAGGAGTCAGACCTGGAGAAGGCAGGGTACATGCTGGGTGAGTGCAGGGGTTGTGCCCGGGTGACCCAGAGACCACCTGGAGCTGGGGAAACTTGTGGAAATCTCAGTTTATGGGGAAGGGTTGTGTACGCATAGCAGGAGTGTCATTCTGAGCAGAAGTCAGCATCCACATCACTGGGATTCATATGCAAATGCTGGAAAGTGAAGTAGTGAAGTAGTAGGGCTAAGTGTTACGATTTAGGGGCTGGTTGAATCAACCTCCACCCAAAGCCACAGGTGGAGGTTAGGGTCTATGATTTCAGATTGATCACAGGTTGAGATTACAAGTCCAGGGCTGGTAAACGGAAAGGCTCAGGAGAAAGACCATAAAGTGTGAAAGTCTTTGGAGCTGGTTTTATGAGTCATGTCTAGAGAGATAAGGTGAGAATTTAAAAGAAGTAGATGAGGCCAGGCATGGCGGCTAACACCTTTAATTCCAACACTTTGGGAGGCTGAGGAAGGAGGACTGCTTGAGCCCAAGGGTTTGAGACCAACCTGAGCACCACAGCGAGACCCTGTATCTAAAAAAAAATAATAAAAAAATAAATTAGCCAGGCATGGTAGTGCATTCTTGTAGTCCCAGCTACTAGGGTGGCTGAGGTGGGAGGTCATTTGAGTCCAGGATGTCGAGGCTGCTGTGAGCTGTGATCACACCACTGCACTCCAGCCTAACAGAACCACACCTTGTTTCAAAAAAAAAAAAAAAATGTAGATGAACCTAGACAGAGCCCAGATGAATCAAAGACTGGAAAGAGTATTTGGGACTCCTCTGAATTCAAAATTTGGTGAGTGGCTACTTATTCAAGGTCATATGGTAGATGTGACTGCCACAAGAGTGGACAGGACAGACTCATCTTTACCTGCAGGGAGTGTATAGTGTACCTCGTCTATCCATAGCACCCATGGCTGAGATTTGGCTTCATGCACCCTGGTTTGAATTTAAACCCCGTTGTGAATTCTTTCAATGTGTAAGCCCTTCTCCATTTTCCTGCTGCTGCTTTAATTTTAAACACATGAAAATGCTGGACAAAAACAAGCTGCTGGATAATATGAAGAAAGTGCCTTTTAGCAGTGGGGGGGAGTAGGCTTTGTGTGCTGCAGGGAGGGCGTTTGTTGGGGGATGGGGAGCAAAGAACATCCCTGCACTGATCTTTTTAGGAAATTGGAGAATGAAAAACAAAAGACAGATTTTCAAACTAGATTTCCTCTCTGAGAGAACATCCTGAGACATTGCTATTAGTCATAGATACATAATTTAAGGGTTCAAAAGAAGTGTCAGAAAACAATTTTCACGTCAATTTTTCAAACTCAAAATGGAGGGATGAAAAATATAGGCGGCACAGAGGTCGTGAACATGCATATTTTTCAGGCTTAATGCCTCGATGTAGCAATTATAAAAATCTGGTAATTGGGCAGCTACTTTATCAGGACACTTGACGTGAAATCAGCTGGGCAGGGGAGAGTCTGGGAGATGGTTTTGAGCATAAACTTATTAAATAAGAATTTTTTAGGACAGAGCTAATTCAGGAAAAACAGTTTCTTCTGTTATGCTATGGAACAAGATAAAAACAAGATGGAAGCAAATTAACTTAAATTCTCTCTCTCTCTCCTCCCCCTTTCCTTTTTTTTCTCTCTCTCCCACTCACTTTTGCTCTCTTGCTACACACACATGTGAGTACACACCATCAACAGAGCTATTTTATCTTTGCTAGCATAACTAGTCATTGAACATCAAGAGCTAGGAAGAGACACAAAGTAGTCGTATATTTGCAGAGACAAGGAAACAAGAAAAAGTAATGAATATCCAATCCTAGGTCCTCACTTAGCTAGGTAGTGAGCACTTCAAACTCAATACCTCTTAAACTTAACTCATGCTCTCTATGGCCACTCTCTCCATTTCTTGTTTTCCCAAATTTGGTAAATAGTACTAACATTCATCTACACCTGCAAATCAAAAACATGGGTGTCATCCTTTACACCTATTTTCCCTCTCCCTTCTTTTCCAATTTATATCTATATTCTATATAGTGCAGTTCCTGAATTGTCCTTAAAATCTATGACTTTTCCCTCTCTCCACCACCGCCATCCATGTCCAAGGTACTATTGCTCTGAATGGTTGCCTCAGTCTTGGGTTAGTACATGTTCCTTTTGTTCCCAGTTGAATTCACTGTTTCACCTACAGCTGCCCACATTATCCTTTTAAAAATGTAAATCTAATCATGCCCTCCATCCTGCCCCATTGCTTAGCAGTTTCTCATTTTTCTTAAAAAATCCTTAATGAAACTACATATTCCCTTATAATAAGACCCTGATTTATCACTGTAAATTTGTCTAATAATACTAGAACAATATTTTTTCTTCTCACGACATTAGTATTTGTTTTTCTTGTAGATCCCTGGATTTGCCACGCTTTTTCTGTCTTCAAGGCCTTCCTTCCTACATGCCTTTCCCTTATTTGTTCCTTAAAACGCAAATCGATTTTCCCGTTACCTAGAAATAAAAGTCTACAAAAGAAGCTTTCCCACACCTCCTAGACTAAGTCAGGTTCCTATTATGCTTTCCTTATACCGTTTTTATCATGATTGTTGAAATTAGTTGTTTAATAACTAACTATTCTGCTAGAACTGTAAGTTCCATTAATTTAAGAAAAGATGTATGCTGGCCAGGTGCCGTGGCTCACGCCTATAATCCTAGCACTTTGGGAGGCCGAGGCAGGCAGATCACTTGAGGTCAGGAGTTCAAGACCAACCTGACCAACACAGTGAAACCCTGTCTCTACAAAAAAATACAAAATTAGTTGGGTGTGGTGGCACACACCTGTATTCCTAGCCACAGGGAGGCTGAGGCAGGAGAATCGCTTGGGCCCAGGAAACAGAGGTTGTGGTGAGCCGAGATCATGCCACTGTACTCCAGCCTGGGTGACAGAGTGAGACTCTGTGTCAAAAAAAAAAAAAAAAGAAAGAAAGAAATGAAAAGGAAAAGATGTATTCATGTATTCTGATAACCAATGTATCTCAGAGCCTGAAAAGGCATCTGAAACTGATTAATCAAAAGGCACATATAAAATGAATAAACGATTTTCATGGGTGATCTTTGATTTCTTATAATCACAATGGATTGTCCTGATGAATCAGATAGGCCAAAGTAAATATAAAGTTCTGAGTCTGAATCCCAAAGATCAATTTTCTGAGAATACATGGAGGAAAAAAAAATACATATATATATATATGCACACACACACACACACACACACATATATATATATATAAACAGAGAATTCTTGCTTGACTATAAGCTTAATTAAAATGAAATACTGCTGGTTATCATTGCCTAAAAAGTGATTTTAATCTTGGGCTTTGTAAAGAGAAGTAGACTATTCAGAACAAGAAATGTGGCACTTCTGTTCTACTCTGCACTGTGTAGGCTGCTCCTGAAATACTTCATTCACGTTTGGGATTCTGGAAACTTATATATTTCAACAGTCCAGAAGTGAGAGAAGCAGATGCCAAAGGGGACTGAAAATCATGAAAACTATGAGGCATTGTTGAAGGAGCTGGAGCAGTACCTGAGAACTCTATTCAAAAATATGAATAACTCTCATGCTTATAATGAGAGTGTCCATATGGCCTAGAAGAAAGAGACAAGGGCCCATGGGTGGATTTTGGATGGAGACAAATGATGGCTTTCTGTTTGGAGAATGGTTTTGACTAAATGTCCTGAACTGTGAGATAGGCCTTGCCCCATACTGAAAGAACATTCTAGAAGCCACTATTTTGTGGGAGTGGAATAGACAAATCTGGAAGATTGTGAGGTTTCTGCCACTGGAATTGCTCAAATATAGACTGGCTGGCCGCAAGGTGCTGATATTCAAGAACCATCAGGGATCAGCCTCGTGCTGGTACTAGCTTCATATTTAATTGGCAATTATTTAAAAATACACTATGTGCCTAGAATTGTGCTGGACTATTTCACAAATGCTGACTCATATATGCCACAGCACAGCTTCTTAAGGTAAATACATGCTTTTGTAATCCCGTCTTTCAGGGGAGGAAAGTGAGGCTTAGCAAAGTTAAGGGACTTATTTAAAATGGCATAGCTGGTAAGTGATCCTTCCCACATCCTTGTAAGTGATCCTTTCCAAGTCCTTCTTTTTTTTTTTTAACTTCACAATTTTATGTCACTTTTTAAAAATGACACTTAAAGGCCCTTCCAGGGTTCATGTTCTCTAATTTTACCACACTGGGCTTGACACTGAACATAGCCTGCACACTTAGAAACCTAACCACAGTGTCAGTCCCTTTCCACAGCTGAACAAAAAGACACGGGTCCTCAAACTGGGTCATTTCTAATTACCCAATGTAGCTAAGATTGCACAGAATAAAGCAGGGGGTGACAGTGGCTGACTATTTGTGATATAGGGCAGGATAGTTTTCTAATTTAATATTTTATTTATACTTCTAATAGGTAAAGTACTAGAGTTGGCAACTAGAGAGGTTATGACTCAAGTCATTGAGTAGGAAACCTGGAAAAATCACAATCAAAACTTTATTATGTTCATAATTAGGCTAAAAATAAGAGAATATGGCAGCTAAGGGAAAACATAAGCCACAGATATTGGATCTCTGGTAGACAAAGTTGAAGAGGAATGAATATGTGGAGTAATATTATTGTAGGTGAGGACAGGAAAGAAATGGATGGAGTTAATAACTTAATGCATCTGGAAAAGTGGGAGCGCAGTTCAATGATAAATCGAAGTAGAAGAGAATAAATGAATAAATAAAGCAAAGAATAAATGGCCAGCAATGCAAGACACTAAAATCCTAAACTGTCATCAAAGATATAAAAATGCAGGAATGGATGTATAAAAAATAAAAAGGCAAGAATGAAATGCATCTGGCAAAAATGAGGATAAGTAATGTTTCAAAACCTTGTAAGAAATTTCTAATTGGTGAAAAGCATGTAGCTCATAAAACCCTCATGAAATTAGAGTGACAATAGGGTAGCCCCAAAGGCAGGGATGAGACAGACATTTAAAGCAACCTGAGATATTGCTATCATATAGTAGAAAAAGAAGAAGAGAGATGTTATATTCCAGATTCCAGGGATTTTTTTTTCTTCTTACAGGATGAAGGGCAAATGATGGGAAGAAGAGTGAGCAGGCATAGTTAAAAGAGCATAGATGAATTTTGGGATCATACCATTGGGCATTAGGATATAAAAATTATGATACAAAGAAAGTGTGCCCTTTGCCAATTTTTCTAACCTTTATATCCTATTTTCTTTGTTGTGTGGAAATACGAATACCAACTGTACGGTACTGTTATGAGCATCAGATATAAAAAATGTGTGTAAATGACCTGCCAAACAGCTCCCTACATGGAAGCTATTCCAATTTCAAAGTAGGGTGGCATCATGGAAAGAGCTATTAGAGAAATGAACTAGGAGGGAGGGAAGGAAATTAACCTTGACTGAACCCTGGCAGTGTTCTGGGCACATATACACATTAATTCTTTCAATCCTCACAACAACCCTATGAGAGTGACACTAATTTCCCCCAAATGGAGGTACAGAAGGCTTAAATTAAATGTCTTGGGTCTTGAAACTAATGATTGATAAATCTGGAAATCAAAGCCCAGTTTTTGCATTACACCAGTCGATTAAAATACGTGGGCCATCTTAATTTGCCCAGTTCAGATGCCTGAAAGCTATGACCTTATTCTTACCATTTAGAGTCTTGGGTTCTCTACCATATTCAAAGAATTTGCTTTTACAGTTTTGTTTTCACCTCCAATCCATAGGGTAGAGAAAAGACCCTCAAGACATGGGATGTCTTAGGAGTTCATGAAGTTCAAAAATTACTCCAGCTCGTTTCTCCAGCCCTCCATCCCAGTAAATATGCCATGGAGCAGGAGACGCAAGGAGAAATTACAGACTCCAAAAGCCACTGGCAGCAAAGGAGGGAAGCAAAGAACTAGTAGCATGCCTGAGGGGATGCTTAGGCTCTGTCTTTTTATCAGTTCAGCCAGTGGATCTTTAATCTAGTTTGAAAACTTCAGCCCCAGATGGATGTGGGCAGCCTTTAGAAATGTATTCTCAGCAAGGGAGGTGTCAGGATGGATTCATGAGAGGTATTTCATGCCTCACAAATCACCTTGAATATTTCATGTACATTAAAAAATTAGTAGACAGACCGGAGCAGTGGTGTATAATTTACCTAGATTTGCAAGATGTTTTTGATACAGAGCAGGGCAGAAGATGTATCTGTGGGCACATTAAGCAGCACTTGGAACAAAATGCATTGGCTCTGCATTAGTGTCCATCAGAGAGGGTAGCAAAGAGCTACGTCGTGTTGAAGCAGTAAATATGGGCATAGCAAAGAGAAATATTAGCTTCATTTTTCTTTATCTTCTGCAGAGCGGACTGGTGAGTTTCTGCTCTCTGAAGGATGAGACAGCATTGCCCGTGTATGAATGAGTTTAAAAGGCATAAACAAGGGAGTCTGATGGCCTAATTTGGAAGGGTCCAGCGGGAATCTGCCTCCTTGCAGATAATGAGATCGTATTTGGAGTAGATATGCCACCAAGGGAGAAAATGAATTTAATAGAAATATCACTGCTATTTACAACTAAAGAAACATTGGCAAAATATGCTGAAAAGAGAATGAATTCATGGTCTGGGACCTTTTTTATGTTTGGAAAAGCACTTAGTATGTGACCCTCATCCTGTGGATAAATATAATTTGAATTTATAGTAATTCAAACCTCTGAGTTATATTTAGCTAGGATCGAAAGAGTTTGAAAATTCAGCCTTGAGCTACATTTACTGGCTGAAGAATCAGTGTCTTGCATTTACTTTCTACCTTTCTAGTTCTAAAATTCTCAGAATTTGGCTCTAGTCTGTTGGGTTTTGTTTTGTTTTTTTTAACTGATGATGTGTCCCCAGTTGACGATACAAGGACACTCATTTGTGTGCAACTCAGAACAATGACTCTGTCTTGATTGACGACAAAAAGAAGCATTTTTTCTGCTAATGGAAAATCACACAAAGATGTAGAATTTTTTTTTCTTTTTTTCTTTTTCTTGGTCCTTTGGCTTTCTTGCATATGGGGGTATGTTTCCTTAGAGACCTCATGATGGTAATGAATTCAGAGTTTATTGACATACATTTACAGAACACATAGATTAATTTCTATAAATAAACACTAAAGTTAGTGTATTTACGGGGCAGTCCTGGACTGGAAATTGCCTGTGCCCTCAACTCTGTGTAAGCTGGTCTCCCTTGAATCTAGTTGCTTTGGAAAATTTTGGGATTGGAACATATAGTAACTAGTTTTTTCTTATGACTGTAAAAAGTAGAAGAAGGAGAAACAGTGAACTAGAAAGGGGAGTACAATAGGAAATGCAAATGACCATGGTCCTTCTGGTTAGATAACCATGACGATGGTTTATGTTTTTGAGTTACCCACCTACCTTGGGCACATTTGCAGGTTGCTTCATTTGAGTTACATAACATATGGGTGACATTTACCTCCATTTTTCAGATTAGCAAACTGATTGTTGAAGAGTTTTAATGACTTCTCAAGTCACACAGTCTTTAAATTGGAGAATTAGGTTCTGCACCTGGGATTGACTAGCCACATGTCCAGGATGCTGAGTGAAGCTCAGAGGCCTGGGAGAAGTAGAACTCTAGGCAAAGCCACAACCAATCAGGGAGGCTTGAGACTTGCCCCTTCCTTCCAGGTACCTGATTTCCTCTTTCTTCCCTAGTGAGAACCCAGGTTCTTTTTATGGATGTGGGAAATAAAATGAGATGAATGAGCCTGAGACTTAAATTGTTATAAAACTATTAAAGAGAAATCTGTCTTAAGTTATCACCTAAGGGGCCAGTAAAAATTGGTCGTCATAGAGGTGGATTTTTAAATAAAGGTTGAACAAAATTACACTCAGATCCTTAGGGATGCTTCTAAATAATATTTTAAAACAGGGGGTTACACAGTGAGGTGACCTTCCTGTCATACTGCCTGTATTATACCAAGGTATCCTATGCCCAGCAAGGCTCAAAGAATGCATATTCTCTCTTAGGAAACTTCAGTGTCCCCTGTCTTTTATTATCTTGCCCAGAGCAACACTGATCTTGGGGAGAGCGAGAGTCAAGACTTCCTTCAAAACTGGGGACTCACCTGAAATTTCCACCCTTGAAAATCCAGTATCCTTTGGGGAATATTTTATTTCTGCAAATGCATCTCCATTCCTAACCCTCCCACCTCCACTATATCACTGCTTTGCTTGAAAACCAATGATGCTTACCCTGGCTTTCATGGTGCATTATCAAATCTACCAATATCATTTCTCCACTTTCCTTGTATGTTCTATTGGCCCCTGTGTACAACCAAGAGTGCACACCTAAAGAGCACTGCAACAATCACCTCGTATGTTGAGATTTTCTAAACCCAGTGCAACAGAGACATGTTTTTGCTCTTTTATACCCTGAGCTCACCCTACCATCAACTCAACTTGCAGATTTGTGTTTGGGTGTGGCTGAGTCTATGTGTTTGGGAGAATTTTAAGGGCAAAGACTGGCTGGAGCATCACTTCCCCCAAGCTTAGAAGAGTATTTGACCTGCTGGATGGAGACAGTGAATGTTTATTGAATTAAGGAATACAAAGTGAATGAATGCGTGAGTGGAAGGCTTGTTCTAGAAAGACAGATGGAAGCTTCTCTATTCCCAACGTACATCTGGTCATTTTCATGTCTTCTTCCTCTCTCTCACACTTCTCTGACTGTTCAAATCTCCCCTGCCCATCAAGACCAAATCTACAGTGTGTTTCATTTCTGAACACATTCCCTTATAGCTCATTAACCTTATAGGTGTTTAGTCAATGAGTCAACATTTGTGGATTGTTCAATGGGTGTCGAAATTGATGGGAAAGAGAATGAGCTTCAGGGAGGTTTGCATCTGAGTGACTACATTTAAGTGGAAAGGCCTTTTCTTTCTTGACTTCATTTTCAGCCATCCTGAGCAAAGTGAAAAATGGTAGACAATGAGAATTTAATGATTTTAATAAGTAGGTGCAGGTTGGTGAAAATCACCTCCCTGGTATTAGAATTGGGCCACAATAGGTGGGTTCTAGGGAACTCAATGCCAGATGTGTTTGCCTCCTGAAGGGGATGGGGAAATAAGCCCATCTGCCCATTTCAGAGGGTGCCTGTACTTAGGTATGCATGAGATTTACCTGAAAGGTGAAACTTAGACCCTCAGAGAGAAAAGGGAGCCACAGAGATGAGCCTATAATCTGCCATTGTTCTCCTGGAGGTAGATATTTCATGTATGAGAGAGCTCAAGTCTACTGAAAACCACTTTGAAAATGATTCAGTCTAGGTATGCAAAGATGAATAAGACTCACTGCATCATTCTGTCTACACCTGCCTAAGAAGGACATTGCTTCTAGGCTTAAGGCAGGATAATTGATCTTAGTCCTGAAACCACATTATATCAGGATAGGGCTTTTGTCAGAAGCTCTTTAAGACCATGATTTCATTAAGCTTTCTTATACCTTGTAATAGAGAAGCATCTTGCTTCCTTTACAGATGGGCAAAATGAGGCTTAGAAAAACGTGATGCTTCTGCAGAGGAAGTAGGGGGTGGGAGTTTATAGTGCATCTTCTTTCCTAGCTTACCTGGCAACACAAGCTCAGCTTCTCTCCCTGAGTCGTTTAAAAATCTCCACAATCAGCCAAAAGATTTATATTTTCTTATTACCTTAGCAGCTTCTTCCGAATAAATCTTTTTTTCCCGGCACAAGGAATGAATTTAAAGGAATATATTAAATTTCTAAAAAATGGGCTTGCAAAGCAAGATTCTGCTTTGACCCTAATATCTCCCTTAGATTCCCTCCTGCACACATACACCCTTATCAAACGTGATTCACCTTCTCTGGAAACAGGCTGAGACTGGAGTCATGGTCAAAGGCAGGAATAGAGGTGTGGGCATTTTCATAGTATATAATGAGCAAATGAATGATGACTATGAGGAATTTTGGGTGTCAGACCACCAGTTACCAATAGTTTTCAAAGAATAGAAGAATTTGGGGAGAAGGTGATTTTTAATATAATTACATGCAGAAATATGTTTTGAGGAATGAGTTTTTAAAATTGTGGTCATTGATGTTTTTGCATTTCTCTTCCATTAGAGAGAATAAAAACAATCTAATTAAAATTATAGCCTTATGCTAGATCATCTTATTAGCTCCATGAAATTTCACACATAGGCTCACCGAACATCTGGAATTCAACTCCATTGCCAACTTTAAAATAGATACCTAAATACATACAGATACATGCATATGATGGGCACACACTGCTTTTTTTAAAAGTTGAAATACATTTTTTACATGAACTTGATCTCAAAAGAATGACATAGAAAAGCTAAAATGGTAAGCTTCTTGATTCAAAATCACATCCAATTCACATGAAAAATAACTTATTTGAAAAATGCATGTTTTTTTTTCTCCTGATGAGAATACACAATCACTTTGAGAAATTTGGGAATGGCTGCAAAAAGTAAAGAAAACATAAAGCACACATAATCTCACCCCTCAGAAGTAGCTGTTCATAGTTTCATAAATTCTGTCTTTCTTTCTTGAGTTTATCATATTTTTTCACCTATTGGGTATCATACTACCCATGGCACTTACATTGTCCTGTTCTTGTTCATACTCACTGATACTCATCTTCCACATTGATAAAAATATTAATAAACATTTTAAATAGCAAGTCAATTTTATTATATAGTTACCTTTATTTCTTTATGTTGTGAATGTAGGTTCTTTGAATGCATTTCTTTCTGAAGGAAAGGTGTAAGCAAAGTGAGTTGGAATTTAATTTGGAAGAAGAGTATATGACATTATAGAATGTTAAAACTAAAAGTAATTTAGAAGCTCATGTTCAGCCACCTTGTCTCATTTAGAGATATGTAAATACTCTCTGAGAGAAGAAAGATTTTTTCTAGGGTTACAATGTCAATGAACAATGAAGGGAGGACTGGAACTGAGACCCCAGTGATCTTCCCAGCTCCTTATCCTTCCTCTGGAAAGCATTTTCCTTCCAGAAGGATGATGTTCTGGTCCACTCTTTGAGAGGGATTGCTTATGAAATCAGCACCTGTGTCCCCACAGGAAATAAAGATAGGACTAGATGGTGAGCCAATATAGGAAAGAACACCTGTTGTTATTTCAGGTTTAAACAAGGTCTTCTGCCAAACCAAATCAGGGTAATGTTCTGAGAACACCTGGAAGAATGGGCTTCAAAAATTTCAGATGCCAACGTAAGAAAGACTGCCAGTGATATCATGTTCTGGGACACTCTCTCCCCACAAATCTCACATGCTCCCTACCAAAGTTCCCTTATTATAATGTTCAAGAAAGGAACATACTTAGCAATCTTATAACCTTTGCCATATGTGTGTGTGTGTGTGTGTGTGTGTGTTTCCACTGCATCCTTAAAATTAGGTAAGCAGTTGGAGGGAAAGCATTCCATCCTATTGGTGCTATGGAACCAGGGAAGATATAGCAGAGGGTCGAACTTGAGCAGGGGTGGGGAGAACTCATTTTGCCCAGTTGTTTGGGACAGGCGAAGACTAAGATTTTTCATTCCTAGATGGTACAAGTAGAAGGAACATCAGAGCAAAAATTTTGCTTTTTTATTAAAGTTAATTTCTGAGTAACCAAGAAAGAGACAGAATGGGGTAAAGTTAGAGAAAGAGAGAAGGATAGTTTAGAAAAAGCAAATAACAAAAGAGAAATAGATGGGGGAAATAAGTGAAAAAGAATACATTCTTAAATGCTGACAATCCTAATAAATATGTCAATTATATGTGCAGAAGAATGCTAGTTTTTGTGGTCATTTTTCTGCAGGGCTTACTGAAAGGAAGCAATTTGGGGAACTTACCCTAATACCAACCCTGTCCTCCTTGATTAAACAAGAAGATAGAATTCAGGTTTGGGGGAAGTTCAGTGTTCTCAGAAAGATGTTATTCTATCCCTTTTTGTGGAGGAAGGGAGAGGGTCTTCTCCTTGGGCCACAGAAAAGAAGATGGAGTGGGGTCAAGAAAATTGTCCATAAATACTGGGCAGACCACCAAAAATGTCTCCATATTGAAGCCTTAGTTGACCTGTTTACCTGCCCTTTAATTACCAGGGCAGGAAGCTAGACACAGGGTAGACGGTATGCTGATACTTTCAAGTAGATGAGTGCAACTAAGGGATACTCTTTATCTTTCCACCCCAAACCTTGCTTTCTGTTCCCTCTGACCTTATGTTCTACTGGCCTAAAGGTCTTAGTTTCAAAGGGAGGAGTGCTTACACCAGGACCCAACAATGATTCCGTTAAACAGGAAGTTAAGGCAGCCACCAGGTCACTTTGGGCTCTTCTGCCTCTAAATCAACAGGCAAAAAGGGAGTCACTGTGCTGACTGGGGTGACTGCTTATGACCACCAAGGAGAAATGGAAGCACTTCTGCCCAATGGAAGTAGGAAGAATATGTCTGGAATACAAGAAATCCTTTAGGGTGATTAAGGTCATGCCCTGTGATTAAGGTCAATGAAAAACTACAACAATCCAATCCTACTAATGGCTCACACTCATCGGGAATGAAGGTTTGGGTCACCCCACCAGGCAAAGAACCACAATCAACTAAGGTACTTGCTGAAGGCAAAGGAAATATGGAATGCGTAGTGAAAGAAGGTAGCTATAAATCTCATTATATCATACCAGTATACTATTGAGTACTATAAATAGTAGTAGTCAGGATTCACCAAACAGACCAAATCATTGGAACGTATACATATATAAAAATAGATTTATTATAAGGAATCAGCTGCTCTCTTCAGGCCTCAAATAGATTGGATGAAGTCCACTCACATTAGGGAGGGCAATATGCTTTACTCAGTCTACCAATTTAAGTGTTAATCTCATCCAGAGACATCCTCAGAGAAATGTTTTACCAAGTACCTGGGCATCCCATGGTCCAGTCAAATTGACACATAAAATTCACCATTACAGTAGAGAACTTGACACATAAATAGAATGGTAAAATGGCAGATATTATTTATTCTTATTACTTTTAATATTTTAGATCGCCTTATTTTGCTTCATAGTTTCATTCATGAAAATGCAAGCAATTAATAAATACATTCTAAAGGATAATGAAGGATAGAGATAGTTTTAATAATACCTGAACTGCAACCTAGAGTTGGGCTAGATTGAGTTTTGCAGGTTGCAACCTTGAATGCGTAAGCTTTGTGTTTATTAAAATATAATACACGAAACGTTTTATAGAAGTTTTAAAGTAAGATTCATCTGTGAGTCACCTGTAGAACACACTTTAAAGGTGCTGGTTAACAACCTCTGTGTATCTCTATTCATAGATATGTAACTGTACATCTGAGTCTGCACAGATACTCATATATGTGTAATCCTAAAGGTTTTTGATAAATGTGGAACAACTTAACCAACTCTATGAATTTAATTAAGCTTTTCCCCACATGGTGTGTTGGAAAAGACAGCAGTTCATAGAAAGGCCATAATCTAAAAAAAAAAAAAAAAAAAAAATTTTCAAAATGGCAACCAAGTCCACAGGGCAAATGGGACATTTCGCTCATCAGCAAAATAAATTTATTCTGAATTTATGAATGGATAATAAGCCGCCTTTTCATAATGATTAATGGTAATTAACCTTTTAAAGCTCCATCACTTACCTGGTCATCTTTGGCTGACAGTCCTTGAACACAGGAGAGAATGCTGATGGTAAAAAGACCTTCCTCTGGACTCCCAAGGTCCTGTAAGGTAGACAACATCGTTTTTGTGTGAAGAGGTGGCAAATCTGATGCAGCCCTAGATAACTTCAGACAAAGAAAAAAATATACACATGCTCTGTAATGGAGAGAAGCTTTCATCCTGTAGGGACAACTGGACTAGAGGACAGTCAGTCAGCTCTACTGCTTGAAGCCATGTGACTTCAGCAACATCTTTTCACTTGTGTGCACCCACCTCCTTTACCTATAAAATGGATGAGTAGTGATTTTATTAACAATTAACATTTTAAGTGAAGGGTCCTGTTGGCTGGCATAGGAAAAATGCAAGCCCCTTTTAAAACAACATCATATTAAAGCTGTCTCTCAGCAAGCTGGCACTTGTCACACACCCTAAAACACTAACCTGGACCCAAGATATGCTCCATATCTTTGCCTATTTCAGCGGCCACCACCTCTGACAATATGAACATCAAAGATAGCTGGGAAGTAAATTCTGGAATGGGCTTTAGCACGAAAGATGTTTATCGGGGGTATCCTTAGAATCAATACCTGTGGAAGTAAGAGAAAGTAAGTAAGATTTCAAAAAATTCAAGATGTGATGCAGGCAAGACAGACTTGGCTGACCCCAAAGAGAATCATGGAGTTAGAATGGTACATCAGAGTTGTTCTGAACCAGAGTCAATGGCCAAGACTTCACACCCCTACAGTGATCAATTCTTGACTGTGGGTTGCCCCAGTAAGGATCACGATCTTGAGACCCACAACATGAGAGAATCCCTGCAGGGGCAAGAGTTGAAAGTCATTTGCAGATGGCACTCCTAGTTGCTGAGACCACCACAACTTCACAAAAAGGTGGCCCATTACAGTATCTTCCACATTGATTGATTGATTGATTGATTAACTGATTGCACACTTATTGAGCATTTACTATGTCCCAAACAGACTATGCTGGGGCTGCTACCTGCTTTATCACTTCTAACTCTCATCACAACCCTATCAGATAGGTATTCAAACACACTTTTTCACATGAAATGAAGGCTCAGTAAGTTGTGCGATTAGAATTCAAAACAAGACAATGTTAACTTGCATGAGTCCAAGAGTTTGCCATAAGCTGAGAGACAACTTGCATTTTTATTGTGTAAATTATCAATTGTTTTCAGTACTTATCTGATTTTTCCTTGGAGATTGTTTCTACTTTCCCCCGTTTCAAATTTTATTTCTCTGTAGGATTTATTCCAGACCATAACTCACACTTCCCCAGCCAGGTGGAAGTAATTGTTTCCTCATTTTGTTTTCAGAGACTATGGCTAGCTCTAGGAACTCACAGAAGTTACTCATCTTCCCTGTGTCTCTGTTTCCATCATCTGTAATATGGGAATGATAGTAACACCTATCACATCAAACTTCTAAGAAGATTTTAAAAACAAATGCATAGGTATCACACAAGCAAATGCCAAGTGTTTGTTTTTATTATTATTTGCACATTTCATGAATAAAAATAAATCAGTGGATCACTGTTTTTGTCCATGTATCATATTCACATATAGGTAGACACATGTATCATAAAATTCACATGTTCATTGATCTTCTCGTTAATTAGAATCATAAGATAGAGATTGTGTGATAGTTACCTGGATATACTTAGGGCTTAGCATAATATCTCATACCAGTAGGTTTACCCAATAAAAAGCTATTAAATTGAATTACCTTTCAACAATAAATAGCCAAGTTTTATCAATCATAAATCACAGACATCTTTCAAAATTGTTCATTTCTCTCAGTGTATTACCCTAGCCCAAGCCACCACCATTTCTTCCTTCTGATTTAAAGTCATACCGATTTGGAATCAAAGTAGGCTGACATTCGTATTTAACTAGTTTAAGCCTCTATTTCTACATCTGTGAAACAGGAACAGATAGAGAACCTACTTCATGGGGCTGAAAACAGAATTAAATGACATATGTAAATAAAGTAATTAGTTCAAGGCATGGCATATAGCAAGACCTCAGCAATTGCTGGTTTTAATCATAACAATGACAATCACAACCACCAACCCAAGCATTTTTCCTGTTGTTGAGTTTATTCTCTGCTGCTTAGCCTACTGTGGAGATAAAACACCAGATTAGAAGTATAATGATATCGTACAAAGAACAAACACACTGAGTATGGTTTTATCAAATAAACTTGTTTTTAACTTTGAGCAAGTAACATAATCTGTTTTAGTCTTGCTTTTTTCATTTGTAATATGAGAACAGTAATAATGCATATATCATAGAATTTTTAGGGTAAATGATATAATCTACCTATATAAGCATTTATAGAACAATGAGACCCAGTCAACAAGTACGAATGTTAGCTTTGACTCATACTATTAGCATGTATGCAAAATGACAATTTATGGTGGCTTTAGTGGAGATATTGAGAGAGCTGGGTAATTCTGGCACACAGTAGGTCCTCAGCACTCAGTGAAGTCTTTCTATTGCCTACATTGTTCTGTCCTGAGAAGAGGCAGCTGCACACTACATCCTGCACAATGCACAGGAGAATGTTAAATGGTGGGGAAAACACTCTGGCAAAAGCTGTTTTAATGAGACATCCCGTTAGCTCTGGCTGCTCCCAGGTCAAGCTGCCTGTGTCAGAGCAAGAACGCTAATGGACTAGGTGTTCGTGTGTTTCCGTCTGACTAGACTCTGGATTTTTCATAAAGCAAGCAACCCACACACTCAGGCAGCTTGGGTGTGTGTATGTGTGCCTGTGTCTCCAATGATAAACAGTTTTCATCCTAAAAAAAGGCTGGAGAAAAAAAACAAAAGGACAGGAAGGCTCAAAATGTCCTCTCATTTGCACCAATCAGAGAGAAGCTGACCAAGACCTTCCTACACCTGCAGATGACCCTCACACAGGGCAGAGAGGATAAAAAAACATGCTGCTTTTCCAGGGGGTCCATAATACACTCAATAGCGTTAATAAAGAGTAGTGTCAGCTGCCTGACTTCTTAATGATGAATAATTCATACACATCAAAGCAGCCCTCACAAAGTATTTTTTCCTGCAGCCTCAAAGACAATGAAATCACAGCAAAAATGTCAAAAGGGGAAAGTTGTTTCAAATCACATCATCCCCCTATATCTCCTCCCTACTCTGTAATATCCATTCTCTGGACTTGATTAAAATCAATTGTGATATTAGTTTATAAACACATTATTAAATATTTTTATTTGCTTCTTATTCTGTGTAATGGCAAACTCCTATTCAGCCCTCAAAACCCAGCTCAAAAGCCATCACTTTTTGAAGTCAGCTCTGCCATCCACTTTCCCAACAGTCAGTCTAATCGTTCCCTTAGGTTAAACATATTTCCTTCAATACAATTGTTACTAAGACTTTATTCCTTTAAATCTTTGGCTCAGACTTGGAACCTCTTAAGCTTAGACACATTGTCTTATGTATTACAGAATAACCAGCACTCAATTTAAAGCCTGGGGTACAGTAGGCACTCAAAAAATGTTCATAGAAAATTGGAATGACTTGAATTCTTGAAATAAATAAAGATCATACTTAAAGAGAAGCATTGGAATGCTAATATAGATTAAGTCTATGAAAAGAAAATTAGATGAAAAGAGTATTTCCAAAAACTCACAAACATCATTGAGGATTATTCTTATCATTTAGCATTTACTAAGAACCTGAATCAAAGGCTTAGAAATGCAAGGAGTGGGGGGATCTGTTTGGAGGGCTTATCAGTACTCTTTAGGAGGGCAAGCATGTTAAAGAGAAATATTTATCAGAACTGAGATAAAATTAAAATGGCAGAATCACAATCTAGGTTATTTTTGTAGTCTGTCTTAAAATATCCTTATCCTCCCTTTCTTTTTGATCATCATAAATGACAATTTACTACAGACATATACACATCAAAATGCAGATGTTACCCACTTTTTGTATTTCTCAACTGGCTGCTGCTTCAACAAAACACATTTCTTTTTTGGAGTAAATGCTTGTTATCAAAGGAAAAAAGATATATTTTTAAGCTAAACTCTTTATTCACTGAAAATATTATAATGCTTATAATGTGCCAGGTGTTGTACTGATCACAAAGGGAACATTTGGACTGTAAGTCATAGGTCTCACACTCACAAACCTCCTAGTTCATTAAGATAGAAAGATGCCATGAGATAATTATGAGGGGACCTCAAAAATTTCATAGAAAATGCATATTACAAAAAAAAATGCATTGATTTAAAAAATGGGTGCACCAAAAAAAACTCATACTAACTTGTTATAACATGTCTGAAGGGCATCTAGTTTGAGGCACTAAGAAGGACAAGACATCAGTTTGAAAGGAGCACCTCTCTCAGCAACATGAATTCTGCTAAAATTGAAGCAAGAATGAACATCAAATTTATGGTAAAGTTTGAGTGGAACAATGGTCAAATCATTGATGTTTAAAAAAAGTTTATGTTTAAAAAAAGGCTGCATGCGGGGGCTCATGCCTGTAATCCTAGCACTTTGGGAGGCCGAGGTAGGTGGATCACGAGGTCAGGAGGTCAGGAGGTCAAGACTATCTTGGCTACGACGGTGAAACCCTGTCTCTATGAAAAATACAAAAAATTAGCCGGGCCTGGTGGCAGGCGCCTGTGGTCCCAGCTACTCAGGAGGCTGAGGCAGGAGAATGGCATGAACCCAGGAGGTGGAGCTTGCAGTAAGCGGAGATCACACCACTGCACTCCAGCCTGGGTGACAGAGTAAGATTCTGTCTCAAAAAAAAAAAAAAAAATTATGGGACACAGTGCCCTAAATAAATAAGCAGTTTGCAAATGGGTACAAGAGGACAAGATGATGTTGAAGATGAAGCCCACAGTGGCAGACCAGCCACATCAATTTTGGAGGAAAAACTTCATCTTGTTTATGCTCTAATTGAAGAGGACTGGCAATTACAGTATAAACAATAGCCAATACCTAGACATCTCAATTAGTTCAGCTTACACAATTCTGAATGAAAAATCAAAGTTAAACAAACTTTTCACTCTATCAATAGGTGGCAAAAGTGTTATACCCAGATCAGCTACAGAAAAGAGCTCAGCTTCAGTAGAAATTTTTAACAAGTGGGATTAAGAGCCTGAAGCATTTCTTCAAATAATTGTAATAGAAGATGAAGCATGGCTTTACCAGTACAATACTGAAGACAAGGCACAATTAAAGCAAAGGCTACTGATATGGTTTGGCAGTGTCCCCACTCAAATCTCACCTTGAATTGTAGCTCCCATAATTCACATGTGTCATGGGGGAGACCCAGTGGGAGGTAACTGAATCATAGGGGTGGGTTTTTCCCATCTTGTTCTCGTAATCGTGAATAAGTCTCATGAGATCTGATGGTTTTATAAAGTGCAGTTCCCCTGCACACGCTCTCTTGCCTGCGACCATGTAAGACATGCCTTTGCTCCTCTTTCACCTTCCACGATGATTATGTGGCCTCCCCAGCCATGTGGAACTGTGAGTCCATTAAACTTCTTTTTCTATTTCTCGGTATTTCTTCATAGCAGTATGAAAATGGAATAATACAGCTACCAAGAGGTGGAAGTGGTCCAGTCAAAGCAAAAATGGACCAGCCAAGAACAAAGATTGTGGCAACAGTTTTGGGGATGCTCAAGACATTTTGCTTGGTGACTTTCCAGAGGGCCAAAGGGTTTCTTATGAGTGTGTTTTGAGAAAATTAGCCAAAGCTTTAGCAAAAAAATGCCCAGGAAATCTTCACCGAAGCATCCTTCACAACCATGGCAATGCTCTTGCTCATTCTCTCATGAAACCAGGGAAATTTATCAATAGTTTCTGTAGAAAATCACTGGGCATCCACTTTACAGTCCTGATCTGACTTTTTCTGACTTCATTTTTTTTCTTTCCTAATTCTAAGAAAATCTGTAAAGGGTATCAATTTTTCTTCAGTTAATAATATAAAAAAGATTGCATTGAGGTGGTTAAATTCCCAGGGCTCTCGATTTTTTTAGGGATGGTCCGAATGGCTATTATTGTGGCTTACAAAAGTGTCTTACACCTAGTGGAGCTTATGTTGAGAAATAAAGTTTATGTCTTTATTTTGTAACTTTTAATTCCATTTCTCCATGAACTTTTTGAAATCCCATTGTGTTTTAAAGTATTTATTTCTGCTTTATTTATACAGTTATGGTTTTGCAGAAGGTGTGACAACTGATTCTTTCTGGAAAATTAGAAATGGCTTCAGAGAAAATATGATTTTTTAAATCTTATTATTATTATTTTTAGACAGGGTCTCACTCCAGTCACCCAGGCTGGAGTGCAATGGCATAATCATGGCTCACTGCAGCCTCAACTTTTTAGGCTCAGGTGACTCCCCCACCTCAGCCCCCTGAGGAGCTGGAACTATAGGCATGTGCCATCACTCATGGCTAATTTTTGTATTTTTAGTAGAGATGAGGTTTTGCCATGTGGCCTAGGCTTGTCTTGAACTCCTGGGCTCAAGCGATCCACCTGCCTCAGCCTCCCAAACTGCTGGGATTATAAGCGTGAGCCGCTGCACTTGGCCAATCTGATTCTTGAAGGGCAGGTAAAAGGATATTTTCCACTAGACCAAAGGCCGCTGGATCTCATCAGGAGTTAGTAGTACTTTCAAAGGTCTGGAGTTGTAGAAGGTATTGGTGGAAAGTTTTATGTTGGTGGGGTACCTAATTCAGGGCATGGGATGAGGCAGGTGAAGAGAGAGAAATTGGAAGATGCCCATTGCTTGAAATGACAATTTAATAAGTATAGTTTTTGTTTTGTTGTTTTAAGATGACACTGTCAGCCTCTTGGGTGGTAGAATGGGAAAAAATGCCTACTAATTATTTTTTTGCAGTGAATAAAATGATGACAGTTTGAACCAAGACTGTGGAATGGAATGAAGAAAAGTAGATCAGGTCATTGAAGGTATCAAAAGCTTTCTGGGGATAAATAAAATGCATATAAATTGAACATGAAAGTAAGAGTGTGGAGGAATCAAGAATGGCTGAGTAGGGATGGAAGGAATTTTTTTTATGAAATGAGTTAAAAGTTACATAATTTCAAAAAAGCTAAGAACATAGACCAGTTCATTTAAAATGGATATGTTGAAACCAAATATAAAAAGACTATTGCAAATTGAGACACTGTATGTTGTGAGTGAGGGGATGAGGGAAGATGACCTGGGCTGCAAGTCTAGACTGTTTTGGCTGCTAGATAACAAAATACCATAAACTGAGTAGCTTATAAACAACAGAGATTTATTTCTTACAGTTGTGGAGACTGGAGAGTTCAAGATTAAGGCACTGGCAGATTTAGTATCTGGTGAGGGCCCACTGCCTGGTGCATAGACAGAGACTCCTAGCTGCATTCTCACACGGTAGAAGGGGAAATGGGGACTCTCTTCGGCCTCTTTTATAAAGACACTAATCAATTCATTCAGGCACCAACCTGATGATATAATCACCATCCAAATGTCCCACATCCTAATATCATCACCTTAGGGGTTAGGCTTTCAATGTATGACTTTTGAGGGGACACCAATATTCAGATCATCCAATGAATCACAACAGGACTCATACCTGTAATTAGCTTCCAGATCATATACCCGAGCTTAGAAGAGTGATCTTTAAGGATTACTGGTGTAAGTGTGTTTCAACCACATCAGGTAAACTGGTGAAGAAGGCATGAGAGCACATCTTGCTTCTCCTCTCCCACCGTCACCCGAAACCTTGAGTTCCTTACCCAATCAGCAACTAATATGTTGTTATTCATGATTCTATCCTCCGTCCTTCATCTCTTGCAGAATCAGCAGGGAACAATGACTGCCGAAAGTGTCCAGAGGAAGTCTGCAGGACTTGAGTCTCTCCTAGGTGGAATATTCTTTGAAATCAGGTAACAGATACAGTTTGGGCTAAAGAGCAGAGTGGGTATGGGAGGAAAAACAGAACAGAATAATCTGAGGAGGAATCATGGCTATGACCAGAAAGACACAAATGGAGTTAAACTGATACCCCAGACATGTCAGGGGAGTCTGCAAAAAAGTGGTCAAAGGCTTTTAAAAAATGATAAAGTAAGCAAAGGCCATGTGGGCAGCTTAAGAACCAGTCCTCCATTAGCCTATACTTCTCACCTAGGGGAGTTTAATCCATCTTTGATCATTGTCAGTTTATGTCTCATCCAGTATTGGCAGGAACGGTGCAATACAGCTTCTTAAATAAGACTGGCATGGTGAGGCAGGTGAAGCCCTGTCTCTTGGTAAACATGTAGAAAGCCTGCCATTGGTTAGACTAACTGAATAAAAAATTTTAATGCCTTGTCAAGCAACTAAAATTGTTTCATATCCATTTCTGAAATACAAGATGCTGGCTCTTTATTCATTAATTTTTAACAAATATTTATTGAGTGCATACTATGTGTTAGGCATTATTCATAACCCTGAGGATGTGAAACAGCAAAAAACAGACATAATTCCTGCTTCCATGGAATTTTCAATCTCTTGAGGAATGATAGACATTAATAAAATAATCACAAAACTAAATAATTAAAACTGAAATTAGAGCTCAAATAGGAAGAAACACATTTCTATGAGAGCATGTAGCAGGCAGACATGACTTAGACTGAGAAGTGACATAAGGCTCTCCAAGGAAGTAAGACTTGAGCTGTGAACTGAAAGGTAAGTGTGGTAGACCCAAACAGCAGGAGCAGCACTTGCAAAGATCCTGTGGCCAGGGGTCCTGAAAAATTTCTATTGTGGCTGGGAATACAGAGAGTAGGCATGTTCTGAGAAGAGGCTGAAAGTCAAGGGAGGAGCTATACAGTTTCCTTGCTAAGGTTTTGGATTTTTCTCTTTATTATTCTTAGAGCAGCAGGTTTCCATAGACAAGTAATTTCCATGATTGTGTTGCTTCAAAATGCATACTGCTTTTATATACCTACCTCTTCAAAACCACACTTCTTGGCCAGCGCTATGTATCTGTCTGAGAAGGAAGCCAGAGACAGAGAACTAAATCGGACAGGTTTACAACCCTCGAGAAACCCAGTGTTTAGAAAAGAGGGAAGTAGCTAGATAATGATGCAACAGTGAAAATAATGGTAAGAGAAAGAAAAGCCTAGAGAGGGTAATAGGGTAAGCCTCCTTACCATCCCTCAGGAAGCAAGGACAGATTCCCAGACTAGTAACATCTGAACCCAAAGGGCAGAGAATAATAGCTCATATCTGGTAAGTGCTTACTGTGTGCCAGGCACTAGGAAGTGCTTTTCATCTATATTTAAGGTAACAAAAGCCATATGAAGTGTATTCTATTATTATCCTTCTTTAAAAAGATGCAGAAACTGAGGATTGAAAACTTGAAGCAATTTGTTCAAGATCACACAGTTGGGACAGAGGAGGGCCAAGATTTGAACAAGGATGCTGTTTGCTAAATGTAAAGGCTGGAGGGCAGGGAGATTGAATTGTATATTTCAGATGAAAATATTAAAACATGAGATGTGTTGATTTAGAATAATTACAGCCTCTTTGAGAAATGTTTGAGGGCTTGTAAGTGCAGCTATCTTTGCCCAAATTTGGGGATAAGAGCTTGAGCCAAAATAACATGAACCTCCACTCTTAACAGGGTGGAACCTTTTGTGCGGCGAGTGTTTCAGAAATGAGAAATGCATATGCATCAGAGAGCGCATTAGTACTTAGACAATCCAAAAAGACCTGTTCTTATATCATTTGACTTTTCTTCTTTCCTCCTGTAATTACTTCATTTCAGTGAAATCACGCTGTATTATGATTTAACAACTGGAACAGTCACTTAAGCATTGATATTTTGCAAGCTCCTTTCTAATGTTCCCACCCACAATCTGGCCTAAAAAGGGAGAACAATAAGCGATCACTTAGGGGCCCAGATAAACCACATAGGAGTGCTCACTGGTCACTTTTGCTGTTTGAATCCTGCCCTGGTTATCAGCTGCCAGTATTCTGCCAGGAAACTCTAAGGTAGAATAATCATGAGACTAAGCAGGAAAGAGATTGCAATTTTTAAAGCATAGAGAAATTGGCATGGGGTGAAGATGTTGTAACTACAGGTTGCAACCATACTTTCTCTTTTAAAATTGACTATTTCCTTCCGCAATGTTGTAAGTATATTTCTTTCCCCAGCCACCTCCAGATAAAAAGACAAAATGCCTCCCAAAGCTACGAGATGAACTACAGAATTCTAATTGTTCCCATGTTTCCTGAAGATTTGAAATTCCAGCCTGTGCTTCATTCCCGTGCAGTTCTTGTTAACTCCACACATGGGTAAATAATCAAAGGTATCTGGTGGTCAATGAGTGTTTTCTTTGTAAAATGTATATCTACTAGGAGTAGGTAGAGCTCTGAGCACAGTGACTTTTCTGAATTACAGACTTTTAGCCCCAGGGAAAAAAAAAAATCTTAAAGACTGCTTTCTAGGCCCTGTAGTTGGATAAATAAGGGGGCTTTGGTCCTGATACGGATGTGAGCTGCCCAAGCTTGCAGGGTGAACTATGGGCTTCCTGATCTTAAGCTGCTGTTATTTCAACTATGCTGCCCTGACCTAAATAGCTTTGCATTTCATACTAAGCAGTATGTCCCCTTACTTCCTAATCAAAGGTGTAATCAATCATCATTTGCAAGGCATTCATTTTGAGAAGTAGGAAATGAAATTCCCCAAATGTGGTTACATTCTAATTTGCAGGTAACCACTGATTCGGGAAAAGGAACTCCTTTAAGGGAAGGTCACCAAAATGTATACTGGCACAAACCGTGCCACTAAAAATTATTGTGAATCTAGAGCAGCGGTCGGCAAACTTTTTCTGTAAAGGGCCAGATGGTAATTACTGTAGGCTTTGTGGGCCAAATTGTAGTTACTAGCAACTCTGCTCTGTAACAAGAAAGCAGCCACAGATAATACAAAAAGGAACAGGCATAGCTGTGTTCCAATAAAACTTTATTTATGGACACTGAAATTTGAATTTTACATGCTTTTCACATGACATAAAATTTTATTCTTTTTTTGATTTTGAAAAATAATTTTTAAATATGAGAAATATTTTTAGCTCAGTTATACATGAATGAGCAGTGGGCTGGATTTGCCCCTCCTGCCATAGTTTCTGGTCCCTAATATAGACGAATTGTAGCTGTTTCTCACTATGGTTTGTACCATTAGAAAATATACATATGATGGTAAAAATAATTATTTTCAGTACGCATCCTGTTTTTCATTGCATTGAATGAAAAAATATCTAGATATTTCCATGTAGAGAAGTGTCCAAAATATTTAAAGGTATAAAGTAAATCCCTTTACTTCCTGGATTATAATCTTCATCAAATAGGGCTATATTTCATTTGTCCTCAAATAACCGACATCACAAGCACCTAATAAGTGATTCTTTGCTAGAATAAACCATGTCAATGACCTCTGTAGGATCCTTCAAAATCTCCCTCTCACTGTAGATTTCATGGTTCCCAGAGCAGTTTTAGTGTTCTTTTGGATTTTCATTCATTCATTTGTTCATTTATTCAATAACTATCTCTTGAGCATCTATATAGTGGCATTCAAGGCTCTCTATGATATGATAATGGCCTGATTCTGATCTCGTGTGGTGACATGCCTGTATACACATTCATTCACTTATTCAATCCACAGATACTGGCTGTTTAAAATCTGCCAGTCACTGAGCTACTGAGAATAAGTAGTGGACAAGCCTATTAGAATTCCAGTCCTCATGGAGCTTTCAGCCTAATGAGGGTGTTGTTAAAGACAATCACAATGGGCCAGGCGTGGTGGCTCATGACTGTAATCCTGGCACTTCGGGAGGCTGAGGCAGGTATATTACCTGAGGTCAGGAGTTTGAGACCAGCCTAACCAACGTGGAGAAACTCCATCTCTACTAAAAATACAAAATTAGCTGGGCGTAGTGGCACATGCCTGTAATCGCAGCTACTCGGGAGGCTGAGGTAGAAGAATCACTTGAACTCGGGAGGCAGAGGTTGCAGTGAGCCGAGATCGCGCCATTGCACTCCAGCCTGGGCAATAAGAGTGAAACTCCATCTAACAAACAAACAAACAAACAAACAAAAAATCATGATGAATGAATGAGTTGCAACTTTGACAAAGGCTAGGAAGTAAAAGGACAAGGTGCTGTGAGATCGCATTTCTGTCTATTCCAGTCATGCTGAATCTCTTGTGAGTTCCAACACTAGCTGTGCTCACCCATGCAAACACCTCTGACATGGTGTCCTAGGCTCCTCAAATTCTGGGTAACTCCAGTCGTCCACATTCAAAGATCCCCGGATTGGGCTCCTTCCCTTGCAAGCAGTCTAACTCCACCTGCCCAAGCAGAGTAGGCCATACCTGCTGTTGTGCCCCATAGCATGCTGCCCTACTGTGATTGCTTCCTTTACATCTCCATATTTTATTAGTCTTGGAACCCTTCAAGTAATCATAGAGGTCTAGCTCAGCATTATCAGCTTCTGTGCCAGTTGCCCAGCACAGTGTCAGGCTCAGCAGATAGGCAATGTTGAACACAATTCAAGCATCCATATATCATGGTGGCAAGTCAAGTTCATGACACATGGAGAGTCACTCACTGGAATGTTTATACTGTGCATTAAAAATAAGTCAGCCTTTATCATACACTTGTCACTCTTTCCTCTTCCCCTCCCTACAGGCACACCTTTAACTTCAAAGCAACTTTATCTAGTATTCGTACTTTATTCCGGAAAACTCACCTTTAAAGTGGAAGGTCAAGTTGCTTTACTCTCATTTTTTTAATTAAAGAGCCTGTTATGTTACATTCAGTTTGACTCCACACTCAGCAATTCCAGAAGAGAAGTCTCTCTTATTTGAATGGAGACTGGGAAGGCAGCAATAATTTGCAGAATCCAACAGAACCAGGCTAAAACATTTTTCTCTGTCAAGAGATGACACCATTTAACCCCAATTAACTCACATCTCAGGTTCAAGGCTTTGGGTTTACTAACCTGAATCAATACCCTACTCTATCAATTATGTAAATTCAAACCAATGACATTCCTTGACATTTTTTGGAATTGGTGTTAAAATCCTGCCAAGCGGGGCATCATTGGGAGCTACATTATGATCCTGTAGGAAAGTATTGTAGGTGGATCATATTTTAGTTTTGGGGGGTTTTTGTTTGTAAGATTGAAGAAAAGAATCACTGGATGGTTTCCTGAGACAGTGAAGAAGACAAAACACACATCGAGATTCTTCAGATTTCTTCTTAGTGCTGTCATTTATGAAAATTAATGAAAACCATTTAAGAGGGTGTAAATGAGCAACTAATAGATTTAGAAATCGACTCTCACTCACTCTTCCTTTTCTCCAGAGAGAAGAGGCAACAGAGTCTAAAGAAAGAGGGAGGTGAGCAGCTACATTAGGGAGCACAAGCATTGCATTTGGACAGACCTGGGCTCAAATGCAGGTCTGTGCGTTTCTGTACAGCCAAAGGCAATTCATGATAGCTCTAAAAGCCTCATTCACTTCATGTATAAAATGAGGCTATGCCTCACTTCAGCAAAGAGCTTTGCAAATATTACGTAAAACCTGTACCATCATCTGTGGAGTGCTTAGAGCCAGGAACATAGTCAGTGCTCAATAAATATTGGCTAACATTAATATTACATCCACAACCAGACATTTTAATGCTTCAAGAATCCCAGACTGGTTTCAGTGCTGTCTTTGAATTTTCTTTTGTTCAACCATTCATTCATTTGTTCAGTAAATATCTGCTAGGCAGCTATAAGGTCCTTGGAACTGCATTACATCCCTGGGGAAGAAGAAATGAATCAGCAAGCCATAGCCCCCCTTTCTTGTGAAGCTCATGGTGCTCCCTAACCTGTCACAAGTAAATATGCCACTTTTCAATCCAGATATTCAAACAATCTCAAGCTTTCTGATGTAAGCAGTTAATCTGCCAAGAACTTTCCTTCTGTGCTTGGCACATTGTAGTTGCTCAGTAAATGCCAATTAAATGAATAAATGTCAGTTGAGTGAATAGAAGGGAGATGGTAATGAATGTCTCCTATTCTAGAACACTGATGAGTGAGTCAGAGGACATAGTCCTTTTTTAATGTTTTTAAGAGACTGTGTCTGTGTGTGCATGCACATGCTTTTCTTAATTTACTCTCAGTCAAAGAAAATGTCTTGTGGAGATTTTAATATATTTAGGTTTAAGTTCTGGAACAAAACTTTATATCCAGTTGTCATGACAACTGTGTTTCTGAGACAATTAAATCCCAATCTGAGTATTCCGAAGGGCCAGTCATTTCTGGAGAGGGCTTTGGTTGGAGAAGGAGAGTCCTATTCAACTCTGGGCCCTGCATTTTATAGTCACTCCTCTCAGAAGGAGGTCCCAAATCCATCACCCCTTCTATATTAGTTTGCTAGCCCTACTGTAACAAAGCACCACAAACTAAGTGATTTCAACAGAAATTTATTGTGTCACAGTACTGGAGCCTTGAAGTCCAAAATCAAGGTGTCAGCAGGGTTGGGTGCCTCTGAGGGCTGTGAAGGGGAATCTGTTCCAGGCCTCTCTCCTTGGTTTGTGGACGGCCGTCTTCTCGTTTCACATGGTGTTCTCTCTGTAACCTCATACACCTTTCCTCTATGGGTATCTCTGTCCAAATCTTACTTTTTTTTTTTTTTTTTTTGTGAGACAGAGTCTTGCTGTCACCCAGGCTGGAGTGCAGTGGCATGATCTTGGCTCACTGCAACTTCCACCTCCCAGGTTCAAGCGATTCTTGTGCCTCAACCTCCAGAGTAGCTGAGATTACAGGCGCCCACCACTACACCCAGCTAATTTTTTGTATTTTTACTGGATATAGGGTTTCACCGTGTTACCCAGGCTGGTTTTGAACTCTTGAGCTCAGGCAATCCGCCCACTTCAGCCTCCCAAAGTAGTGGGATTACAGGCATGAGCCACCATGCCCAGCTCAAATCTTCCCTTTTCATAAGGACACCAGTCACATTGGATTAGGGATCACCCTAATGACATCATTCTAACTTGATTACCTCTGAAAAGACCCTATGCCCCAATAAGGTCACATTCTGAGGTATGGCGCTTAGGACATCAACATATGGAATTTGGGGTGGGGGGCACAAATTGATCCATAACACCTTCTCACTACTAGCATGAGAAATTGGACCTTATCAGAATGCTATATATATCCTCCAAGGTATTATAAAGATGGCATCAACATTCCCTTTAAAAACAATTCCATAGGTTTTTTGGGAACGGGTGGTATTTGGTTACATAAGTAAGTTCTTTGGTGGTGTTTTGTGAGATTTTGGTATACCCATCACCTGAGCAGTATACCCTGAACCCAATTTGTAGCCTTTTATCCCTCACTCCCTTCCCACCCTTTCTCCCCAAGTCCCCAAAGTCCATTGTATTATTCTTATGCCTTTGCACCCTCATGGCTTAGCTCCCACTTATAAGTGAGAACATACGATGTTTAGTTTTCCATCCCTGCATTACTTCACTTAGAAAAATAGTGTCTAATCTCATCCAGGTTGCTGCGAATGCCATTAATTCATTCCTTTTTATGGCTGAGTGGCATTCCATTGTACGTATATAGTTTACATTCCCACCAGCAGTGTCAAAGTGTTCCCTTTTCACCATATCCATGCCTACATCTATTATTTTTTTATTATTGACATTCTTGTGGGAGTATGGTGGCATCACATTGTGCTTACATTCCCATTTTATAGAGAGGAAAAGTAAGACTCAACGGGGTGAAGCTACTTGCCTCAGGTCAAATAGCTAAGAGAACAGGACTATCCTGGTCATAGCATGACGCTATGCTAATACCCATATTTTATCCCATCATGTCTAGATGTTTCATGTTCTCTTTATGAGGCAGTCAGAATCTCAAGCAGAAGAACAGCTACTGTAATTTTAGTGCTCGACTCCTTAGAAGAAGGGCAAAGTCTTCCAGATTCCTCCAATATCAACTTAAAATTAGTTTTGTGCAGCCCTGGCAGGCACAGCAATAAAAGAGATCCAAAGTGCATTTACCTTCCAGGCAGTAAACCTATATGACCGCCAAAGCTGTCATTTTTTTTTTCCTTCTGAAAATGAAATGTTAATTCCCCCCTTAAGACCCTCCACAGATTTAGTTTGTAGGCTAATAACAGTTCACTTAAGAACAAGAGAAATGTCATCCCTACTTTGACGTGTGATCACAAAATAGAACGATCTTTAAATTCCCTTCAAAAGGGGCAATGTTTATGAATTCACTTTCAGTGGGGGATATAAAGGGATTTGTCAAAACCTGCTGTGATCTCAGCGATGCAGAAAAACAGTGCTGCATTCATTGAGCCAGCCCAAATGTCAGCTCATGAGTGGTACTGTCCTTCTGCATCCCTGGCCTTAGGGCTTGGGGTAGTCCCAACCTCGTGGGCTTCTTAGGGCTTCCAGGGCATTCTTTTATTAATTTATGCGTTTGTCCCTTGTGACCTTGATTTGAAAAATAAAAAATGCAGTGGGAGACTTTTCACCCACATCATCCGTAACAGCTCTGGCTAGGTCTTGACACCAGAAATGCCAAAGATATTGAGTTGCCTGGCTTTGTCATTGGGGCTTTACTTTCAACGTCTATGTGAAATCGGCAACTGGATTTGATTTCCTAATAAAGGCTTAGGAAGACTTCACAGCTGCTGAGTTTCTTTTGCAGAAAAGGTTGTCAGCAATAGAGGTTAAAGCAACATCTTTCAAAGGCAGAAGGATAATAAAATGTTTTTATTTTTATGTACTAGTTATTTGTTGTCTGATATATAATGCTCATTATTTCATATTGCATTAATTTTAAATTAGGGATAATATACCCATTTTGCTGACGAGGAAACTGAGACTCAGGTGAGTTAAGTAATTTTGGCAAATTCATACAATTCATTTAGTCTCCAAAGTATAGATTCGAACCCACACTGATTTGACTCTTCATACTGTACTATGATTCCACCTATTATAAAATATCCGTATTAACCCAAACATCTGCTCTCCAGTGGTTTGTGCCACCTTTGTGACAATGAAGTCATTTACTTTACAAATGATGAAATATATCAGTTCTCTTAATAATGCTATAAGAGACACAGTTCCAGAAAGTTCGACAATTTGTTAGATGTCTCCTCATTTAGGATGAAGCTTGCTTTTATCCACTTTAGACCCTTCAAGGACAATTTCTGTGAAGATAATTCTTTCAGTGAAGAAAATATGAAGAGCCAACATCTAAATTCTTATGGGCCTGGCTGTCATTTAACATCTTATGGAGAAGAGTAGTGGGGTAGAATTAGTACAAGCCTGCAAATCAAGAAACTTGAGGTATTTGTTTTCATTCTGCCTTTGACTGGTTGCATGACCTTTGACAGTCCCCCCAAGTCATAAGATGTCATTTCTAAGATAAGTAAAGAATGGGTGCACTATTTAAACACACACACACACACGCACACACACACACAATATAAATATGTTAAATTATAAATACTCAATAATTTGAAGAATTCTACTAAAATTGGCTTCTGTACTAGGGCTCTTACATACTTTAAGTATTAAAATTATTCCTCTTAAACAGATGAGATGTTAAGGGTCCCAGAGATGTGAAGAGCTTCCATACTCATACAGTGATGAAGTTGCAAATCAAACTCAGTAGTGTCTGGTTCCTAATTCATGTTCCTTCTACAATATTCCTTTACCTAGGGTCATCTGAAATATTTTACTATAAATCAAATATATTCAACTTTGAACATGAAGTTGAGTCCAAAGGAAGCTCAGTGTATGATCCAATCTTCTAACAGGGTGTCTGTCTAGGTCCAGAGGTGCTTCTCTGGACCACAGGAGAACCAAGCTCATGGGTGTACATGGTCAGTCAATTGGACAGAGGTCTCAGTTGACCAAAGTTCCCCTGAACTTGAAGGTGATCAGGGAGAGAAGGACCGGC
Organism: Pongo pygmaeus; assembly: GCF_028885625.2. Classification (NCBI taxonomy): domain Eukaryota; kingdom Metazoa; phylum Chordata; class Mammalia; order Primates; family Hominidae; genus Pongo; species Pongo pygmaeus. Next base: position 62,657,663 of record NC_072391.2, read on the forward strand.
AATCATTAGACTCATGTACAGATCTGTTTCCATTCTCAGGAGTAGAACAGAATATTTCATCACCAACCACTCCACCTGCCTTGAGAATTTGACTTGTTAGTGATACACCTGCTACACAAATTTTCCATTTCCTATTTGACTACAGTTCCATTTTTCTGGCTATGATTTCCTGCGAGGGAAAATTTATAACTTCACCTAAACAAACAACTATGACCACAACCTACCTTTGCAACACAACTGGGGAGATTAATCTTTAAAATATGGGATGGGGGGCATTTTGGCATCCTCATTAGTTGTTATATTCTATTTCTATTCCATTTTAGGAATATATATCTTTTTTATTGTAAAAACAAAACAAAACAAAAAATAAAACAACAACAAAAGGAGAAGGCCTCAAAATATTTAGAAATAAATAAATATGGATCAAAGATTCAGGGTAGGTTCCACTTCCAGACCCAAACCACCCACCATCATAGACTCTTCAAATGATCTATTTCCATAATTCCAAAAATTATTTGATTTTCTTGTTTGCTTTTATCTTTGTCACATGCCCAAGCTCTCCTCATTTTTCACTACAACTGAAATGCTTATTCAATAATTACAAATTAAGCGCTTATTAAAAGTCAGATAAAGTGGTAATTGGGACAAAGACTCTGCTAACCTCAAGCTCATGGTGTGAGAAAAAGACATGAAAAATTGGTTAATACAATATAATGCAAAGAATAGTGACCTTCTCTCCTGATGGGATGGAGACGTGAATTTAGAGGTGGCTTATTTCACTTAATTTAGTATTTTCTCTCCTTCTCTGCCACACTTCACACTTCAGTTCATTCTGGAACTTGGGTCATCTTCCTTAAATACTGATCCAAATATGTTTTCTCCAACCTCTTTTAACCTACTAACTTGTCAAGTTACCTATATAATTAAGACTAAATCCTTAGGGTATCCTCGATGTTCTAGGCTCATGTTATGTACATCAAGACTTATCTTCCTCCCTCTCCATGAATCTTGCACTCCACATAAGCGCTTTTCATCATTCTCCTCATGTTCACAGGAAAACTCATACTTACTCATAACCTTTGCTTTTGCTGTTTCTCCCATCTCACGTGACCTCTACCTGTGAAATTTCTAAGCTTCAGATAAGCCCCAGCTCTGAACACAACTCTCTCCTAATCTTCCCCAACTAGGCCATGGAATCTTAAAGATAGCTAGATCATCTATGGGCACACTCATCCCAGTTGAGTAATTTTATTGCCCACCTCCAAGGTAATGAATAATACTATCCCTACTCTATGTTCAGTGACAAAATGATCTCTACATTTTTAGGTAGCTGTACTTCCTATTGAATTACCCTTATCTCTAGGAATTTTTCATAGAGCCAAAATTAACTTCTCTGAGACAACACTTTCTTTGGCCTTGCTCTGCCTTTTGGAAAAGAAGAACAATTCTAACATCTTTCTTATGTATCTACCAATCACATGATTGAACCCAGTCATTTTTCTATTATCATCATTCCGCTTAGATCTCTTCTCCAACCTAAATATCTTAACAGCCTCAACTCTCCTGCAGGTGGGGGAGATGTCACGCTTTCTCAACACCCTGTTCAAATGCAGTTCCCCAATGCAGCATGTGACCATAGCTGCAGTCTTTATAAAAGAAGATGGTTTACTTATCTCTTCTCTTTGTCATTGATTTTTATTAGACTAAGTTCATGATTGCTTTTTCCAGCAGCTATTTTATGCTGCTGGTCATGGTGAGCATGAGGTCAACAAATGCAGCCCATTTTTCTGCAGGGACTGCCATTTATATAGGGCTTCTCCATCCGGTGCTTAGAGAGTAGAATTTAAAACTTGATCTCCATAAGCCCATGCAGTTTCCATCCCATTGTGCTCTGCCTCGGTAAAATAGTTTGCCTGCTTAGTGAACTATGGTTCTAAAGGATGAAAACATCAAACACATGGGCAAAAATCACAGGTATTGATAGCTGGCCTAAAATATTTAAGTGTCATATAATTCCAGCAGACCAAACTGACAGTAATAATAGTGGTGTTTTATACATCAATGTAATAATACTTAATAATGAGGCTTTGTATTTATCTACTGCCTTTCTTCTGGAAATGTTGGCAGAGTAAAGTAAATCTAACATTGATATTAAAAAATAAACCCCTAAATTAATACCAGTTTGACATGCCCCTTCAAAACAAAAAGTCAGAAAGCACAATATAAGGCTCTCTGACAAGCTGGAAATGAATGGTTTTGCAAAGCATAAAAAATTTGGCCTGTAGGATGACAAGAAAGTCATATGTCACCTGTGACTAGTTGTAACTCCTACCCTCAGGGTGGGTGTTGGTTTAATTTTGACTCTGGAGAAAAGTAGAGCAGTATAATGTAAAAAAAACATGGGCAAGTTCACATCCCTCACTTGTCAGGGATATAAAGCAAAATCAAAATTATTTTCTAAGTCTTTGGACACAAAGTGATTATTTCTGGGGAATGTAAACAGTTGCCAATTCGAATACATATCAGTGGACTCCAGGTCAAGACTAAGGGACCAACAGGGTCAAGAGAACAGGCTGGCATCTGCGTAAGTGAGTTATTAGGTATAAATTAATATAGGTAAACACCTCATTTGAAACTGAAATGGTTTGGCTGTGTCCCCACCCAAATCTTACCTTGAATGGTAATAATCCCCATATGTCAAGGGCAGGGCCAGGTTGAGATAACGTTATCATGGGGGCAGTTTTACCTATACTGTTCTCTTGGTAGTGAATAAGTATCATGGGATCTGATGGTTTTATAAATGGGAGCTCCTGAACTCCTCCAAGTTCCCTTGCCTGCTGCCATATAAAACATGACTTTACTTCTCCTTTGCTTTCCACCATGATTCTGAAGCTTCCCCAGCCATGTGGAACTGTGAGTCCTTTAAACCTCTTTCCTTTATAAATTACCCAGTCTTGGGTGTGTCTTTATTAACAGCATGAGAACAGACTAATACAGAAACACTGCATTAATTACCATAAAAGTAATTTATAGAGGAGCCATTCTAAGGTGTAACAATGTCTTAGACATAAGAAACACATTTCTAATGGTAAAATTTTAAACATAAAAGTAAACAGAGAGAAAATAAGATATTGAACCTAATTATAGGTCTTTCTATTTCTTCAAGTTAACCATGCAGTATACAGTGAAAGAATAATATTATCAGATTGGCCAATATTTCTTAAGCTAAGAAGGAAAATACAATTTATTTTTCTCCCTGATTCTCTCTTTTACACACTAATTCCCAAATACCTATATTTGTTACATAGTTATCATGTGCAGAAGGAAATAAAACATGATTTTTAAACAGTCTCTGTTTAAAGTGAGTAGAATCAACAAGGAGATAAAAACGTCAACATAACCAAAATCTAGGAAGGAAGTAGCTGGATGACACAATGTGCAGATAAAGTCTCTGTAGGATTAGTGGGAGGATGACCTCATGAGGGATAGTAACAATCAGAAGTAAGACCTTGGAGAAGATTTTAAGAGTAGTTACTGGAGAAGTAACATCAGAAGTAAGACCTATGGAGATAGAGAAAGGGCATCCAGAGAAACAGAACCAACAGGATATACAAAGATTTATTATGAGGAATTGGCTTACATAATTATGAAGGCTGAGAAGACCCAAAACTTACCATACATTAGCTGGAGGCCCAGGAAAGCTGGTTCCAGTCCAAACCCAAATGCCTGACAACCAAAGGAGTCAATGATGTAAGTCCCACTCCCCAGTCTGAAGGCCTGAGAACCAGGAGCACTGACATCCGAAGGCAACAAAAGTGGATATTCCAGCTAAAGCAGAAAGAGCAAATTCACCCTTCCACGTTTTTGTTCTGTTCAGGTCTTCAAAGGATTGGTTGGCTTCTACTCACATATTATCAGATTGGCCAATATTTCTTAAGCTAAAAAGGAAAATACAATTTATAAATATAAAATACATGGGGAAGAGAAATCTACTCTACTCAGTCTACCAAGTCAAATACTAATTTCCTCTAAAAACATTCTCACAGACATAGCCCCAAGTTTTACCAGCTTTCAGCCCAGTCAAGTTGAAACATAAAATTAACTATCACAGCATCCTAGGGTGGGTAAACATCCATAGCAAAGACATCTAAAAAGAAGAGGAGATACAGTGTTTTTGGTCTAGGCCACAGGAGGCATCATTGACACTATTTTGTGATAACCTATTTCATCGTAGATGCTGTTAACTTTAGTTAGGTTTGTCTCTATGAGCTTTTAATCCTCAGCATAATTCTATTATTCAATATCCAATCTGTCATGACAGAAAACTTTTTATTAAGCAGTTACAATATGATTACCTTTATGCTAAGCATTTTGAATTTTGTGGTATTTTTGGCCAAAATAATTGACTTCTCTGTAGCTGTGGACATTGCTGCAACTTTGTAACTGCCTTTCTGATTTTGGACTTGTTTTGTGGCAAAGATGTTGTTATACTAGATCTGAGCCCAAGCCTCAATAGGTTTTGAATCTCTCTCTCTGTCTCCATCTCCTTCTCTCACTCACTCTCTCTCTCTCTCCTTTTGTCTCTTTCAATCTCTCTCTCTCTCTCCCCACCCTCTCTCTCCCCCAGAACTTTGTCCAACCACCATGAGAACAAGTCCAGGGTAGCCTACCGGAGAGAGAAAACTCAGTTTTTCCAGCAAAGACCATTCTAGAATCTTGAGCTAGCCAACTCCCAAACACGTGAAAGAACTCAGACGGGATCAGCAAAGCCACCTACCCATCTTGTAGCTGAACATACAAGCAAAAATGAGCCCAGGTAAAACAGAAGAGCTGCCCAAATCACCGGTAGACTCATAAGCCATAATAAACAGTTATTGTTTTAAGCCATTGAGCGTTGTTAGTTTGTTATGCAGCAACAGCTAGCTGATATACATATACTGCTCACAACCAACTGTGAAATAGGTACTGTTACACATCCCCATTTTAAAGGTGAAGTAACTAAAGCTTTAGAGAAGCGAAGTCACTTGTACTAGGTCACGTGTGGCTAGTATTTTAATTCAGATTGTCCTTTTTCTAGAGCCAGAAGGCTTAACCACTTGCTGATACTGCCTATCCATATGATCCAAATGTTGCAGTTATATTTGGAATAAGTAAAATTGGGCACATATTAAGAAGCAGAAACAAGATGCAAAGTCAGGTCTGCCTTACCCTAAACTCACACACTTGTTGTGCCATCCTATCCTCTCTCACACAAAAGGGAAGCACTGAAAAATCAATACCATGATAAAGGAAGATTGAGGTCAAATCTACATGCTTTTGGACACCAGGGCAAAGAGCTGTACCTGCTTATGTTTTGAAGACAGTAAGCAGTCCTACAATTATTTTAGCAAAGGTAGTACAAAAGTGCTTACCTTCTTTAGGCAGCATAGGGGTAGCAGGAACACATTCAAACATGCCATAACCCAAGAATGAATTTGGTATTTGTGTTTTCTGCCAAGCAAAATATCTCTCTGCAGAAAAGGGCCCTCTCTTTAGCTTAAAAATAAATTCAGGATGAATAAACCTCAAAAACTTCAGGGGCTAGGTCAGAAACATATCTTCCATGCAGAACATAAACACCAACTTTTTGTAGAGTCATGAAGTGTCCATATTTTTTTAAATCATAAAATATGTTGGCATACTTTACTTCCACAAGGACCCCTACCATGAGGATAACCTTAATTCAGCACAAAAGAAAAATATTTACAGGAACTGAGGCCAGCAAGTTGTTCTCCCCTGTGTGATGTGATATACTGACTACCCTGATTATGCAACAGTTTGATGCGCATGGTAGAAAAAAACGCTTAGGAGTATAAATATTAATGCCTAGGCAGTGATTTGTGTAAACTGCATAGCAAAAACAAAAGTACAAATATAAGTTTTTCACATATTTTGCCTTGTCTATGGCATATATTATTCACACTACATGTTTTCCATCTCTACGGCTCTTCTGAGTGACTGGAAACCATATTTCTCAAATACTGAATTCTCATAAAAGGCTTTTTGTTTCTTTGTCTTTTCATTTAAATTTTGAATCAGATGAGAATTGTACCTGGTTTGCAAACTGGCACTAAAGCATTAAAATTGGGTTTTAAAAGTTTCTTTTGTGAATATTATGGGATATGCAAAAAGTTCAGGATGGCAATATCAAACAGCATCAAAATATTTCTAAATTTTTTTTAAAAATGTTCTATTTTATGTCAAACGATGCAGTCTTCATAGAAGAAAAATCTCTAATTCTCTTTTGACATGATCTGTAAGTTAGGAGGTAGTGGAGTTCTTCCTTCCACTCTTAGAATTCTACAAAGCAGCCCTCAGTAGTGACATGGGAAAAGTGGTTCTTCCTTTTCTTTGCTAGAGATGGAAGAGAAACTGCATTCTTTCTCCTGTGCCCTGCATAATACACCCTCCACTAATACCGTTACTGCTCATACCTATTGTCCTTGAGAAACACTAATGTGATCCTCTGCTTCTTTTTTCCACGAAGTATCTGTTCTTAAGTTACAACATGTAGCCAAATTGGAAATACACATACTGTGACCCAACCAGATTTCATAGCTTACCTGGCTGATTCTAGTGAGCCCTATTGAGGCAGGAACTCCTGACCAGGTTACCATGTTAACCTTGCACAGTTAATAGCACATGAGCTGTGGAGCATTGTTTTCAGCCCTAAGAGTTTTCACCCATCTAATCAACAAGTATTTCTGGAGCATCTGTCCACTGTCAGATCTTGTGCTTGGTGCTGAGGATATAGCAGTGTGGAATGCAACGAGATGAGCATGGCCCTTGGAGACAGTGGGAGAGAGATAATAAGAGTAAAAAAAAGAAACAAAGTGATTATTGATTGTGATACATGCTCTAATGGGAATAAACATGGTGGTACCATATACAATAAGTCTACTCTGCAGAGGAGGACTTCTATAAGGTGATGGCATTGGAGTTGAGACCGGAGTGATGAGACAAGCTCATCATGTGGAGATGGGCAGAAATACATTACAATAAAAAGAAAAAGGAAGTGCAGAGGACCCACAATGAGAAGAGCTTGGTATGTTCACGGAAATGGTAGCAAAAGAGGTAGCAAAAAATGGTAGCAAAAGAGGAGTCCAGGAGACTGGGCAGGATCCAGATCACTTAGTGTATTAGTCCGTTTTCATGCTGCTGATAAAGACATACCCAAGACAGAGTCATTTATAAAAAAAAAAAACAGATTTGATTGACTCACAGTTCCACATGGCTGGGAAGGCCTCACAATCATGGTGGAAGGCAAGCAGGACCAAGCCACATCTTACATGGTGTCAGAGAAGAGAGAGAACTTGTGCAGGGAAACTCCTCTTCATAAAACCATCAGATCTCGTGAGACTTACTCACTATCATGAGAACAGCATGGGAAAGACTCGCCCCTGTGATTCAATTACCTCCCACTGAGTCTCTACCATGAAACATGGGAATTATGGGAGCTACAATTCTAGATGAGATTTGGTGGGGGGGTTGTGGTGCGCAGCTAAACCATATCATTTAGACACCTGCCAACCCTAACAAGAAATCAGAATTTTACAGGAAGTGGAAAGTTTTTGAAGGGCTGCAAGTGGAGATGAAACTTGATCTTATTTATATAGACTCTTGCTCAACACTCAGGATTGGGACTTCCCTCCAAACATTGTTTTGTAGGAAACTTTCCCATAAGGGGGCTTCTGCACTTCTTCTCTGGAGTCAAAACTCCATCCTCACCACAGGGTTTCTATTTACTGTTTGGGCTGCTACTTGGCTATCCCTTTTTCCTCTGGTGGTGGTAGTGATGGCTATCTAGATATCTCTTCTCCATTACTCTCCCATCACTTCCACATGCTCAGTTATCCCAGCTAAGTCTGAATTCAATATGTTGCCTCTTGGCAGACTGAGGGTCGAGCTACTGTTGCATATCCGCTCGGGACTCTAGACAGGTCTTCATCCTCTTCCTATTGTAACCAGCCACTCAGATCCTGGCATGCCTTCTGAAAGCTGAATCTACAAGAGCTATTCTAATGCTTAATATCCCCAAGCAGAAATAACTCAAGGCAGACATCTACAAAACAGACATGTTTTATGCTTTGTCCTGTTCTGGTCATCTGAATCTTAATTGAAATAAATACACAGTATTTCCCAATCCTAATAAGATCATGGTTTCTTCCTTATTTTTCCCTTCCTCCCTCCCTCCGTTTGTTCCTTCCTTCCTTCCTTCCTCTTTCTTTCTGTCCTGTTTTCTTTCTTTTTCCTTCTCTACCATCCCTCTCTACCTTCTTTACTCTTTGGTCCTTCTCTACCATCTTTCTTTTTCCATCCTTTCTACTTTAATAACTAAAAGAAAGATGAAGTCCCTTAAAGGATTTATGAACACGATAATCCTGGTAATAATACTAATTATGATGATAATAAAATTATCATAGCTAACATTTATTAAACATGTAAATGCACTAGGCATGGAACCAAGCTCCTTACACACATATAATCTTATAAATCCTCACAACTCTAATTGGTATTATTAATATCGCTATTTAAACATGAAGAGCTTGAAACCTGTAAAGGCTAAGGCACTTGTCAAGGTCACAGAGGTGGCATAAGACAGAACTGGGTGGCCCAAATGCAAAGGTCATGTATGCCTCACCATGCTTTGTTGGATACCTTGTATTGTGAAGCATGGGTGAACCTATATTCTGTATTGAAAACTTTGTGAAACGTGCCATGCAGAGAAAGGCATTTTTAACTATCATCTGAAATAAGATAAGTGCAATTATAGAAAGGGCTATTCAATCAAATTCTTTTTTTTTTTTAATTTTTTTTTCTTTTTATTATTATTATTATTATTATTATTATTGTACTTTAGGCTCTATGTTACATGTGCACAATGTGCAGGTAAGTTACATATGTATACATGTGCCATGCTGGTGCGCTGCACCCATTAACTCGTCATCTAGCATTAGGTATATCTCCCAATGCTATCCCTCCCCCCTCCCCCCACCCCACAACAGTCCCCGAAGTGTGATGTTCCCCTTCCTGTGTCCATGTGTTCTCATTGTTCAATTCCCACCTATGAGTGAGAATATGCGGTGTTTGGTTTTTTGTTCTTGCGATAGTTTACTGAGAATGATGATTTCCAATTTCATCCATGTCCCTACAAAGGACATGAACTCATCATTTTTTATGGCTGCGTAGTATTCCATGGTGTATATGTGCCACATTTTCTTAATCCAGTCTATCATTGTTGGACATTTGGGTTGGTTCCAAGTCTTTGCTATTGTGAATAATGCTGCAATAAACATACGTGTGCATGTGTCTTTATATGATTTATAGTCCTTTGGGTATATACCCAGTAATGGGATGGCTGGGTCGAATGGAATTTCTAGTTCTAGATCCCTGAGGAATCGCCACACTGACTTCCACAAGGGTTGAACTAGTTTACAGTCCCACCAACAGTGTAAAAGTGTTCCTATTTCTCCAGATCCTCTCCAGCACCTGTTGTTTCCTGACTTTTTAAGGATTGCCATTCTAACTGGTGTGAGATGGTATCTCATTGTGGTTTTGATTTGCATTTCTCCGATGGCCAGTGATGGTGAGCATTTTTTCATGTGTCTTTTGGCTGCATAAATGTCTTCTTTTGAGAAGTGTCTGTTCATGTCCTTCGCCCACTTTTTGATGGGGTTGTTTGTTTTTTTCTTGTAAATTTGTTGGAGTTCATTGTAGATTCTGGATATTAGCCCTTTGTCAGATGAGTAGGTTGCGAAAATTTTCTCCCATTTTGTAGGTTGCCTGTTCACTCTGATGGTAGTTTCCTTTGCTGTGCAGAAGCTCTTTAGTTTAATTAGATCCCATTTGTCAATTTTGGCTTTTGTTGCCATTGCTTTTGGTGTTTTAGACATGAAGTCCTTGCCCATGCCTATGTCCTGAATGGTATTGCCTAGGTTTTCTTCTAGGGTTTTTATGGTTTTAGGTCTAACATTTAAGTCTTTAATCCATCTTGAATTGATTTTTGTATAAGGTGTAAGGAAGGGATCCAGTTTCAGCTTTCTACATATGGCTAGCCAGTTTTCCCAGCACCATTTATTAAATAGGGAATCCTTTCCCCATTTCTTGTTTTTGTCAGGTTTGTCAAAGATCAGATAGTTGTAGATATGTGGCATTATTTCTGATGGCTCTGTTCTGTTCCATTGATCTATGTCTCTGTTTTGGTACCAGTACCATGCTGTTTTGGTTACTGTAGCCTTGTAGTATAGTTTGAAGTCAGGTAGCGTGATGCCTCCAGCTTTGTTCTTTTGGCTTAGGATTGACTTGGCGATGCGGGCTCTTTTTTGGTTCCATATGAACTTTAAAGTAGTTTTTTCCAATTCTGTGAAGAAAGTCATTGGTAACTTGATGGGGATGGCATTGAATCTGTAAATTACCTTGGGAAGGATGGCCATTTTCATGATATTGATTCTTCCTACCCATGAGCATGGAATGTTCTTCCATTTGTTTGTATCCTCTTTTATTTCCTTGAGCAGTGGTTTGTAGTTCTCCTTGAAGAGGTCCTTCACATCCCTTGTAAGTTGGATTCCTAGGTATTTTATTCTCTTTGAAGCAATTGTGAATGGGAGTTCACTCATGATTTGGCTCTCTGTTTGTCTGTTATTGATGTATAAGAATGCTTGTGATTTTTGTACATTGATTTTGTATCCTGAGACTTTGCTGAAGTTGCTTATCAACTTCAATCAAATTCTGATGTTGACCTCTCATTCCTTTTCCCAGAACTGCTGGTAGAAATGCTTGACAACTGTGTCTGATGGACACACAACTAGAAAATGCCATATTGTGGGTTTCTATGTGTGTGTGACCCCACTTTCTGCCATGAATCCTGAACCAGTCCGGATCCCCTATCTCTCAGTTAAGTGTATACATCAGTGAGGGTATAACTCCATTTATTTCTGCTTCCTTCCAACATGCTTCCTATTGATATCCGTGCTTATTTGAGTATTCAAAGGAGCTCTCTGTTTTGCCAACCTGCATGCTGAATTCTGTCCCTGCTTTCTCTGCAATGGTGGTAGAGTTGGTGGTGTCTGTATTTAGGGGTAGGAGTCATTTGACCACTGTGGTTTACGGACAAGTGTTTTACATGCTTTTGCGAGGAAAGAGTTAATTCCAACTGGGGGTTTATGGCAAAAATAGATTATCCATTAGATAAAGACAGTCCTCAATAACCCTCTTCAGACCCATTAAGTATCACCTGTCAACAGGCTCAGCACTACCTCGGGGTGTGACAACATAATCTCTGTATTCCCATTAGTGGGTTGGGTCAGACGTATCATTCACATTCGGAATAAGTACCACTCCAAGATGACTTATTTATAAAAGAATGTAATTTAAAATAAAAATCCAGAAGGTTTCTGTGTTTAAAGCCATGGATCACCAAAGAAACTGGTCCTATTATCATTTGATTTGCTCTATCAAATTAGACATCATTGTACAGAAGTATTTATTTGCTTTTGTTTTTGTTTTTTGAGGCAGAGTTTCACTCTGTTACCCAGCCTGGATTGCAGTGGTCCAATCTCAACTCACTGCAACCTCTGCCTCCATGGTTCAAGTGATTCTTGTGCCTCAGCCTCTCAGGTAGCTGGGATTACAGGCATGTGCCACCTCACCCAGCCAATTTTTTTGTAGTTTTAGGAGAGATGGGGTTTCACCATGCTAGCCAGGCTGGTCTCAAACTCTTGGCCTCAAGTGATCTGCTAGCTTCAGCCTCCCAAAGTGCTAGGATTATAGGCATGAGCCACCATGCCGGGCCAGAAGTATTTATTTGACTAGACAACCTATACAGAGACATGTACACAAAATCATCATGTACAATATTCTCCAAGAAATTAGGGCCTGGGCTAAAATATGCTTTAGGAAGTCTCTGTAGCCTAGAGAACTGTTTCTGAAAAATATACCAAAACTAAAATAACAGCCACTAAGTCGCTTTTGGTTGTCTTGTAAATTGACTTCATTATATATATATATATATATATATATATATATATATATATTAAATACAATAGTCATTCATTTTCTGTGGTGGTTTCACTTTCCACAGTTTCAGTTACCTACAATTAACCACAGTCCAAAAATAGGTGAATACAGAACGAGATATTTTGAGAGAGAGAGAGCACACTCATATAACTTTTATGACACTATATTTTTATAATTATTCTTTTTTATTACTAGTTATTGTTGTTAATCTCTTACTGTGCCTAATTTATAAATTAAACATTATTCTAGATATGTATGTATAGGAATAAAAAGTGTATATAGGGTTTAGTACTATCTGCAGTTTCAGGCAGACTATAGGGATCTTGGAACATATGCCCTACAGATAAGGGGCGACTACTAAACGGTGATATTGTGTGGGTTTGGCCAAATTAGTGAGTATACTTTTTCACATGAATGAATTTTCCAGATAACTAAGACTTAGTATTGATCCCAGTGGTAATTGCTTATATTAACTATTTTTAAAAGAAACTGTAATTTAATGTATCACATACCTCTTGGCTTTTTGAAACAGAAAATACAGAAACCAAGCTAACCTTTTCTTGATGTCACAGTCTGCCATTATCAATAGCTGTGGTAGAGAGAAAAAGTGCTGGATTTGAAGTTACTTGATACTACATGCATGTTTACACTCTGCTTGTCTTCACAAAGAATTTGAGGGCAGCTTACAAAATTATATGTAATACGGAAGAAAAATGACACATAATTGAAGGAATCAAGATGAGGAGAAAATACAGGAAAGAAAATACAAAAGCCAGGAAAAATATTAGTGAGCCAGGATCCTGACTTAGCTCTCTGGCTGCAAGTGATGGAAATCCAGCCTGAAATTGCCTGAGGACCAACGAAGAATTAATTGCTGCATATAAAATACTGCAGTAGTAAACAATGGCAGAAATGGCCTTGAGGTTGACCAGAAATAGCTTCTGAACACTGTCAGGACTCTCCTCATAGGTTTCTCATCTCTGTTACTCTGTGCACCGAGTCCTCACTTTTCCATTATTTAAAGGCAAGGAGATGGTCTGACTTACTGGAACATCTGCATTTCTCTACCAGTTCTTAGAGTAGGACCCCAGTTGGCACAGCTTGGGTCCCATGGACATCTCTGGACAATTCACTCTGGCTAGGAGGGTGTTTATTATGATGGAGCCAGTCTCATTCCAATGTCATCCCTGTAGCTGAGTAAATGAGTGAACCTGTTTCCTGATCAGGGAAAGGAATGACCCTCAGAGAAAAGCAACAGCCACTATATAAGCATTCTACATGGCCTTATGGAAGCCTAAATATTGGCCCAGATTTTCATTTAAGCTTCCCAGTGTCCAAAAAATACAGGAAATACAATTGTTTACATAAGTCTTGATTTCTGTAACACAACAGGAAAGAGGGGCTTGGGGGAGAGTAGAAAAGAAGAGCTGGTATTTCAAGGGAAGCTCAGCTTTTCCTTGCATTGATACCAGAGATCTCTCTCACCTGGTGGTTCCTGAGTTAGGGAACCATGGAATACGTGAGTGAAGTCAGAATGTGGTATTCTAATTAGCTCTGGCCCCAAACATGGCTTAGAATTGCATTCTTTATGCTGAGCATTGACATACAATTGTTTCTCCTCACCTCTCAGTCCTCTACTTGATCTCAGTGGGGTCTTGGCAGCCTGCTTTTGCCAGGATTCAGATCTATCCTTGTTGCAAACCACAGCAAAAATAAACAAACGAAACGACTTGTGTCCTTTGCCCACAGCAGGGAACAGAAGTCCACATCCTGGACTCAGGAATTTGCACAGAAGGAGACACTCCAAGCAGTGCTCCAACACACAAGAGGCCCCAGGAATTCGGAGACCTGAGTAACCCCAAGGAAGCCCTGGCCGCACTCAGGCTGTTGTTTTCAGACAAAACTAAACAACTCATATCAGTCCAAGCACAAAGGATACTCTCCAAGGATCATGGTCATGGAGGTTTGGATTGATCTGCATTCTTTTGCCAAGGAAAGCGTTAATTGGCCCTTTGGGAAGCCCACCTAGTCAAAGGCTAAAAGCTTTATTGTGCATGGAGGACAATCTGCACTTCCGCTCCTTCGGGACTCACCTACTCTCGTGATAATTCCATGCCAAACCACAGCCTCCTAGGAAATGGATCTGACTCTGAGTCAGAGATGCATTCCAAGTCCTAGGGCTACTGGCCCCGCCAACTTATATCCTCACCCCTTGACTGCGATTACTCTCTTTTGCCAATACTGACACTAATTGTATAGTTCTCCGACTCCACACTGCCACTTGCTTATTTCGTTATTATTGCTCATCTGTGTGACTATTTTGGAGGACAGAGATTCCTAGGTCTCTGTATCTGGATCTTTCTCTAAGCTGGCAAGTAACCTGCTTTATCTAACCTTCCTACTGTCAGTGCCCCAAGCAGTAGAAGGCACCTCCCTAATTGTCTTCTATGAGTTGGAAACCAGGTAAAAAGATTTATTAGAAATATGTATAGAGTTACAGCCTGTGTGTACTGACTGAAGTTCTAAAAGCTCCTCCCATTGTGTGTATGTGTGTGCATGCGTGTGTGTGCGTGTGTGTGTGCATGTGTGCATGTGTTTAAAGGGCTTTTTGAAAACCATCTCTGCCTATTGCAAGCCCTTCTCTCTTATTTCTAATTTCAGGAATACATTTTGGTAAACTTGCTAGAAGTCTGGCCTCTAGGTAAGTGGGGCATCATTGTTCATAAAAAGACACCAAGTATCCTATGAATCCCAGGCTCTGCATCTCTACAATGACTGGTGGACGTGTTTTGTGAACAGATTGGGAACTCAAATGAATTGTCCCCATGTTCCAGTGAGAAACATCATCACCCTGCTCCCAAACAACATACTACGTGCAAAAGAGAGACAAAGACCTGAAGTTTCTCTTTCCGAGGGTGTGTTTGTTATGGATTTGGAGAGAACCACAACCTTTCCTACACATTATTGCTCAGATGAGCTTCCTGCATTCAGAAGAAGGAAGTGGGGGTATGGCAGGTAGTTGCAGAGATAGGTTTATGCCCAACTGGAATGGGAGTCATCAAATGGCACAGCTGCCCTGGGGCTCCAAACAGCTTCTCATCAGGATCCCCTGGAACTCCCCCAGCTTTGCCTCAGATGTTCCAAGCTCAGTTTTGTATATGCAGTTACATTTCCGCTGCCTTCCTCGGGGGACCAGCTTTAAGTAAAGAGGATGAGAATGTGAAGTTACAGAGCTCAGCTTGCCAATACTCCAGTAGAGGAAATCACGGGGCAGAATGACAAGATCACTGCTTGGGGCTTAAGTACAAAGAAACAAGGCTTCCTGCCTGCGCCACATGCACACAGTGTGACTTAAGGCAAATTGCTTAATATTTTCAGACCTGTTTGTTCCTCTGTCAAATGAGAATAGCAATGCCCAGCGTCTAGCCAGCTGGGGGCTACAAAAATTAAGCACAAAATGCCAAACACGGTGTCTCACATGTAGTCAGCACTCAATCTTTCAAAATAAAAAATAAGAACAATAATTATATGTCTGCCTAGCTACTTTCAGAGTCAGCTCAGATGGTCCTTTCTCCATAAACCTCTGGTAATTTCTCCACTTGAATGTCTGTGCTCATTCTCAAGTTTTCTTAGTGCTTTGCAGGCCCCCAGACAGGCACAGTCACATTTTGCTTTGTATTTTTGCTTCTTGGTGTTTGGGTGTACACGTGTGTGTGTGTCCTGGGGTCTGGGTGTGCATCTATGTTTCTTCTTGGATCTTTTCAGTTGTTAAATCTACTTGTTCCAGATAGGAAATGTGACTTCATCTCTCTCTCTCCATGTGCTCTGTACACAGAGAGGACTTAATAATTTTGTGACAAGTTTATTTATTTACCACCATGTGAGAGCTATTATTGTGTTCCGGGATACTTACTAGGTACTTTATACATGCTATTTTATTTAATCTCCATAACAGCTCTAGGAGATAGGTTTTATTAACTGCATCCTTTTAATGACTATTTATATAGTCAATAAGACTGTAATGACTTATACTCCTACTGAGCAGATAAGGAAACTGAAGCTCCGAGGAGTTACAGGACTTGCTCAGTGTTGCACAACTACCAAGTGGTGGCCCTGGGAAGATTTCTGTGACTCTAATCCAGGCTCTAAAGTCTAATTATCCACTGGCTCTTAAAGTGTGGCCCTCACACAGGCAGCAGCAGCATCACATGGGAAGTGGAAGTGAGAAATGCACATTCTTGGGCCCTAGCTCAGATCTACTGAATCAGAAACTCTGGCAGCAGATTTCAGCCCTCCAGGTGACTAACGCACACTCAGGTTTGAGAGCGGATACCTGCCCCTAATCCATCAAGCCAGGCCAGGAGAGTGCAATCGTAGAGTCCATGTGTCCTGCCTCTTGAATCCCTGAGTTGAAATCCCAGATCTTTCACGTTTTAACTATACAACTCTGGGAATGCTATTTATCCTTCCTCTGCCATAATCCTCTTATGTGTAAAATGTGGATAATGAGAGGACAGACGTTGAGTTGCCAGAAGGATGAAAAATATAAATGCATATAAGACATTTAATCCAACACCTGGCACGCAGTATAAGGACTTGCTAAATGCTACTTGTCATTATTATGATTTAATGATTTTAGATTACTTTTCCAGTGTATTTCCTCACCATCCCACCCAAAGTCTGAACAGTTTTGTTTGCTTGTTTTTTAATAGAAGGAAAGTAACTTGGGTCTGGCCTTGATAAGGCTCCTGAATTTTCCTGCTTGTGATACGGTGGTGTTCTGAAAACTGGCAAGTACCTTTCTTGTTTCTCTGCTGCCATCCTGAAAATGTGACTTGCGTGCATTTGGGTGAAAGGTTTGCTGCCTGGGACAGTGCAACACAAGTTTAGAAGGCAGACTTGAATCTGTCTGCACATTTGAGTCAGGTGAGCTGGGGCATGCTCTTTAACATCTGAAACTTTCCTTCTCCTTTTATGCAAAAAAGGAGAAAATCACCAGGGTGTGGGGTGGAGGAGGTAGCACTAATATTTACTGAGCATTTACTATGTCCCAAACATTTCTTCTTCTCAATGCTTTATATGTGTTATCTCATGTGAGCCTACAGTTACCTGTGAGATAGACAGTAACATCATCTGGACTTCACAGACAAACTGCCACAGAGAAGTAACTTGTTGAAAGCCACACAAATAAGATTGGAATCCAGGAAATCTGGCTCCTCGGCCACCATTCTTCTCCTTTTTTTTTTGTTTTGTTTTGTTTTGTTTTTGGAGATGGAGTCTCGCTCTGTCGCCCAGGCTGGAGTGCAGTGGCGAGATCTTGGCTCACTGCAAGCTCCAACTCCCGGGTTCACGCCATTCTCCTGCCTCAGCCTCCCGAGTAGCTGGGACTACAGGCACACGCCACCATGCCCAGCTAATTTTTTGTATTTTTAGTAAAGACGGGGTTTCACCATCTTGGCCAGGATGGTCTCGATCTCTTAACCTTGTGATCCACCCGCCTCAGCCTCCCAAAGTGCTGGGATCACAGGCGTGAGCCACTGAGCCTGTCAGCCACCATTCTTAACCATAACTGCCTCAGTACGTTGTTGAGAGAAATAACTAAAAAGATGAACATTAAACACAAAACAGTGCCCCGCACATGGACGTGCTTATTAAATGTAGCTGAAACAACAAATCATTATCATCCTCAGTAGCAATACCAATAATATGGATGGAAGGGCAGTTTTTCCATTTGTTACAGGTGGAATTTAATCTCCTGAGAACCAGGTAAAGAGATCTTCATTTCACCCATAAGTTCAATCAGTACTTGGCGAAGGATTCCTTCTTTCTTCCTCACCCGTCCTCCCCTGGTGAACCACTGTGTCATTAAGAAACAGTTAACATACATCATCTTTCTTAGCTATTTTTGCTGCCTGCCATCTGGAGCGCCTCGGCTCTCTTGGATGTGTTCATACTAAATCAGCAGATGAAAGCATTAACTAATTTCTCCATTTCAGATCCACTCATTTGGGTAACGATGACCTTTAAAACTAGTGTCATCCACCTCATAACCATGTGCCATATGTTGGATGTCGGATAATAAAGCATATTTAAACTTAGCAGGCTCCATAACACCTTATGGCTGGTTGGTGATTAATTAATAATTTCCTTACCAGCATCTTCCCGGTTAAGGCTGACAAAGCATTTTGTCTGCCACTTAGTGTCCGTTTCCATTGGAACCTTTTCAAACATACTCCTGGAAGACTTGATTGTGCACTGAAGCTTTCTCATTCACTCTTGGCATATGGGGCCAGCACATTTTCTCCCCCAGATATTTTATTTCATGCAAAAACATAATACCAGACACTGATCCCTGAGTGCCAGACATTGATCCCTGAGTGCCAAGTGCCAAGATCCCATTTACTGTTCAAAAAAGCTCCACAGGACAAGGGTTTCTGTGCCCATTTATGTACAGATGAGAGAGTGAGGGTCAAAGAAACCAAGCAATTAGCACAAGTTCATGGAAGGGCTAAGATCTGAACCCAGATCTCTTCCCCAAATGCCATGACTGTATTTTTACTTATTTTTGTTTTTGCTAAAATGCAAGATACCATGTTGGGTGTTTTGTTTTCCTCCCATTCAGGGAATCAAGCTATGCCCTAGTTCATGTCTTCATCAGAATGGGAAGATTTAAAAGTTAATTCCCAGCCAGGCACGGTGGCTCACTCCTGTAATCCCAGCACTTTGGGAGGCCGAGGCGAGTGTATCGGATCACGAGGTCAGGAGTTCGAGACCAGCCTGACAAACATGGTGAAACCCTGACTCTACTAAAAATACAAAAATTAGCCGGGCATTTTGTAATTACGGCCCACGTGTAATCCCAGCGACTGGGGAGGCTGAGGCAGAAAAATCGCTTGAACCCAGGAGGCGGAGGTTACAGTGAGCCGAGATTGCACCACTGCCCTACAGCCTGGGGGACAGAGTGAGACTCTGTCTCGGAAAAAAAAAAAAAAAAAAAAAAAAAGTTAATTCCCAATATTTCATCTAGTCTCCTCCCAGTTTTACCCTTCCATCACTCTGATGGTTCACAGAGATTCTGACAGTCACCTTGCCTAGGACTAGTGTCCCTTCCTGTAGCTACTCATTCACAACATCGACCAGTAAGCCACGCTGGACTCTTCTATGCCCCATGCAATTCTTCAAAAATCTTGTCATTCTATTATATGAACCACAGTAAGAAACACAGATTACACTACTCACCTTTTCTGAACCTTACATTCCTATGGAATATATCTGATCCCAAGGAAAGTAGCTTTCAGTCTTTGGAGGAGGTTTTCAAAAGCGATTACCCAGAATGAAAAGAAATAATGGGAAAAAAGATATATGTAAATACTTGGTTATTCATGGATGTTGTGACTGAGGAGATGGTTCTCCATCCCTAGCAGAGGATTAATTCTGAAGTTTTTTTTTTTTTTTCTATCTAAGTCCCATCCAAGTCAGTGGGAATATTAGGTCCCTTGTGATTCATATTAACACTTGGTGAGCATCCTACCTTTGGAACTGTAAATGCCTCAACACACTTGTTATTCTCTTCCTCAATCTTTTCTATATACATCCCCACAATTGGTTTTACATAAATCAGTATGTAAGACCTGCCACCACCAACAAGATAACGTATGCATCAATCTATATCTTTCCATATTTTTCTCCATGCTCTTAAAGTGCTGTATAGGCTAACCTGATGGTGTGCTTTTCCTTAGTTGTAATTTGCTTTACAATAATGGCTATTATACACACGTTGTTAAACTTCACTATACTCATTCATTTGAATAATTATTATTTTCATGTTGTGAATATGCCACAATTTATACACCTGTTCACTGATCAGTGGGTATTCTCTTTCCCATCCCCTACTCCCATCATGAACATTATATATAGGTGCTTTGATTTCCAGGCTCTTGATTCCCAGAAATGAGACTATTACCTCAAAGAATAAATGTTTTTAAAGTTAAATTGCTACTGCTAGATTGTTTTCCAAAGGCAGAAGTTCTTTGAATTTCCACCAGCAATACTTGAAGTAAACTTTCTCCATATCAAGCAGCCGAAATGGCTATTTCAGTCTGATGAAGGTCAAGTAGTATTTCCTTGTTACTTGAATTTTCATTCCATCATGACTAGTGAATGGAGCACTTTTAAAATATATTTGTTAGCCATTTTGATTTGCACTTCTGTAAATCATATTTTTTGTCCAATCTTTCTGTTGTACTCTTGGTTTTTTTCTTGGCAACATATAGAAGTATTTGTGTACTACAGACATTACGATTTATTATCAATGATGCAATTTGATTTTTCCATCTCTATTAATGTTTATTGGCTTTGTTTCTGTTTTTTGGTTTTTATTGACATGTGTAGAATTTACCTTTTAACTTCTGTATTTTCATTATTGATTAAGAATGTGCTACCTTCTAGATTGTAAATGTAGTTTCCTGTACTTTCTGGCAAAATTCTTATTGATTTTTGTTGTTTTAAATATAACTCTTTAGTCAAATCTTCTTACATGGTCCTTCTTTGTCATATTTTTTGGATAATTTCAGACATGTATTCTTTGGGATAAAATTTAAGATTTAGAAATTAATCATAGAAACTAGACTAAATATATCTACTGAATTTTACAAATATATTTTCAGCACAACTGGATAATACATATCATTTTTTCTCTTAATTTGTGATACAAATGATTATGATAATAGATTGGTAATATTATACCATCTTTGAATTCCTGAAATATATCTAACTTGACCAATAATTTTATTTTATACATCTTGGAAAAATTAATTGTAATGCTTACATTTTTAAATTAAAGAGCAAGTTATTTATTTCCATTAGTTGCAATTGTATTTTCTCTTTCAATAAGATATAAGCACTTTCTTGACAGTTTCTCTGCTATCTTGTACAAGGTATTCCCACATTTGTTTACAATATTAAAAATGAATTATTTTTCCCATTTTAATTTATATATACTGTTTTCTATAACAGCAGAAGCTATTCTTTCCTTTCATTTTTCACATTATAAAACCTGTTCAATAATTCTGTTTTTTATTCTCTTGTATTTTAAACTACTTTTCTATGAAAGTTATGTTATACCTCTCATTCTTCAATATTTATAATAGCACTTAATTTTCTTGTCATATTGCATATGTTAAAACATTCAAGAGAGAAAAGGTAATAATGGTGATGACAAATATTGCCGAGAAGTTCATGATTTGATTTTGAAGTTGTCTGAATATTTTTCTCTTTGGGATGTATTTGCTACCATTTTTAGTAAACATTATTTATCACATGTAGCTGATTTATTTTTCTTATTCCACTGAATTTAGAAAATATATTTTCAAAATGTGGGGATATGATATAATAGATCTTGCTAAACTTACTAATATATTTGATTATGACAACAGACTATTAATAATATATGATATCTAATATCATATTTCTATCTTTTTAATTGTTTGAACTATCCTTGTTAGTTTTAAAGTTAAAGTTATGCTTGCTCCATAAAGCAAACTGACAAACTTTCCATCTTCTTTCATAGCCTGAGTTTATTTAAATAACATAAAAATTGTCTGTTCTTCAAAGCCCTCTAATCTTGGTATATTTTTGAATTATATTCACCTTCCCTATTTCTTCTATGTGTTCCTGGGATGACTATCTTGTGTGTGTGACTGTGTGTATATGTATGTTAACTTTCTCATTTCTACCTTTTAATTTTTTTCTTCTTTTATTAGTTATTGAGGTTATGTCAAAAGACAAAATTACAAGATATTTAGTCATAGATTTAATTGGCTTCTATTTGTGATTCACAAATCAGGGCAGCCTCTATTCTACAAAGTAGAATGAGAACACCCCCTGGGAAATGGCAAAACAGTGGATTTTATAAAGTGGGAGCAAGGACACAAAACAATAGGAAAAAAAAGCTGATTGGTTAGCATCAAGTTACTTTAGGTTACTTTTAGGTAAGAGATAAAGCTGAGGACACTTTCTTATTATAGTGCCTCAGGCAGATTAAAATCTATTGTTTTCAGGGAACACTGATCTGTTTGGGGATCTATGTTTTCTTTCAAGTTTCAGTTTTATTATGTGGCATTTAGCATGAGTGACTGGTTTGGTCTGGTCTGTAGGGGTCAAATGCAAGACCTCCTTTCAAAACAATGGCCTCCTGGCCAGGCGCAGTGGCTCACACCTGTAATCCCAGCACTCTGGGAGGCTGAGGCAGGAGGATCATGTGAGGCCAGGAGTTAAAGACCAGCCTAGGCAACATGGTGAAACCCTGTCGTTATTAAAAATACAAAAATTAGCCAGGCATGGTGGCACATGCTTGTAGTCCTAGCTTCTCGGAAAGCTTGCACGAGATTTGCTTGAACCCAGGAGGCAGAAGTTGCAGTGAGCAGAGATCATGCCACTGCACTCCAATCTGTCTCAAAAAAAAAAAAAAAGTCCTCCCATAATTTTTGTTTAACAGTTATTACTTAGTCTACTTTGGTGTTTTTTTCCACTAATAATTAATTAAGGTTGGTGAGAAAGCTTTTACTGTGTCCTATAATTTTCATTATAAAGTATTTTTTTCATTGTTATCCAGATAATCTGCGTTTTCACTTTTATATCTTCTCTGATTTTAGTATCATCAAGGAAGGTGTCATTTAATTTCCAAGAAGCTAACATTTTGAATATTGCTTGATTTCTTCATCTTAGGATAAGAAACAGAGAATATGACCTTTTTTTAACTTTAAGAAATGCTGCTTATAAATATTCCTATGATGGGCCAAGCATGGTGGCTCACACCTGTAATCCCAGCACTTTGGGAGGCCAAGGTGGGTGGATCACCTGAGGTCGGGAGTTCGAGACCAGCCTAACCAACATGGAGAAACACCATCTTTACTAAAAATACAAAATTAGCCATTCATGGTGGTGCATGCCTGTAATCCCAGCTACTTTGTGAGCCTGAGGCAGGAGAATCATTTGAACCCAGGAAGTGGAGGTTGTGTGAGCAGAGATCTCACCACTGCACTCCAGCCTGGACAAGAAGAGTGAAACTCTGTCAAAAAAAAAAAAAAATCCCTGTGATGAAGAGCAATGTATATTCTCTATTTTCAGAGTGATGTTTATCTATCTATCTATCTATCTAATCTATTTATCTACCTACTTTACATTTATTTATATCCGTCTGTAGTGTATTTGTTATCTATTGATCTATTTTTGGTTTCATTCTCAAAGCATGTGTGGGAAATCACCTCCTTTCTGACTCTCAATTATATCCAACCTTGGAGGCAGGGAAGACTTAAGCCACTTATTTAGCTCATAACACTCAAGGACTTTGGGGTTACCAGTTGCATTCAATTGGGTTGATGTCAGCTCTTCTCCCTGAGATCCTCAGAGCACTAAGTACCAGCTCCTGTCAGTTCCTGTTGAGTTCTTATTCATGCCCTGGACTTATTGCTAGTTCCAAGCAGAGAAAGCTCAGCACTAATCTTTTCTCTATGCTGCAAGAATTCCAACAAAAGCAAGGCCTCATGTATATCCAGCGGCCTATGGAGCCAGACACTCTACCACTCAGGTGGAGCCTATAAAATTAGAGAGGAACTGAATGGCACTTATATTCCCCAAATCCCCTATAAGTCCATGTCATTAATGACTTTTCTAAGTGAGGTTAAAAGAGAACGACCCAGGACTCTGAGGATTATAACCTGCTTGAGTCCAGCCGTAGCACAGTGGGAACCTCAGTGGAGCTACTATATAGGTCAAGATAAGGGATCCAGTGGAGAAGGCAGGATGGGAAGACTAGCCAGGCAATAACATCAGTAAGAGGAGTCCAGCAACCCAGGTCACAGTGTCCATGGGAATGGGACAACCTGGAGTGGCAATCAATTATTGCCGATGTCCAAAAATCCTTTGTGGAAGAAGGTGGCACAGTACTAGTCCCAAATTGCTTCTCCAGTTAGAGCAGATTATATGCCTAGAGACATAAAATGACGGGGACAGTACAGCAAATATCCTTTTGTTCCTGACTTTTCTTGACCGCTTGTAAAATATATTCCATATTAAAACCAACAGGAATATAGAAAGAAGCAGTAACAGAATTTGCATGAAACATCATTTTAAAACAAGAAGTGTTAAAGAAATTTGGTCATTTCAGTGGACCATTTGGGGCTGTTCTGCCAGATTTCCCAGGCTAAGACTTTTCATTTACTCTCCAAAAGGCGTGAAGAATTTTGAGGAATCCTCATGTTGCTCACCTGCCTTGAAAACCTCATGTAAAATTCTGTCAAAAGGCCCTGTAGGTTTTTTGTTGTAGAATTTATCACAACCTGAACTTATCTAGTATATTAATCTCTTTAGTTCATGGTTTGCTTCTTCCAATTTAAGTGTAAGCTCCAGGTAGTCAAGGACTTGCCTATCTTGTGCATGGAAACACAAAAAGATAATTTCATCCACAACATTGGCCCATTTACCCATCCTGGAGTTCAGGTGAAATGCCTCTGCTGTATGCAATCTTCACAACTCTAAAAATGACATTGTCATGGCCATTGTTAGCAGCAAAGGCATTTGGTGAGCAGGCATAAGAATATCATCCAGTGACTGGGATAAAGATAAAGGAAGTTAACCAAGCATGGCAGGATCAGGACTCCCATCCTGGAGTGTACCAATTCACCTGCTTGTAGTTCTCAGTAGGCTTTTCTTAAGATTGACTTGGAGACTAGGTGAGGCCAGGCTTTCTTTAGTTCCTTAATACCTCTACAGAGTGACTTGGAGCAAAAACAGACTGACACTAGGCATTAGTCCAAGGCCCTGCTGGGATTTGCTAGGGCATGAGGGAAGGGAACCTTGATGGCTAACAGTGCCTGCCTATTCCCTCCTACACTGGTTCATAAAAGGAAATGCCACCTAACTTCTGGTGAGAACTGGCCTCCTCCCCACAGCCTCATCTGAAGTATTTAATTAAATCCAATCATACTGAAATGCTGCATTTGAGATTCCACTTTTTACTTCTTCACTCCCTTTCTGGTATAAAGGCGCCCTGGGTTTTATTTAGTCAAATGTCTAACTAGAAATTGCACTTTTCAGAAAAGATAAAAAATAATGATCATCTAATTCCCTATTTTCCACAGAGCCACTTAACTTTCAAGTGCTTAGTAGTAATCAATAAAAGCCTTTCATCACAAAACCCAATAAGCAAGATCAAATTCAAGGGAAATGCTCAAAAGAGAGCAATGGTTGGCACCCAAACCATTTTATGAGGTCAGAATCACTTTTCTACATGAAGCTAATTTCTACTCATGGCCCAAAGCCATTTCACCTCTTGCACTCTGACTTCTTACTTTCCAAAGCTGACTCCATTGGGCCTGCTAAGAACACAGGTGCTGCTATGAACAGCATCCAGAGAAAACCTCACACTGGAATTGATACCAGCCATGCTGTGATCCCAGCTCGATGCCCAATTTGAGGGTTACTTCTCATTCAGGAGAACCTGCAGGCATTGGTTTAGACAGAGAAGCAGCAGCTGTGAAAGACAACATGAAGATTCAGAGTCTTTCTGATGGTGTTAAGATGGCATTTGGACCCAGGATTTGAGGGCTTATTCCCTAGACCCTCTCATTTTCCCCCAACCTCTCCAAGGAAGACAAACAAATGGGAAATAGGAGCAAACAAAAGTGGAAGTGTCCTCATTGTCAGCTGGGCTTGAGTCCCACATCTCAGTACAAAATGTTCTGGTGAGTTGGGTTGCAGTTCAGGGTCAATAATGAACGCCAAAAAGCTGCCTATTCCACCAAGTCCCAACCCAGCTTTCGAACCTTCTCATCCTGCATTCAGACCCCTGAGAAGACAGGAGAATGAGAGAAAAAGACCCTGGATCAACTTGCTGCTCTCACCTCATGAGTTTAAAAGAAAGAACACTATGGACATCAGAGAGATACACATTCTTAACACAGGCAGCCATACCCTTGAACAAGTGCCACCCAATCAGGTAATAAGAATTTGCCTATTGATGTTAGGATTCAACTATAACCTCTATGCAAATAACTTTTCTTAAATATAGGTGGTACTTGATGGATACTTATTAATGGATGAGAGAGAGATTACATATATAGATAAATATTCCTCTCATATACTACTTTAAAGCTAAATTGGAAATATTTTTTCACAAGCACAAAAAATTAAAAATTTATTGAAACACATCTGAAACACAATTCATCATTAAATAGATTTCTTTGTATATTATATTTAAAAGATACTATCAAAGGTTGTGGAATTATGCTCTAAATAAGAGACCTTCTAACTGTAGGATCAGAAAAAAATATGTAGGTAAAATCTGTTACAATATACATAGTGTCACCAAATGAACATGCAAATAGCCCATAATTGAAGGTCAGATGCCAATATAATATGAAAAGCCACATAGATACTTGGAGAATTTTTTTAAGTTTATTCTCACAGAATTCAGGAATGGGTTATTGAGAATTGTAATACAGAAGACTTGAAAATTATACTAGGTCTTAAGCTAGTTGGAACTGTTTTCTTCTTCAAATAAGGTCTAGAAATCAACAGAAGAGGAAGTAAGCTATGTCCCAATACCTCATACCCAGAAGCTCATCTTGTTTATGACAGAAGAAGCCCATGACTGTGTTGAACTTACCCTATGTTTGCCACTGAGTTCAAAACCCCAGCCTTTGCTAAAGAGGTGGTGGGCTGCGTTTCAGCGCCTCTCTAAGATGATCAGAACATCCCTGATGCAAAACCACCAAAGCACTAGAATTGGTTTGGAAACACTTCACTGGTTTCTCTCTGAACTTGAGCCTATGCACCAGATAACCAACATTTTTCACAAAATTGGCACCTCACAAAGTGAAACTCTGGGAATCCCAATTGTAAGAAACCAGAACTTTAAAGTAGTTTTTTCCAATTCTGTGAAGGAAGTCATTGGTAGCTTGATGGGGACAGCATTGAATCTATAAATTACCTTGGGCAGTATGGCCATTTTCATGATATTGATTCCTCCCACCCATGAGCATGGAATGTTCTTCCATTTGTTTGTATCTTCTTTTATTTCATTGAGCAGTGGTTTGTAGTTCTCCTTGAAGAGGTCCTTCATGTCCCTTCTAAGTTGGATTCCTAAGTATTTTATTCTCTTTGAAGCAATTGTGAATGCGAGTTCACTCATGATTTGGCTCTCTGTTTGTCTGTTATTGGTGTATAAGAATGCTTGTGATTTTTGTACATTGATTTTGTATCCTGAGACTTTGCTGAAGTTGCTTATCAGCTTAAGGAGATTTGGGGCTGAGACAATGGGGTTTTCTAGATATACAATCATGTCGTCTGCAAACAGGGACAGTTTGACTTCCTCTTTTCCTAATTGAATACCCATTATTTCCTTCTCCTGCCTAATTGCCCTGGCCAGAACTTCCAACACTATGTCGAATAGGAGTGGTGAGAGAGGGCATCCCTGTCTTGTGCCAGTTTTCAAAGGGAATGCTTCCAGTTTTTGCCCATTCAGTATGATATTGGCTGTGGGTTTGTCATAGATAGCTCTTATTATTTTGAGATACGTCCCATCAATACCTAATTTATTGAGAGTTTTTAGCATGAAGGTTGTTGAATTTTGTCAAAGGCCTTTTCTGCATCTATTGAGATAATCATATGGTTTTTGTCTTTGGTTCTGTTTATATGCTGGATTACATTTATTGATTTGCGTATATTGAACCAGCCTTGCATTTCAGGGATGAAGCCCACTTGATCATGGTGAATAAGCTTTTTGATGTGCTGCTGGATTCTGTTTGCCAGTATTTTATTGAGGATTTTTGCATCAATGTTCATCAAGGATATTGGTCTCAAATCCTGTTTTTTGGTTGTGTCTCTGCCAGGCTTTGGTATCAGGATGATGCTGGCCTCATAAAATGAATTAGGGAGGATTCCCTCTTTTTCTATTGATTGGAATAGTTTCAGAAGGAATGGTACCAAAAAAATGTGGCACATATACACCATGGAATGCTATGCAGCCATAAAAAATGATGAGTTCATGTCCTTTGTAGGGACATGGATGAAATTGGAAATCATCATTCTCAGTAAACTATCGCAAGGACAAAAAACCAAACACCGCATGTTCTCACTCACCGATGGGAATTGAACAATGAGAACACATGGACACAGGAAGGGGAACATCACACTCTGGGGACTGTTGTGGGGTGGGGGGAGGGGGGAGGGATAGCATTAGGAGATATACCTAATGCTAAATGACGAGTTAATGGGTGCAGTACACCAGCATGGCACATGTATACATATGTAACTAACCTGCACATTGTGCACATGTACCCTAAAACTTAAAGTATAATAAAAAATAAAAAAAGAAACCAGAACTATTGGGCTCTCTGACCTTATTAACACATTTACAGCAGTAAGGTTGTCAGTTCCTTAATAATCGCAAAACTTCATGTCACCAGCCTTCCCATGCCCACACCAGACACCAACCAGAGGTCCTTGTTCTGACAAATGCCTGTAAAATTGGACTCAGCTGTCTGTAAAGAAGCCTTCTATTCCTGGGGCTTTGCCCTGTTCATGGGTACCTCCTCCCGGTCCTTCCATGTGTCAGACATTTGTTAAGCAAAAAATAAATGAATAAACCAATGAATTACCTTAAAGTCAGTAGGAAGGGTGGAATTCATGGGAAACAAAAAAGAAAGAAAGCGTCCCTTTCTCAGAAAGATGTAGGCCTTTTATTTTGCAGAAGCCGAAGCTGGATGACTTGGTTTTGTAACTGTGGGCTATACAGTTTCCTTCACACACCATAAAGGACTCAAGTCTCGCCGGATCTTATTTTGACTTGAAATGTTTCATGATAGGTTTATAGTATTAATTTCCTCCTGATATGTGCATGGCCCTTATGTGTGTTCTCTTCAGAAGATAAATCAACTTGCTAGGGTGAGATAGACGAGTGTTGTGTATGTGACTTTAAGAAATAATCCTCAACAAACAAACCATAAGGGATTGTGGTCCAACATGGAATATCGATTCTGCCAGGTTTTAATGCTTAGAGCCACCAGAACACATAAGTAATCTGCTTTTTAAAATAAAAGAGTTTTAATTAAATGATTTCTCAGATCCTTATTGCTGACACCGTCACTTCTATTTCTAATGGATTTTGAGACTTGTTCAGAACTTAATCCTGTTAATAAGATTCGATTTTCTTTTTGCCTTAATAGTGTACTTTGAAATACTTATGATGAAGCCAGGGCATATTTGGTGCACAGTACTGCTGCAGTTCTGTGTGTAATTTTGGCAAATGAGACTAAGAAGAGAATGACTGGAGAGAGAATGGAGATAACATGTGGAAAGACTGACTCCTCTGCAATTTAGAAAAGAAAATAGGTTGCCGTTTCCTTCTGTATGTCTAGTTCAATCTTGCTCAATCTGTGATGCATGTATTACAAGCAAGGGCCTTTAACCTAAAGGGTATCAGCCAAATCCTTCTAAAAAATCTGGTTATTTAGTAACTTCATAAATAGCTGTACACTTGATTAAAAAGAAACATAATTAATTGGCATAAAGCCATCCTGCTTTTTCTCCAGATTTTCTTTTGGCGAAATTTTCCTAATGAGCTTTAATATTCTTTTCTTTTTAAAACCCTTTTTGCCTACCTTAGAGATATAAACTCTATGGCTCTTGAATAGAAACCAGAAACAAATGTGTTTTATTCATTCTTTTGTCATTGATATACTATTAAGAATCTATTCTGTACAAGAAACTAAAGAGCTTAAAATCCAACCAAAATTTTATTTGGCAATTTTACAAAAATAGTTTAAAGGGAAGCATGCCCATTGAGGGCTGCTTTAAGCAAAGAAGAGATAGTGTTTGTTCAGCAGATATTCAATGCCATCTATTCCGAGTCACCTATGTATTGACCCTGAAGACATATAGAAATTTGCAATGTGGGCACATGGGGCAAGGAGATAAGTAACCAGGGCACAGAGCAGAAGGCAATGTAATGTCATAATAGAGGCAGGCATTGAGGATGTACCTGCATTTAAGGATGCAGTGTGGAAAGCTTATATAAATGAAGATGGTAAGGCTCTTGCATGCCAAGCTAGGAAAACATGGGCTCTCTCCTCCAGACCGTGAGAAATGATACATTTTGGTAGAGAGAGCAGTAGGAGAAATTTATTGTCATGGCTGGTACTTGAAAACTCCAGTCAAAATTTTGAATGAGAGAATATTTTCTGATACTTTAAAAATACCATTCGCTAACTTTCCCAGAATTATCATATCTGGTTATTGTTGATGCTCTACTGAACTGAAAACTTTTATTAATATTTGTGGTTTCATTTTATAAAATTATCATAACTGATGGATTTACAGTTCTGAAACAGTAACCAAATTTTGATAATGAAGCCATTAATACATACCTTGGCTTGAGGGTATGATATTTGTGACAATGCAATATTTGCTCTGAAAGTAACAATCCCCAAACTAATATATTTATATATCTCTGTAAGTTGCACAAATGTCTCCCCAGCTAGCAACGCATTGTATTGTCTTGACAATCGGAGTTCTTTCACCAATGTTGTTTATTTCTTCCTCTTTGCAAGGAAAGAAAAAGATGTTTAAAATATATTTAAAAATTAATTTAAGAAGGAATTTCAATTTCCAAAGCTCACTATTTCTGGTATTTTTCTGCAAAGGCTGTGAATCCAGTGTGTTTCCTGAGACTCAAAGCAGCAGCATTTACATTTAAATGAAAATGCAGACATAAATGTTTGACAAAGACCATATACTTATGCTCCTTAAAACCATTCTTTCATAAAAGGAACAGAAAACACCCTGCTATGCCAATATACCAATTTATTATTTAAGAAAAATAGCATACTGTGCATCTGTTGGGGATTTTATATATATATAAATATATATAAATATAAAATATATTTTTTGTTGGATCCATATATTTCCTAAGAATCAGCCTCTTGAAGAAATAAATAGATGAGGGCTGTGTTCTTTTAATTATTGAAAGGTGAAACCCAAAAAAACTTGAATGTTTCTCTTGTTCACACCCTACACCTCCCACCACTGTCATTTTTGTTTTCATGAAACTGAGACCCATGTGGTCCAGTGTCTTGCCTAAATTATGCACAAAATGCCTGAGCTGGGCTTTGAAATTAAATCTCTTAATTCCTTACCAAGTGTTCACTTTTGGCGTGTTTTTTGCATGCTCACCTAAAATACTTATTGAGAAAATGCTAAAAGTTTCTGAAAAAATTTTTTTAAGAAAAAGATCTCACCCACTCAATATTTCCATGCCTGCTGTAAACCAGCCAGTGTACTAGGTTTAGGGATACAGGAATTTGAGGATAGGAGGGATTAGTACTGACATCAGAATTAATCCTGAAAAAGTCGGGATATGTAATTACTTCCTTAACACTTGTTTCTGTATTCTAACTCTAATAAATTAACACACATAATATCAGTGTCTGCATTATTATCTGCATTTTATATCATATGAGACTTGGAGACATCCAGTTGTTTGTCTAATACCACAGAGCTAGTAATGTTCACTGAAGAGATTTGAACCAAGGTCATTTTGCAATCGAAGTCTATCATGATCTTTTTGATACTTGAAGTAATTATTTCTACCCAAAGAACTGTAGCCCAAACCTGTCCTCACAAATCTGCCAACTTCCCATCCAGCTGTACAAGTGGCTCCTTTTATTCCTAAAGTCCATATTGATATAATGCAACAACTAATCGAAGCTCTAGGAGCATGCATGATCGTATAAACACCTATTTCCACTTAAAACCTCTTGAGCCTTCAATTTCAAATATCACAGCAAGATTTGCAGGTACTATGTGAAGATCTTATGGAAATGACTAATGCTGTAATGTTGGTATAAAGCACTTTGGGAAACTCCCAAAGCTGAATTACTCTCCTGACTCAAAAGCCAAACTTCCCTTCCAGGAAGGCTAAATTGTAGTTGAGAATCTACTCATTTCCAACACTTGGGGCCAAGTTCACCCAAGCCAGTTACTTTTGTAAGATGCAAAAATGTTTCCATGAATGTGATCTTTTCAGTTTTGTTTATTTATGTATTCATTTATTTATTAAAACAAATACAAGTACAAAACTAGTGAGGTGGACACTTGGATGGGAAAAAGCCACATCTTTAGTAAAGTATCTGGAACTGAGACAGAAGTGTAGGTGTAAATTTACTTCCTGCTCCATGCCCTGGGGAAGGCAACAGAATGAACATGGATGAATAGGAATCCCAGCTTAGCTACGCACCAGCTGTGAAACTGAGCATCTTCAGATTGAACCCAGAGACTGGCAAGAGTTAGTTTTAAAGGCGCAGAAAACAAACATCAAAGGTAGTGCATATACAGGGATAGATGCCTAACAGCCACCCAGAAGTAAAATTTTCTGTGTAAGAATGGAGAACTAATATGAGATCTAGACAAGTCAAAGTTGGGTTGAGGCAAAACAAGGAAAAGAAAGGGAGTGGACCCTGCCCTGGACCCACTCACAGAGTTTTTGCAATCAGGCTTGTTGCCACTAGCTCTGGTTTCCTTTGGGGCTGTCATAAAGGCACCATTAAGAATTTAAAATTCACTGACAGACATGTCTCAGCATTGGTTCCCCCTAGGCTGTGAACTCTACCAGGGTAGAGAGTTTATCTGCTTTGTCCCTTGTCATGCCCCAGACTTTGATTCCTTGGTTGGCATCCGGCAGGTGTGTCCTAGAGGTAATGGTTAAGGTTATTAATAAAGTTGTTACTATTTTCCATATTCAGTTTTCTATAATGAACTAATATTTTTTTCTGTCATGGTAGCTTCATTCCACTCTACCTTCTTGGGTGTTTGCATTTATCTGTTGGACCTTGCAGCTGCCTTTGTGGTTTTCACTCATTTTCATCTCAGTTCTTAGCCAGCACCTGATTCTCCTTTCCTGTTCTTCACCTTACTTGGACCATCCGTATGTCATTCCCCCAGGCACTTCAAGTGTCTGAGCCCCAGTTTCTTCCATTTTAAAATAGAAATAACCAAAAGATACAGGGCGATTACATTAAAAGTGTGTGTAGCGTACCCACTGGGTATTCAAGAGATGCTTATTTACTCTCTCGCTACAAACCTTGTGACTCATAGTGGGCTCCAAAGCCTGTTCTGCTTGGACAAGAGCTGCAGATATCCTTACTTCAGCCTAGAGAAATGCGGCGATGGGAAATAAACATTTGGGTCATGCTTCGTTGTGTAATTTTTTTATGTGTTGTTTATAAAGGTGATTTTCAGTAATGAAGAGATTCCTGTGAAAACAGAGAAAAGTAGAAATGTGTACCTGCTGAAGTCAAACTGCACTCAGAAGAAAAGCCCATTGCACTTAAGAACAGAAAATTAGTACAGACAAAGCTGAAGTGTATTTCACCGAGAAAGACTTAGAAAAAAATGAAAAAAAGAAAGATATCTGGACAGAGACAGGCATAAGCAAGAGTTCATGTTCCCAGTGGCCATTATGCTATGAGACTCATAAGGTCAAATTTTACAATTACAAATTTTTGCATAGGTCACTTCTTTCTCATGGGGGATAATTCTTTCCGAGACATGCTCTCTCTTTTACCCTAGCTCTCTGTGGCCTGTCACACTCTTTGGGTGCAACATTACAATTCAGCAATATAAGAGATTCTAAATTTGACCTAAGCCTTGACAAAATTAAATGTGCCCTAGCTAACTAAAAATCAAAGTAAGTTTTCCATTGCTCCTTTCAGATATTTGTGATTTTATGGGGAAATGAACATATGAATAACTAAACTAATTTGTGTATCTCAAAATTGGCTAACCTCACCCGCCTACATATCCAAACATAATAATAGATAGCTTTAACAGTAGGCAACAAAAAAGTAAGTGATATAAATAGAAATGCATGGAATCAAATTGTATGTGATACGCATACATCAATTCAATCCGTAGTTGAATGGCTGAATGTGCTTTCTGTAAAGTCGGATTTATTCAAGCAGTACAAACTTATGCTCTCAAAAGATTAGGCTAACCATATTATTGAAAGATGGCCTAGCCCAGAAGTTTAGAAGAAAAGAGAGAGATTAAGAAAAAGGGGGACTGAGTTTGAGGCTGCAGTGAGCTACCGTGTGCCATGCCACTGCACTCCAGACTGGGCAACAGAACAAGACCCCTTCCTTAAGAAGAAAAAAGAAAGAAAGGAAAATAGAAAGGAGACAAATGAAGGAAGGAGGGAGGGAGGGAGGGAAGGAGGGAGGGAAGGAAGGTAGGAAGGTAGGAAGGTAGGAAGGTAGGAAGGGATAAAGGGAGAGAAGATCCCACTAGATGATCAGCCAGTATATTCAAAGAAAAGGTAAGAATGTCCATGAGCAATGACTCAATAATCCTTTTTTTTCTTTTTTTTGATATGGAGTTTTGCACTTGTCACCCAGGCTGGAGTGCAGTGGCGCAATCTCAGCTCATCACAACCTCCGCCTCCTGGGTTCAAGTGATTCTCCTGCCTCAGCCTCCTAAGTAGCTGGGATTACAGGCATGAACCACCACACCTGGCTAATTTTGTATTTTTAGTAGAGATGGGGTTTCTCCATGTGGGTCAGGCTAGTCACAAACTCCTGACCTCAGGTGATCCACCCACCTTGGCCTCCCAAAGTGCTGGGATTACAGGCATGAGCCACCGTGCCTGGTCAATAATTCATTCTTAGTGTAGGCCTCAGACTGATATCCCTAAGTATCTGTTGTCATCTTTTCAGTCTCCTACTCAGTAACCTTCATTATTTCCCTATAACATACAGTTTTCAGGTTGGGAAAGACCAACCTGGTAACTTGGCATTCAAGACCCTCGCCAGTCTGTCTCAGCCTCCCCGTTTACATTTACTATTCATTCCTTATGGTTAAAATCCAGCACTTACCCAGTCATGCCTGAAGCTTGTCTCTTGTGGAATTCCTTGATGAGTGTCTATTCCATTGCCTTTCCCACCTCGGTATCTATCTTGGATCCTCTTTAACTAACTTAACCCTATCCTTCCTGCAAGACTCAGAATGGGTCCTCTGTAATCTGAAACCTTTCTTGCCCTGGTCCTTCCCAGCCCACATCATCCTTGATGCTGCTTCCATAGCCTGGTGGGAAACCCTAACTGCAGCACCTCATCTTTGTAACACTATGGGTGTGAGTCACAGAGCACCAGGCACAATAGTACTCAACAAATACCAGTTGAAATGCCAATTACTAATACATATTCTGCTGAAGATGAGCTGTGAGCTCTGTAGGCAGGGGTTGTGTGTTAAGACAGCTATTTACTCAGATAAAGGTGTTCAATCCCTGTGAGCTAGGAGGTTCACCTCTCAGAGATTAAAAATGAGGCGCAGAGGGAGCATAGTCTTGTCCAGTCTTATAGAGTTGGCGACCTTGTTCTGTCTGATTCCACTGCACAGGCAGAGTCCACTTCAGCATACTCTCTCAATATAGCTCATATTTAGTTTTTTGACTAGGACACCATAAGATTGTTTAAAGAGGCACAGTAGCTAAAAGTCTAGGCTATGGAGTCATCTATATCTTGGTGACTCCTCCATTACAGGGTGTGACTTGGGGGTGCCTGACTTATCCAGCTTAACCCCAACACCTCTTGGATATGGGATAATACGAAGTCTCACATTAGAATTGTGCAAATCAAAAAAGATAATACAAAGACTCATGGCAAATACCATAACTGCTTTGCATATTGGTTCCGAATTTTGGTTTCCTGGTATCCCCTTAATAATTCTGATGAACCCATCTGTGCTAACAGAAAATGCTGAGTTGCTAGGTTCATGGATCACCCCTTCAAAATACATTTTAATAAGGAGATAGGAGAATTACATAGGAAGTTTACTGAAAAGGGAGATTTCTCAAAGCCCTTTTGTGTCAGTTAGGCTAGAGTTAGTCCAGCATTCTGTATTTTTAACAAATTCTCCAGCTGAGTCTGATGCAGAAGTCTAGGGAACAAACATGACCTAGTAGATAGTTGCTCTAAGATTGGAAAGTTACGCCATCATATTTAGGATCATTTGACATATATACTTTTTATTACCAGACTGATTCTTTCTGTGTGTATGTCATTGTAGTGATGTGAAATTCACATAGATCAAGCTACAGAAACTTAATGTTTAGATATACTTATCAAATTATGTACATGTCAAATCAAGGCATAAATCATTTCCATGGCTCCAGAAAGTTTCCTTATGCCTCTTCCCAGTTAATATCAACCCCCCTAATTAACCACTGTTTTTAACATGTATCAGCATAGCCTAGTTTTTCCTGTTATTGAACTCAATACAAATGGAATAAAGCGGTATGTATTCCCAGGTACGCAGGTGTTCTCAACATTATATTTGTGAGTGTCATTTATGATGTTTTGACATAATATACATTAAATCTCTCAAACATGCTTTCTGTCTTTTCCCTGATGAAAGCTACCTTCCTCTGCAGTATCTAGAGTTGCCTAGAGGGACTGACCTTTCTGATTCTTGAAAACCACAGCACACAGCCCACAAGTTCCAGGCTGACTCACCCGGCAAGTTTCAAATGTGACCTTTGGGAAATGATGCCTCCTCTGACACAAGCACATGTTTTTCTATCCAGGCCAATATTTTACATTCAATACTGAGAGTAGGCATGAGGGGGGAGGCGTGTCCTGGCCACCATCTATAATTAAAGATGACATTTTTCTGAACATGGAAAATAAACAACAACCTGCAGACTGAATCAGGGCAGAGAGCACCATCGATGAAACAGGCAAGAACAGGAGCAGCCCACTTTTAAATCACACACTCCCTTGAATTACATTAGTAATGCAGTGTGTCATCCGTTATTCAGCCAATTTTATAGAAATTATAGAGAGATTCAGTCCTAATTAAGAATAATCTGATGGTCGGGCTTGACCCAGTTAAATTCTTATCTTTATGACATCAATCTTTTATAATGCTTCCAGAAGCCTTGGCAAAGCCTCCAATTTTACAAGTAAAAATTAATTAATTGGGACATTAAATTTGAAAGATGCTTTTATCTTTTCCCTGGTTCATGCCTTCACAACAGAAAGCAATAATTAACAGTTTTATTCAAATATATAAAATAATTCCTTGAAGATTTCTAACCACTTTAAGTACTGCAGGAATCAAATGATATGATGTCTAGATATCAACAGACAAAAGAAAGTGATTTTTTTTTTTTACAATTGTTTTATCGAGAGAGTTCTTGGTGATCGCTTTCACTGGAGTAAGACAGGTGGCCTGTTGTGAAGTTGACTTGGCACCAAAGTCTGCTGAAAAAAAAAATCTAACACAATTTTTCAAGAAAAGTTTTCTTTTGAAGCTTTTTCTCTGGAAAATTATCCTACCTTAACTCACCTAATTACAATAACATACACACAGAAGGAATCAGTTTGGTAATAAAACGTATATCTATCAAATGATCCTAAATACGATGGAGTAACTTTCCATTCTTAGAGTAAGTATCTACTAGGTCATGTTTGTTCCCGAGTTTGTTCCCTAATAAGAAAATAAATTCTTAGCCCACATCTGGAAATTATGATTTGAACGCATTGTCATAAAATTAGTATGGGATTTAGTTTTCTATATAGGTTCCATTTATTTGTTCATTCATTCATCATTACTTTTTTGAGTACCGCACATTTGGAAGAGAAAGATTAAGGAAACCACATGAACTCCAGGAGGTTAACAAGGATTCCTGGTGGAATGAGTCACTTCACCTGATGGAGACTGGCGGGTGAGGCTGAAGAGCAGCCCCACTTGGTGTGCCCCAGCACTGTGACCTGCTTGAAAGTTTTATTAAAAACTTGGAAGGAGCTGGAGAAGATGAAGTGATTCTTTCAGATGGACTAATTTATTCAGATAACATGAATTGAATAATAACAAGAAACTGAGCAGACAGGAGGAAGCCAACTTATATTTCTGAGTAGGAATGGTGGCAGGCAGTACGGTACACCTTTCCACAAATTCTAGTTTCTTGCTACAGAAAGGGGAAAGGTGGGTTTAGGGTAGTTAAGTAGTTT
The DNA here is from genome assembly GCF_028885625.2 of Pongo pygmaeus. NCBI lineage: Eukaryota > Metazoa > Chordata > Mammalia > Primates > Hominidae > Pongo > Pongo pygmaeus. Next base: position 62,695,780 of record NC_072391.2, read on the forward strand.
GCTCCAGGTGGCACTGAAGTACATATTAAAGCTGGCCACCTTCTCACGTATGTCTGTGGGGCAATTTTATTTCTTCTTTTTTATTTTATTTTGTATTTATTTATTTTTAGAGATAGGACCTTACTATGTTGTCCAAGCTGGTCTTGAACTCCTGGGTTCAAGCAATCCTCTCATGTCCACCTCCCAAATTGCTGGAATTACAAGCATGAGCCATGACACCTGGCCTGTGGGATAATTTTTAAATATGGTCATAAATTCTTTGATACATGTCATATTATTACGTGGAGTGTATGTCCCTGTCCCTTGAGTGTGGGTTGAGCTTAGTGACAGGTGGATCAATGAAGTGTGGTAGAAGTGACACTGTGTAACTTCTCAGGTGAAGTTAGGGAAGGTCACATAGCTTCTCTCTAGTTCCTCTGGGGCACTTGCCCTTGGTACCCAGACATAGTGCTGTGAAGAAGCCACAAAAGCCCATGGAGAGACTCATGTTGAGAGAAACCAGAGCCCATGGCCCTGACCCACAGTCCCATCCACGCTCTCAGCTAACAGAACCAACTGGCCAGCCATGTGAATGAGCTATTTTGAAAGTGGATCTCCCACTCCCTAGGCGAATCTGTCCTGCTGAAGACAAATGAAACAGAGATAAACTATTGTTCTTGAGCCCTGCCCAAATGGTAGATACAAGAGTAGAATGAATAACCGTTGCTATTTTAAGCCACTAAGTTTTGGTATGGTTAGCTATGCAGCGTAGGTAGCTCTATATTTACACTACTTCCATGTCTGTATATTGTCTCCTGGAAAGGAGTGGCAACCCTTTTGAGGCATGAGCAGAGAATATGGTTCACATTGGTAGGAGTACATGTGAAAGTGTTCAGTATCAACTGCATGAGGTTGAGCTCTAGGAGAACACAGTCTGGGCATTCAACTTGTATCTTTCAGTTGAGTCCACAGGTCAACTGAAGAAGAAGCTCAGCAGAAGGTGCATGTGGATCTTCAAATGCAAGGTTTGCAAATCCCATCTCATCCTCATCATAGCCAGCATATTATTTTCTTGGTTCTGGGAGCCACCATCAAAAAAAAAAAAAAAAAAAAACTTTGAAAAAGTTGACCTGTATTCCAGGAAGGTCAATCAAATGATGATGGTCTACACATTGTGTCCTACATAGAAGAGATAATGGTACCACTAACATCCAGCCAGCCAGAACCAGGCAAGTGTGGTCCAAAGTGTAAGAATAAGAGCCAAGATCCAGTACAAAGATTCAGTGACTATGTAAGGAGAAAATACCCACTCTGAAGTCAGATTACAAGGTTAATCATCTCTTGAGCCCTGTGATTTCTGGAAAGTCCTAAGCTCCCAGTCTCTTTACACAATTGCAAAAGAAAACAGATAATATCTACTATCTTCATAGGCCTAGGTGCAATATTAGAATTATTGAAGATAACTTGCGTAAAAGAATATTGTATGGGAGACTCTCAATATTTACTCACTGTTAAAGTCAGAGTCTCAGGGGTTCGGGGTTTTGCTTTATTTTAAAAGCAGACGTCCATCAGTGGAATGCTTGCCTTGGAAAATAGCAAGTCCCTATCTTAAAGTTTTCTTCCAAAAGCTGGATGGTTGTTCTTCAGGGAATTAGGAGGGTATCCATAGGGACCTCTGAGTTCCTTTTGGTCCCTAAGGAATTGCATCGACAACTCCTTTCTGCAGGTCCAGTGCTGTGTTCTTTAATGGCCTGTGTCTTCTAGAAGCCCAGCACAGACCAGCTTTCACACAAGTAAACATTAGCATTTCTCTAGCACAGGAGAAATCTAAGTGAATTAGATGGCCGGAGGATTACTCTCATTCAGCCTTTGAGGTTTTGCATTCAACTCTCCTCTCTCCCCTCCACCACCAATATAGAACTCTTGGTTGAGATTTAGAATATTTTCAAAATTCATGTATGCAGAAAATGTTGTCTGTCAGACAAATGCTTGCACATTAAAGGAACTATGAACATTTAATATTCTACACCAAATGCTGAAACCAAAATTCAAGGGCATTTTGTCCTTTGAATCAGAGATGCTGTCATGCATCTTCCTCCCTCTTCTACTGTTGTGTCTAGAGTTAGCATTAAAGAGCAGCAGCTAGTTTTTGATGGTATTTAGTTTGGATTTCCAGCTCATCCCTTACTAACTCTGCAATCTTGGGCAAGTCACTTAACCTCTCTGAACTCAAGTCACTGAATACCAAATGGAAGTAGTAACAGTTTCCTCCTGGGGATGTTGTGGGAATTAAATAAGATAAAATGCGTGCCTCTGCCTGGGGCAAATAGGAAATTAATACATATTTGCTTCTTTCCTGCTGTTTCATTTCTTTAGGCTGCTTCCATGAAACAGAGAGGGAAGCATCTTTCCCTCCTTTCTATCTTTCTGAGATAGATATCTGAAAGGTAGTTACCAGGAAAAATGGCACTTGGGGCTAGAGTCTTTATAGAAGAGAGAAGTCCAACGCCTTTCACTTTCATTTTTTTCCTATTGATTTTCCAGAAAGCAGTGTCTGTTAGTTGTCATCTCAATGCCCGTTCTCTCTGAACTCTTTAATATCAGAACTCTGATTTGGGGTCGGAGGGAATCATTGCCTTCTGTCTTAGTCCCTTCTGGATGCCACAACAAAAGACCATAGACTGGGTAGCTTATAAACAACAGAAACTTATCTCACATTTCTGAAAGCTGAGAAGTCCAAGATCAAGGCTCCAGCAGATTCCATGTCTGGTGAGCGTCTGCTTCCTCACAGAGATAGCCTTCTCACAATGTCTCCACAAAGTGGAAGGGGCAAATGAGCTCTCTAGGGCCTCTTTTTTTTTTTTTTTAATAAGGGCACTAATCTCATTCAAGTGGGCTCTGCCCTTTATGATCTAAGCTCTCAAAAGTCTCACTTCCTAATACATTTACCTTGGGGTTTAGGACTTCAATACAACAAATTTTGGAAGGGAGCAGACATTCAAAACATTGCACTCCCTTATAAAAAACAAAACAAAAAACAAACAAACAAAAAACACTAGAGTTTTCAACCTCCCTTTTAGCCAAGCATTGCTGTGTGCTTACATTCTGTCCAAAGAGGTGTACATGGAAATGACACAAATCAATTCCTGCTTAGAGGGAGCCACCTTGGCTGAGGGATGCCCCCATCTTGCTCTCTTGCCTTTGCTCGTTCTCTCAGCCTGAAATGCGTCCTTGTGGACTACAGTGCCAGTCACAATAATAGATCATAAAGTGACCTTGAAGATGTGATGGAACAAAAAGATAGGACCCTGGGTCTCTGTAGACCCAAGGAAAGGAGCCTCCAGGACCACCTTACACTGCCAATGTTAACACTTCTTTTACTAAGAAGCCAGATAAGGTTTTACCTTGGGTTAAGCCGTTGTTGTCATGTTTCCCTTTTGCACGCAGCCAAGTCGAATTCTGAGATACATGAGAGAGGTCCCAAGGAGAAGAAGGGGATTGGAAGTGAAGCTCCTGCTCCACTCTCCCTCTGGAAGAGTCAGGCAGCTTTCCTCATACAGGGTCATAGGGAGCAGTCTGTGTAGGGCACATAGGCAGGCAGGATTCAAAGATGGTAGTTTCTTGTACCATCTTCTTCTTAAAAGCAGGAAAAATATGACCTGCTTTTAAGAGAGAAACTATAGGGGATTTAATAGAGGTCCTTTTCTTTCCCCTTTCCTTCCTTCCCAAATATCTTTACCATCTGCTATGTGACAGTTAGTGAGACAGGCACTGAGGATAATGAATCTTGATCTCAAATCAATCCCCAGTGGGTGGAGGCAGACAACTCAAACATACATCAAGAACTGTCACAGGATATGGATGCTCCTGTGGATGCTGTCCATGTGCAGATCTACAGCAATTCATCCAGCTTGGGTTGAGGAAAGGGAATTCAGGAAGGCTTTGCCAGGGAGGCGATCGGGCTGGGTATGAAAAGGTGATGGGTTTCAGCCAGAGAAAGAGAGGATCTGCATCCCTGACTGCTTTTCCCACACCCGGACGCTGAGTCCCATAATGTCTCTCCAGTCTGGTGTTTATCCACATCAGCCACAATTTAAACCTGGCTCAGAGGCCACTCAAAATCTCAGCCACTCAGTGTTGGATGCAGACAAGTGAACACTTTGGGAAATCTGCATGAGGTAATTACCAGTTTAATCTCAACAGCCTTGTGATTTGGGAAGCAATCTTCTATGTAACCGGCAAATTAGATGGAGAATTGCTCCCATCCGTCCTGTGGTAGGTGGGGGCAAGTGCTTAGGGCACAGGAACCAGACAGAGGCTTCAAGGGCCCTCCCAACATGGTGTCTGCGGTCTCAGTAGGCAGTCTGAGCCCTATGGCCAAGGCGGCCAGGGCAGAAGCATCCAAATGGGAGAAGTGGGTATAATCAGGCAAGATTGCATCGGCTCTTAAAGACTATATATATATATATATACACACACGTGTGTGTATATATTTATACACGTGTGTATATATGACAATTATTTTAGGCATTTAACATCCATCGTCTTATTGAATCCTCACATGAACACTTTTTAAAAATATATTAGAACTCATATTTCATAAATAAAAGTACAAAGAAGCCTCAAGGATAACAAAAGCCTGCCCATGTTCACATGGACACACTAGAAGATTCAGGATTCCTCTTCAACCCACCTGTTCCAAGCCCACATCGGAGGCTGTCCCTAACAACAGAGTGCATTCCATACCAGGGTCCAATTCAAATCAGCTCCTTGGGGCACAGACCACACTTTTATGAGTGAAGACAGGGCAAGTTGGAGGCTAATAATGAAGATAGATCAGCTATTATTTCTCAGAGTCTCTGTGTCAGGAGATATGGAGACGTTTTCCTTAGTAAAAACAGCTACTCAACAAGATGTATTTGCTGTAGATGTTTTATAGTCCCTTCCCAAAGGGACATAAGTAGTTTCTGGTCTCTAACTAGAAGAAATAATTATGTGTGTTCCCTGTTTTTCCTCTGCCCAGCAACATTTGCCAAGCAGTTTGCTACTTACCCCAGAACAACAGGTTCTCAAAAGAAACTAAAAAGTTATCTGCTATCTAGGTACCATTTCATCCTAACACTCTGGCTTAGAGTAGAAACCAGAAACACAACACATATCCTCAGTTAATGGGCAACCAAACAGATGACTTGGCACAGAACAGGGAAGGGGACAGAAAGATCCTCTCTATGCCACAGGAAACACATAAAAACAAAACTCAGTATCACTGTCAAACACTCCTGGGTGCCTCCCTGAAGGAGACAAACTCACACTCCAGGTTTGGCTGTGTTATATACTTGAAAGCTTTCTTTCCTTTACCCCTAAATTATCCAGAGCTATTTCATCTCTCTTCCTGAGAGCAATCTTGACAACTCCCTCGGCACCTGGAAGACAGCTGGGTATGTATGGAGAACATGGAATTTGAAATCATTAGACAGAGATTAGATCTGGCCAGCCACTTGCTACCTGTGTTACTTCAGGCGATTCAACCTGGGAGTCTCACAAGGTTATGGAGAGGAGCAAATCAGAAATATATGTGTAAGCATTTTTGCAACCTGTCAGGCTGTCCATAATTTTTTTAAGTAAATATTGGCATGCAGAATGTGAAAGTCACTGTAGAATGTTAATGATAAATAGAATCACACTACCCAATCATTGAGCCCCTATATTTGCCTGGTATTGGGCCAAAAGCCTCCCCTCCTCCCAGGAGGGTGCCATTTGCATACCCATTTCACGGATGAGCATACTGAAACTCAGAGAAGGTGATTCACTCAATAGTTACAGAGCTAGTAAAGGAGAGAGTTAGGATTCAGATCCTAGTTTGTCTGACCTCAAGGCCCAAGCATTTTTCTGCTGTACCACACTAATATTTTCATCACAATTCAAATACAAATCCAATGTCAGCTGACACCAGTGACATATGATGAAACAAATGATGCTGAATGTCATCAGCAACTCTCAACAGCTGGCTCATTTCCCAACTATGGCACACTGCTCAGATTGCATGGAGGCTGGGTTCGATGTTCTTTATTTGTCCATCTCCTGTCCAAATGCCACCCTTTGAAGTAAGGTCACCTCCACTGCAATGGACACAAGAAGAAAACCAACAAGGACATTGGCCCTGTAAGGAAATTTTGGCTTGAATTCTGAACTTTTTTCCTTCTCACATGCTCTACAAATGGCTACACTTAAAACTCTCAGATTTAAAACGCAATCATTACGAACAGACACAAAAATGAGTACTTGCAATAACTGGTGATGTCAAAGACAATCTGTAGACTGGTAATTATATTGGACCAATATCAATTTCCTGGTTTGTATCATCCACAACAGTTATGTAAGATGCCACCAAAGAGGGAAACTAGGTGATGTATACATGGGATCTCTCTGTACTATTTTTGCAACTTCTTGTGAGTCTATAATGCATTCAACATAAAAGTCTTGACAGATGTCTTCAGTGAAGTCACTTCACCCAATGAAGTAGGGCGCCCCTCACCTCCAGAAGATCGCACACATGTGGCACGATTTGTTTTCTTCCCCCTTTACATATATATTGAGTTACCAATGTGTGCCAGACATCCCAGTGGGCAGCTACCCCCTGTTATTTTATTTAATCTCCAGGATAATTCTGTGAGGACAGCATTGTCAGAGCAATATATAAACAGAGACATCATGGATGGAGATCGTACAATCAATAAATGTCCAACTATGGCTCCTTGGAGAGGAATCCAGCGTGCTTTCCACAATCTCAAGCTAGTTTCAATGAATATTTGATGAGTACATACTATGTGTTGAAATTATGACATGCATCCTGGAAGGCAAAATGAGGTATAAGGCTATTTCTTAGCATTTAATGTAACTAAATGTGGAAGACAACAGAATATTCTGAAAAGTGCATCATGTGATAAAGTGGAAGAAAAGTAAGAACGTAACTCAAAGATTTCGATTCTAGCCTGTGCTCCACTTCTGACTATCTATAAGACCTTGACCCTGTTTGCTAAACCTCACTGAGAGGCTGTTCTCTCATTTGCAAAGTCCCTGAGTTTCCTGCCAGCTCCGATCTGTGGTTCTTTACCTACACATGCCAGAGTGACAGCCCCAAGTGGTCTGGGCTATGATGATCCAAGATAGTGATGTGCACAGAAGGAACTCACAGGAGAAAAGTGACCCCAGTGGACGTAGGTGCTCAGGGAAGGTGGCTTGGGAAGATCTGGCCTGCAACTGTCTCTGAAATTGGGAAAGATTTTTATAGTGTGAGAAGGGGACATTTCAGGCACAGGATTCTCCTAGAGTTGGTACTATGACTACTCGGTACTCTCAGGAGCATCACAGAGATTGAGAATGAGTTTATCTGGAATGCTCCAGAAAAGATGACTTGAAGTAAAACCCCAATTCACTCAAAAAACCGCCTAAGTCTATTAACAATTTTCTTTGTTGACACGCCCTACATAAACAAAGCAGCTTGCTTGACTTGAAGAGACTGCTTAGTCAAGACCACTGTTGTGGACATCTATAGTTCTCAATCAGCAGACATATCCCTCTTTCTCCTCCTAACAGTGCCCCATTTTTTCATCAAGCATTCACCAATTCCTGGAAGCCCACAGGCTCACTCACTCTGAGCTCCAGGGGTTGGTCCCTACCAGTACAGTACACAAGCACAGTCCATTTACCAGACAGTGGTAAATGATAAACAACAATAATTGTTTTCCTGGCAAACTTATGACCTGGGATAATTCACATGAGACTTGAAATTCTGTTTCTTGGTAGAGAGGAAATTTAGTCTTTTGTTTGTGGAGAGAAGAAATGTGTGGCTTCAAGAACTCAGAAAATATTTTGCAATCAGGATGAGCCAACATTAATCTCAAACTAAAACCACGAAGACAGAGCAGAGACATGGGAGTAAAAAATGTGTTTGGTGAATTGTTTAAACTGCTGGATCAAACTTAACCTGAAGCTCATAAACCTCTGAACTTTCCAGTTATTTGCTCTAAAAATTCTCCTATATTTTCAATCATTCAATGTCGGACTTTCTGATACATGGAACATAGAGTCAAATTAACAGGCATAAATATATTTAGTCATCTTTATGAGGCTTAAGGAACCCTGGGAAGCCTTCAGAACAGAGAATAGCAATGTTGAGAATCCTGACTTGGTCCAAAGTCCTAGTTTACCAGTCAAGCAAAATTAAAGCTGTGTTCAACTTCACCAAAATTCGTCAATCTCGTATTTGAACTTACCGAGTAGTCTGTGACTTTGAAGTTACTTTTACCCTCTGAAGACTGATCTGCTTCCCTGCCCCCAACCCCATTTTGATTTGACTGGCCCAGTCCCCTTCACCAATCTCAAAATATCATAGGCACCTTGATTTTGGTACTTAAAACACTGTTTTGACATCTTTGATTATCTCCAATGTCCTATTGCTAGATTCTGAACTTTTAGAAGTCAGGGATATTTCCTTGATGTCATTGTATTTCAGGTAACTGTGTAGAGTTTGGTCCATGACTATTTGTGGAATATATGGAAGAATAGAAAAGTAAGCTATAACACATATAGGTAGCTTGTTAGTAAGAAACCTATGGATAGCTCACCAGAGAGACATAAGATATAGCTGTTATAGTTTTAGGGGTCACCACATGAGGCTCATGCTGTTCCCAGAGGCCCACCTCTGCAGGTCATTTCAGTTACCTGGCCTGTCAGGTGCATAACGGGAAGTACAAATGGTAGGAGCTGAAAGTAAGTAAAAAGCCTTTGCAGAGTTCCACCAGAGATTTGTGCAGCAATTTTCGAAGTGAAATAGAAGGGAAAATGGATGAGATAAAATATAAAATCATAGAGGAAAAAAGTTTTCCTTCATATTGTATGGACTCTTGCAGTTACTGTTATTGCCAAGTGAATGTTCCCATTTTTTTGGAAGAGTCATATGGTACTGGAATGTCACAGAGGTGCAGTTTGATCAGCATTAAGTGATGCTGTTGCATTTGGGGTCCAGAATGGAATTTTAACAGGAATAATAAAATAGCAGCCATGGAGCTTTTCTAACTTCAGAAAGTGAAATATTGATCCTGAAGTTGAAAATGTGGCTGCAAGATCATCACTGTACAATTATCCAGGTTTCTAGTGGTCAAAAGAAGCCCCAGAACAGTTGATGAATCTTGGGTGCATTCTAAACCATATTTTTAATGTGTTTTATCAATACTCAGACATATCTGACATCATTTATTTTTCCTTTCACATTTTAGCATTTTTGAAATCAGAATGCTATTGGCTTGGCAGACAGAAACCTTAATATAGTTGTCATCACCTGTATATATGCGTGAGAGTTGCAGAATGATTAGTTGCTTGGGCGGGGGCGGAAAATCCCCATTACAATAATGGGACACTGTCTTAAGAAATGCTATATAACTAGTGGTCTTGGTATGGGAAAAACCAGTTATCAACAGCTCTGAGTTGAAAAGTGACACCGAAAGTTTCAACTCTGAAGATGAAGAAGTTGCATTAATACTTTAGCCAATTTATTTCATTTTTAAAACTAATGCATGAATTATAGATGACAAAATTGATGTCTGAATAAGTCTAAAGTCAAATTGATGTCTAAATAAGTCTAGTGAGTTTTAAAAACTCAAAATGATAAGAAATCATTATGTCATAGTTTAATTGGCAACAATTTTCTTTTTTAGTTGTACATATAATAATGTCACACCTTAAAATTTATAAGATACAATGAAATAAGTTGTGTTATGGGTTCAAGGGCTAGAATTCAAGTTTATAAAACACATCCCCAATCAGTTATGTAAAACCAGTTAAAAGGAGTGACTTACAAATGTTTTCTGCAGACAATTACTGTCTAATTAGAAAGATAATTTTAAAAATTTCCATTTCTTTTGAAAATAGAAATTTAAATGGTATAGGGCAAAAGTGGAGATAACCCATGTTTCATAGAAAACTCCAATGAAAAGTTAATAATAATTTGATGGATGCATCTCTATTGTTCCTCTGACCACATTCACGCCTCTGCTGGAAGAAGAAATCAGTGGTTTCACTAACTAGAATTGCCTTTGAATCAGAATCTTTGGCCAGGTGCAGTGGCTCATGCCTGTAATCCCAATACTTTGGGAGGCCAAGGCAGGGGGATCGCCTGAGATCAGGAGTTCAAGACCAAACTGACCAACATGGTGAAACCCTGTCTCTACTAAAAATACAAAAAGTAGCCAGGCGTGTTGCCATGTGCCTGTAATCCCAGCTACTTGGGAGGCTGAGGTAGGAGAATCACTTGAACCCAGGAGACAGAGGTTGCAGTGAGCCAAGATCGTGCCATTGCACTCCAGCCTGGGTGACAAGAGCAAAACTTTGTCTCAAAAAATAATAATAATAATAAACAATTTAAAAAAATGAATCAGAGTCTTTGAGTTTCAAAGGTGGAAAGACACCCAGAGCTTTTCCCTTTACAGGTGAAGCAACTGCCTGAAGGTTGGTTCTGATGCTGAAATCACTTAAAAGTTGTCTTCAACCTAAGACTAGTGGTTACATAATGAAAAACATGAAAGAAAAATAGGAGAACATAAATATCAGCTAAATAGTGAATCAGCAAATGACCTCAACATCCATTGAGTGTCTTCTGGTGGTAGGTACCTTGCCTAGAGTAGCTCAAATAACAAAACACTCACAAACCCTATTGCTCAATTTCACAGATGAGGAAAATCAAGCTCTAGAAGTTAAAGATTAAGTGCTTTGTCCAAGGTCACACAGCTAGGGAAGGCGGTGGGAATCAAATCAAATTTTGTATGATCTACAAATTGCCTTCTTTCTGTCATGACACACTGCCTTGAGGTACAACCATGATGAAATGTTATGCTCTTCTGAAACTGACACTTTTGGGAGAAAGATAAATATAAAGATTCATAGCATTTGATTGGCTGCTTCAGTAGAAATCTGGACACCAGAGGTCTATTGCTTCCACTCTTTTGTGTATGGTTGATGTGGTCTCCTTCCCCAATCTCTGGCCACTTTTTCCATGTTCAACTCCTGCTCATGAATTTAGCTTCAGCTCAGTTATCAGTTCATCCAGAAAGTCTCCTAGGCTGAATTACTGACTTCCTCCTCACTGCTCCCCAGGACCTCAGTATTTCCCATTATCATTGCATTTATGTCATTGCATCTCACTGAGAACAAGGAATACTCTTTTCATCTTTAGATCCTCAAGGCTGGCACAGATCCTGGGGCATATGCGGTGCTAATACAGGACTGTTGAATAAATGCATGCATTGTCATTGTGTGGACTGTGAAGATTCACGATGTCTCCCTCCATGATCAGTCTCTTTATCGCCTAAAATAATAGCTGTAGTTGAAATCTTTTAAGTGGAGGCTACATAAGGAAGAAGGAAGTTCTAGGTCTCTTTACTAAAAAGTTCCATAACTAATCCCCCAAAACACATAATAGAAACTAGGTAGGTGGCAGTTCACAGAAGGCAATTAACATGAGCTTCTACATGTCATGTAGCTTAGAGAAAAAAAGAAATCAGGTATTGACAAACCATTGAAAGTTCTATTCCCAAAATGTTATATCCTCCTATTGTTGGGCAGTGCCTACATTTTGGGACATCACTGTCTTCTAGAATGTTTTGGCATGGCAAAGTGGGAACATGCTGTAGAGACATTAAGGAATGGTTAGGACTTGGTGGCTGATGTGAGTTCAAGAATCCAGGGTCTTCATATATTTCTTTCCTCTTTCTCTTTAAAGTACCCAGTAGCCCAAAATATATTTTAAAAGAAAAACCCTTAGCATGTAGCTCCTAATTGTTTGAACTTTGGATAGACATCCCATCAGACAATATCTGCCATGTACTGCAGGACTGACCCCTGCCTATTATTCTGGCTTCTTCTCCCTACTTAATCTTCTTCCCTTGTTACACACCAGCCACATCAGCTCTCCCTTCTTCCTGAATATTCCTAGGTCTTTCTGGCACATCCCATTTACTTTATTTATTCATTCATTGAGACAGGATCTCACTCTGTCGCTCAGGGTGGAATGCAATGGTGTGATCATGGCCTACTGCAGCCTCAGCCTCCGGACCTCCAGGCTCAAGCGATCCTCCCACCACAGCCTCCCAAGTAGCTGGGACTAGAGGTATGTGCCAGCATGCCCCACTATTTTTAAAAAAATTTTTTGTAGAAATGGGGTCTCACTATGTTGCCCAGGCTGGTCTCAAACTCCTGGACTCAAGCAATCCTCCCGCCTCCACCTCCCAAAGTGCTAGGGTTACAGTCATGACCCCAGCCATGCTCTCCTGTTACTGGAGCTGTTTACTTTTCTCTCTTCATCTGCTCAACTCCTCCTCTTTCAAATCACAGCTAAATATCATTTTCTCAAGGAAGACCTACCTGATCACCTGGGTCTAGGTGGGATCCCCTTATTTGCTCTTGTTGCAACCCATGTTTCTCTATAGAAGAATGCATTACAATTGAAATTAAATAACTATGTGTGTAATAATGAGTTTGAGAACTGTCTTCCCCATCTGGCAACTCCCTAAGGGCAAGGACCACTCATATTTTTTTTTTTCAGAACTATCTTCAGCATGTGGCATGGTGCCATTCACACTCAAAAATATGTGTTGGATAAAAAAATTAAAAAATAGAATAAGCAAATGAATGAATAAATAATGGTTCCTCAGTTTCTCCCTTGGGATTAAGTGGGTACCAGGCAGGACAAAATAAGCCACGTTTGCCAATCTACCCTTTCCATCCTGCTGTTTTTCCACCCTGCAGCTGCTTTCTCAAAGAATCCCTGAATCTCCCCTCTCTAAATTGTGCAAGCTTGATGTTGGGAACACCCACAGATGCACTCTACAAACACACAACTCACTTTGAGTAATCATATTGATTCGGAATTAACGGCCATTCAAATACCTCATTGAAGATGCCATCTGGGGTGTTATTGCTCTTCAGAGGTAGATGATATTCTGAGAAAATCTGTCAAAATGTAGAAATAACTCATCAAAATGGCCATTGCAGAATCTAGCTGCATGTCTTAAGGAAGCAGACTCTGATGCTGCGGGTTTCATTGCCCCTAAGTGAGAGGCTGTTTCTTTTCTGTTTTCAAGTGTCATGAGAAATTTAAAGTTCAGGAATGTGCAAGTTCAGAGTGCTCCTGGACTCCTTTGCTCATTCAGAGACATCTCACCGAAAACAAACATTCCTCAGGGTTATCTCTGGTCCTGGAGGGTATGTGCTTAAGCAGAACTGGATTTCAGTTCTTCCTCAGCCACGTGTGGGCCATGAAGCCATGGGCAAGTTTCTTAAGCTGTTGCAGACCCAGTTTCCTCACCTGTAAATTTTGAATAACAAAGTCTACTGCATAGGGCTATTTCGGGGCTTCAAAAAGATAAAGATTGTATAGCTTGATATATAATGCCTGGAACTGATTAGGGACTCAAAATGTTTACCAAATAAACTGGATTAAGCCATGATAGAATCTTAGATTTGGACTTTAGACAAAGTAATGGCATAAGGCACCTTTGACTACAACTTAGTGGTAGGAAAGATAAAACCATTCCAAGTGCCACTGGCAATGGCATGCCAGCAAACCAGCTCCAGTAGGGGTGGTATAGTGTGTTTGCGTCTTTCATGGTGTAAATACTCCCAACACGGCCTGTTTCAAACAACCAACACATCAAAAATTAGCTCCCCAAAATTCTGAATATGTAACAATCGGATCTTGGAAGCCAATGAAAGCCAGCTTCATCAAACCACAACAGAAACATGTTGGTCTTGCCTCTGGGTTGGTGCCAATCCTTGACCATGCCAGGAGAAACCCAAAATGTAAGCCTCTCAGTAGATACCTGCCCCCTCGGCCATTCACGAGGAACACCTGGTGCTATCCCAGGTGCTCCCTGCTCCGCATTATTCCTTTCAGTTCCACAGCAGAGCTACCCTCCGCCCTCCGTGGGCAGCATGCCATTGTTTTACTAGGGAAATTCAGTATTATTCAGCAGGCACTTTTGAATTGAAAATAACATTTAAAAAGGATTATCCCAGGCAAAGTCATCAACTGCTGTGTACTCATTGAAGTTAAAACAATGCAAGATTGATTATTTTTGTAGACTATGCAAATTACAAATGGCATTGGTATTAAATCCTTGGTATTTGACTTCACCTCCAAGTGCTCCACAATTACTGTTTTCAAATCAAGAACCTGGATTTTTTTTTTTTTTTTTTTAGAAAATCAAGCTATATATGTATATATTTCCCTTCCAGAAAAACAAAATCAAAGGAAAATAATCACATCTGAAAGGTATTAATGATTCTAAACACATATGAAGTAAAAGACAAAATGCTTTGTGAAGTGACTTCAGCTCTCTGTTGCTTTCTGACCTCCCCCGTGACACCTACAAAAAAATGTCATGTCCTTGGTGGAGGTCTCTCATTTCTAATGGAATGGTTTTACCTTTTCCCACCACTATGCTGAATTCAACCCTCACTCGCAGCCTAGCCTAGTTGATTTAATCACTTTCACATCCACATTAGACAATATCATGGATGTTATCATTAATTTACCTAGTAGCCTTTGATATGCACAAAACACCTTAAAGATATTAAGCTGTAGGACATCAGATACAGATAGGGGTTTAAGAGAGAATTATTTCTTTTACACGGTCTAGGGGTTAGAGGTGCTAATATTTGCATAACACTTACTAAATACCCAAACAGCACGCTGGAGCATTACATAAATTATGACAATGTATGATCACAGCATTTCAGAAAGACAGATATTATTTCCCTCATTGTACAAATGCAAAAACAGACGCCGAACAGTTAACATTTTCCAAAGAGGCAAGTGTAGAAATGGACAAGGCAAGATTAGAACCTGGGTCATTCTCGCTACAAAAACCATTGCTTCCTCTGCTGCATCACTCTGCCTGATGAATTTATGCCCCAAGAGCTGCCTGAAAGCTTGTCTCATTCCCTTCATCTATTTAAAGTCAAAGCAAAAGCACATTCTGTCTCCACCTTGTCTAAAACTTGAACTTGAGATGATGTCATGGGGATAGTCCAATTAGATCAGTACAGATGCATCAAGGTCTTACTTCATTGGAGATGCTGTGCTGGGTGTAGAGTGACTTCAGAGTCCTTCCCAGTGGGAAAGCCGGCTTCTCTGCACAGAGAAGATGGCAAGTATGACAAGATAAAACCTGGTTACAGCCAGACCTGAGCTTCGCCCCCTCATCTCATAGGCCAGCTTGCTCTGCTCACATTAGAGCCATCCTGTCCACCTCTCTGCTCCTGTGCACTCCCTGCCCACTTCCCAAGTCAGCTGAAGCCCACCTATTCCTTAGCTCTAGGATCCATCCATACCTTTTCATTGTCCCCACCATAGCTGCTGTCACTGCCCCTGCACTTGGCTCCATTATCTCTTGTCTGGACTATTTAACCAATATAAGCTTTCCTCTTTATGTAATCCTACACAAACTCCCAGATTAGTCTTATGTTTGTTTGCACATTCTATTTTATCATGATACTTCACTACTCCAAATAATTTCTAGACTTAAGAAAAATTAAGAAAGTAATAATTAAAAGCCTAGATAATAAAACAGATGAGAGCAGATTATCTTATTTTAGACTTTCGTTGAGGGGTTTTTGCCCTCTGCATTCCCTATCTCACCCCGCAGCGCCCCTCTGGGGCATCTTCACAGAACTCTGGGGCAGTACAGAGCACTGTGAGATCACAGTTTGATCACTTATGGCCAGAGGAATAAATTTCAGCTCATTAGCCTGATAGTCAAGGCCTTTCTGTCTGGCAGGACAGGGAGCCACCCTATAGGGTTGCTGCAACGTTTAGAGTCAAAATATTCAAGGCACTTAGGGTATTCCTAGTACATGACAAATGCTCAGTAAATGTAGTTTGCTTTATTGGTTGTTGTTTCCAATCCTTATATCCATGTATGAACTCTAAACTTCAGTTTATATGAGCTCCTATGTCCTCTGTTCTCAACCCCCAATTGGCTGTCTCTAGTCATTACCACAGGCTATTTCCAAAGCCTGAAATCTCTTCCCCATGTACTCTCTGTATGCACAATCCTCTTGCTCTTCCAAATCCTACTGCCTCTTGGATTATCCCAGCTTGAAGTTGTTGGTCCTACCTCTGAATGCTTGTAGGCTTTTCCCTAGAACTCACCTGGAACCTGGTTGCATCACTCACTGTGTTACTGTATTCTGTCACTCTCACCTCAAAGAGCATCCTGTGGCCAGGTCATTTGTGCCCTTGCCACTGTTCCTACTACCATAGTAGGTTGCTTATAAGTGATGAGTAAAAGAATACAACCCACTTCATCCCTTTAAATGGTGAGGCAACTGCTCAATTCATCAAGGATACCTATGGCTACAAGATACTCCAAACTGTAATGTAAAAGCCAAAACGTCATAGAAGCTGAACAACTCCATTTCTCAAAATATTTCAAACCAATGATCTGCTTGTATGTCAGGCTTGTTTTGTACCAAGGTAGGTTTCTTTCCTGTTGTTGATAGAGAGTTTTTCTCCCAGCAGGTGCTGATCATGCTACCACTGCTCCAGCCAGTGGGTCATGACTCTAGTGAATGAAGAATCCCAGACAATGGAAGCTGCCCATGGCTTGGAACCTGCTTCCATGAAAGCCTGTGCCACCCTAGCCCAGTTCTGGCTGAGCTGTATTATTGGGTCAGCCTTCTAAGAGCTTCCCTGCCTTAGTTCTTCCCTTTTAGGTCAGCCTTAAAGCCTCATGAGAGGGCTTTTGTAAAGCATGGATGTACCCACATTCTTTAGTGTATCACTTCTATAAAGCTGTCAATGGGTTTCCATCATAAATAGCCACTTTCCTCCAAGTGTGATCCCCAGGACATCATCAGAAGCTCTTGGACTGCATGCTAACATGCAAACTCCTGAGCTCTGTCTGAAACCTAATGAACACCAGTAAGCTGCTTTTTCTCTCCAGTGGCTTCAAAGATGATTTCTATGCACACAACCATAGGCACCTCAGACTTAAATAAAGGCAAGTTGTTGATTTCAATATTAAAATCTGAGCCAGACAATTTGTCTAGGTCCCCTAGAAGCAGCAGCATCCTTCACGTCTCTCTCCCTGCACAGGCTATTGTTCCCTGTGGGCCCTCCTTGCCTTGCCTGTGTGCCACACACACTGGGCCCATAATATCCTGCCACTTCCCTCCTGCTGTCTCGGAAATGTCACTGCTCCCACAAAACCCCTTGGTTTCCTAGACATGTTCAGTTATCACTATTTGCAGCACCTTAACTACCTGGTGAAGCAGTGTTCTGTGAATATTAATCTACCTGCCTGATATGGTTTGACTGTGTTCTCACCCAAATCTCACCTTGAATTGTAGCTCCCATAATCCCACATGTTGTGAGAGGGATCCAGTGGGAAGTAATTGAATCATGGGGGCAGGTCTTTCCCGTACTGTTCTTGTGATAGTGAATAAGTCTCACAAGATCTGATGGTTTCATAAAGGGCAGCTCCCCTGCACAAGATCTCTTGCCTGCCACCATGCAAGATGTGCCTTTGTTCCTCCTTTGCCATCCACCATGATTGTGAGGCCTCCCCAGCCATGTGGAACTGTGAGCCCATTAAACCTCTTGCCTTTATAAATTACCTAGTCTCAGGTATGTCTTTATTAGCAGCATAAGAACAGACTAATACAATGCCTTTGCCCCATCAGTCACCCACCTTCAAAAGCTGGAACCACACATAGATTTAGTTAGAATAATACTTTCCTTAGTATAAATTATAGTTTATGACCTGCAGACACACGTGGTGTGGTTCCTTGCCCTGCAGGTGCCTCTGAACAGCACTGACCATATCAATGCACCTCCCTGAGCCTCAGTATCTTCATCTGAAAACAGCCACAGCATCCCTCCCTAATTTCAACTTTTTTGATTAAATGAAATAATGCATGCAATGGGCTTAGAAGAGTACTCAATAAATACCAACTACGCTTTTATTGTTAGTAATATGATCATTATTTTATTATCTCGTTATCCCAAAAGTGAAACAAAAATGCCTGCCACCAACAGACAATAAATCATTGTAGATTTTATCTCTTCATAATGCTATTGGGATAAGGTCTACATCCAGGACGCAGAAAATAAAGAATTTGCTTTTTTCTTTCTTTCATTTTCCTCTCTTACCTTATAGGAGACCAATGACTGGACTCTGCTGGCTTGTAAACCAGAACCAAATTCTATTAATGGGGCTCCTGTGACTTCTGATGATTCTCCCATGGTGCAGGCAGGACAGCGCCACAGTGGCGGCACCAGGGACATTGTGTCTCGGCCATGAAATGGGCTGCTCCAAATTGCCCTGCGCACACCAGAGGCCAGGTTAGAATGTACAACAAGATTCTGCTGGACACTGTGGGTAATAAAAAAGAAGAAGGAATAAAGCTGTCCTCTTATACATCCTCATGTAAGGATGCTTACATTCTTTGAGCATCCTTCTAAGTGCTTTATTCAGTCAAAAAACATCTATTAAATATCTACTTTTAAAACCCCCTCTATTAAGCACTAGATAAAAATTCCTGCACTTGTGAAATTTGCATTCTCCTGGAGAGAAAGATGCAATAAAAAATAAGCATAATACATTTGATATTGTAAGATGACATGTGCTGTAACAAAGAAAAATGAATAGATCACAGAAAGGAAGACTTACAGGTATTACCTCAATGGCCATTATTGTATAGACAGATGCTTTTATTATTACCTCGATTTTATACATGCAGAAATAGAAGCACAGAGAGGTAAAGTAACTTGCCCAACTATCTGATCAAAGGATCAGATCAGATTGAATTCATGCCTTCTGATTTCAGAGACCATGGTGTTAATTACAGTACATGGTGACAACTAATTGCACTAGTCAAGATGGAGCACCTGCCCAGCCCAGCTTGTGTCCAGTCCTGCTCAGTTTCAGGCTACCAGGAGGGGATGGAACAGGACAGCTCACCTCCCTTCACAGACAGGGACCTGAGCATGTCTAGTAAGGACTGGAAAGACATTTTTTCCTTCACTCCAGCCAAATGCCTTTCCTCATGGAGCTTAGGGTCACCTTCAGAATTCTCACTGGTTCTTGTCATACATTCAGCCTCCTTTCAGGGAGAAGACAATAGTAATGTCCACGTCTTCCAGGGAAAGCCAATTCCTCCCAGCAATTAAAACATTATACAATCTCGTCATTTAGCATTAGGTATATCTCCTAATGCTATCCCTCCCCACTCCCCCCACCCCACAACAGTCCCCGGTGTGTGATGTTCCCCTTCCTGTGTCCATGTGTTCTCATTGTTCAATTCTCACCTATGAGTGAGAACATGCGGTGTTTGGTTTTTTGTCCTTGCAATAGTTTGCTGAGAATGATAGTTTCCAGCTTCATCCATGTCCCTACAAAGGACATGAACTCATCATTTTCTATGGCTGCATAGTATTCCATGGTGTATATGTGCCACATTTTCTTAATCCAGTCTATTATTGTTGGACATTTTGGTTGGTTCCAATCTTTGCTATTGTGAACAGTGCCACAATAAACATACGTGTGCATGTGTCTTTATAGCAGCATGATTTATAATCCTTTGGGTATATACCCAGTAATGGGATGGCTGGGTCAAATGGTATTTCTAGTTCTAGATCCCTGAGGCAGCACATCAACATGGCACATGTATACATATGTAACAAACCTGCACGTTGTGCACATGTACCCTAAAACTTGAAGTATAATAATAATAATAAACATTATACAGCCTCAGTACTTTATTTGGTATTAAATAATGTCACATTTTGCATCTCAAAAGGCTATATCTATGTTGAACCATGCCAAACCCAGTATTTAAGTTTTTCTCCCACTATTTCAATATAATGAGTTAGGCCTGTGCCTGCATGCTCTGCTACAATATTCCACGTGGCTGCCAATACATGTCCAAAGAAGAATGCTCATAACTCTAACAGAAATTGACATATACATAATGAAAACATAATTTTCCCCCAAAGTTACAGAATGACCAGCTACACATCTTTGTAGAACCTGCTATCTGCCTAAATCACCTACATGCAAGTAGGTCAAGATTTTCATTTTCTCCAGGAACTTGGGTGAGGCTTAAAGTTCTGGTATCTAAGCCCCGTGAACTGATCTCCCTAGAAAAAGAGACATTGCTACAATGATAAATGTAAATTTAAGTCTGTGAGACAGAAAACAATTTAAAGGTTTGAAATGGCAATTGTCATGTTTCAAAAATCTTAGAGACACTGTCATATCCAGGGCCCTCTGTGATGAGTGCCACTGCTAGGACATCACAGAACTTCTGAGATTGAGAGAATCTAAATGGCTCATCCCATCTATCAATCCATGACAGAACAGAGTAAGATCCTCATCGGTGACAAAAAAGCCCCCTCCAAGGAATGCTGTAGAGTGGCCCTGTCTCTGTACACCTCTCTCCTTCCCCACCATCTTGCATCCATGTCTCTGTGTGCACCTGCTGTCCCTCTCTAAGAGGCCATTATGATTCTTTTCCACTTCCAAAAAGCCTACCCAGGCTATCATCGTAGCTGGTTCTCACCTCCTCTATGAAGCCCTTCTCCTCTGAAAGCTTTGCCCATGTCTGAATCTCCATTCTTCTCACAGATAAGAAATTAGTGGTTTTCAAAGTTTAGTGTGCATCCACTCTCTCCCCACTACTACTATATACACTTGATAGAAACAATCATTCACTCTGCTCACATTTGTCAACCATTTATATTAGACCAGCAACTATTTCAGCTACTATAGAACTAGAGCGATACAGCTGAGCCATTTGGATCAAGTCGCTGTTTTCATAGAGCTTACAAAAGAGTAATAAAGCAGCCATAGATTTCCCATCTGCTTCACACACATGCATTGTAAGCATTCAATGGATACCTGCTGATTGATTTAATGATTGGCTGAATCATTAATATTTATTTGTATTCAACAGCTATGACTTCAAGATCCTAGTTTACACCAACTAGTGTGGTACAGCCTGCAATTTCCAGGGTGAACATAAAGAAACAGTGAACACTTTCATGAAGCTTTAAACCAAGTTACTTATGTAAAGCTTAGAGTTAAGTCATTTATTTTTCAAAAAAAAAAATAGTTTGCAGAAAGATTTCTGGGCAAACGCGTCTTCTCACCAACAGTTACTAAGCATCCACATTAGTGGAACTGATTTTATTACCTCAGAGATTTTATTTAACCCACACTAATGTGTGCAGTTGGTATGACTTTGCACGTGAAGGCACTGATGTTCAGGAAAGTGAAGTGACTTGTCCAAGCTACTCAGTCAGTGAGTTAGTGGTAGACCTGGGACTCCCACATAGATATCCTGGGTCCAAACCCCAAACATTATCCTTATCCGCAAACATCTGGGAATGCTTTTCTTATTTTTGAAGATCAGAATTGTGCCAGTGGCTTTTATAAAATCAGATATAATACAGATGCAGTTGAGACCCTCATGAAGATGTAAGTATTATGGAAAAATTAATGAGGGACAATGTCAGTAATGTTGGAAAGCAGGAATTTTAGAATGAAAGAAAGAAAATGAAGACATTAGATTGAAGAGGTTAAGTAAAAACCTTGTAAAGTCCAGAATTAGACCTAAAATATATCCCATCCAAAATTATCCTCATCCCATCCAAAAATTATACCTCATTTCTGATATTTACAAAGGGAGTTCTCAGTTTTCCTGTTCAAAATACTTTTTATCAGTTTAATCTATGTCCAAAGATTTTTTTAATTTGATAAGGTAATTTGTCAAAGAAGAAATAGCGACTGGATTTCGTTAATTTTATTAAATAACTTGCTTACTGTTCATAAAATACTTTAAGTAATGTAGAAGGAAACTCTACAACATAATGGAGATCCTCAAATTACATCTTCATTTCACAATTATATTAAGATTACACTTCAAAGATCCTTATAGGCTCATGATAAAGTAACCCAAGTAGTTTGTCTTACAAACAAATGAGATCTTTCTGTCTCTGGTATTGGATAATTACTGTTCCAATAAAAGATCCAAGAGTTTGCCAAGCTTTTCCTTGACCCAATGACTAGAGCGTCAATAGTAAGTAATCCTTGTATCTTTACTTCAGCCAAAAAAAATCTAGTTATTAGTTGTGGCTTGGTTTGGTTTTTCCTTGGATTTCTAACTCATTCCTGAGCAGAAAGGGGCATTGTATTTTATGTTAGCAATATTTTTTGTTTATTCTCATAACTCCACTTGATGAAAAATAAAACTTGGTCCAGCTTCTCTGTGTCTTCTGTCTGGCTTTTTGTTGAGAACAAACGGATTTGAGACACAAATCCATGGTAGCAGTGTGGGAAGTCATCAATATATTTTAAAGTCAGCAGGTATAGTGGAAGAAAATAAAAGGCTGCCAACTCAGCCTTGGGTTCTAGCCTCCTAACTTCTTGTGAGTAAACTTTGGAAAATTATTTAACTGCACAGAGACTTTGTTTCCTCAGCTGTGAAACAGGGTAATCCTAATAGGATCATTGGAGAGACTGAAATAAGACCAGGTATGTAAAATATTTAACATATGGTAGCATCCAATAAATATTATTTATTACTCTCTCTAGCTTTTGGGTTTAATATTGTAACTTTCTGCTGGATTTTTAAAGAGAAACACCATATCTATGTATTTATCTACATACTATGTATTTATTCATATAGATATAGGTATAGATATAGCTCTAGACATACATTTATGTGTGTGTTTGCAGATTTCTACTTAAAACAGAATTTGTTAAGTCTATCTCTTTCAAATGTGTTGCCCTTTAAAATCCACCTATTTCCCTCCACTTATAACCGTTCAACTTGCATAATGTTCTCCCATAACTCACATGAGCAATGCTTCCGTGATTCATTGGTTGTCCTCTTTTCCACCTTCCCAAGTTTGGCAAGGTCCTTCCCATAATTAAACCACTGCTAGAGTCCTTGACATACAAAGGAAGTCAAACTTCCTCTAACAGAGCTGGCTGTGCCCAATCTCAAATCCATATCCACTCTAGTGGAAAAAGCAGTAATTCTTCTCTATGTACTGCACTTCTGGGCACTACAGGCATAAAATAAATATCATTTACTTTTATATATCGTGTCTTCTTAGGGATGTCCTGAAAATGGACTCCTTTTGATGCTGTTCTCTTAGGGAAAGAATTCAGAGTTAGAAAATAAAATTTTTTGCTAAAGGCATCTTGGTGGAAAATGTCATGTTACATGAGAAAATTTGTCTGACTCCTCAGTTCCCGTCCACTTTCCATTGATTTATTCTTTCTTCCATTCTTCTCTTTTTTCCCCTTTACGCTCTAACTTTAAACATTTTTGGAGCTATTGTGATATGTCAAGACCTTTGAAACACAGGGATAAATAGACTATTCATTTTTTAAAGGTTAATCACCAAAAGTCAGTTTCCAGGTGTTTAAATGTTAATGTTTTAAAAGACATGAAAATAATGTATAAATTGTAAATCACTATATTTTTATGGTGCAAATGCAAAATTGTCACTGGGGAGTGATACAATTCTGCCTTTTCTATGTACTTTGTCTTATAAATGCCTTACAAGTGGTAGAAAACTCAAATGATGCTTTAAATAACTTATCTGGCTCTATGTGCTTCAATAACTTGCATGGAGAAACTTAATTCTCAAAGATTTAAGAAGATTACTTTGTAGCTTTTCAATTCCAGATCAGTATGGAATCTATCATGTGAACCTGGCTTGGACATTGCAAATATGTATAGATTTTTTTTACACCTAGTTGGATATTATACATGCTTTTCAAATTGCTACATAGCTGTCATAATTAAAATGTTTAGTTAATTCATCTAGGCAATGGGTACGTCATCATTTATTTAACTTATCCTGCTTATCCTATGCTGGCTTTTTCTGATATTAAGCTCTAATTACACACACACACACCACAAATTAATCTCTCAATTTATGCATCTTTTTCTATATTTAGAATTGTCAAACCCAGGAAAGACTCCCAGAATGTCTATTACTAAATAGGAATATATTTACACCATTTGACAACTTGCTTCCTAGAAAAGATTTATAAAAACTTACTGCCATCAACAATGTAAACGTGCAACCATTCCACTGCAACTTTTTTTTTAGATGGGGCAGAAATTCTTTTATTATTATTATTATTATTATTATTATTATACTTTAAGTTTTCCTTTGTAGGGACATGGATGAAGCTGGAAACCGTCATTCTCAGCAAACTACTGCAAGGACAAAAAAACCACTGCAACTTTTATGTTATCATTTTCCATTGAAATAAGAGATGCAAGATGGTACTTCACGGCTGTTCTACTTAGCACTCTTTGTTACTCAGACTTAACCTTGTAAATGTTTATTCATGGGATGCATTTCTTCTCTTGTAATATTCAATATTTGTATTTTATGTATCATTATAAAATTCTTTAATTATTTATACACTCTTTATATATAAATGTCATTCATCCTTTTTTATTAATTACTCTCATGTACTGTTTCCCCTTTAAAACCATGGAGCAGAATTATTTCTCCTCTTATGTGTTAAGGGCAGGTGCATTTTGTTGCATTCATGCCTTTGCTCATGTGGAAAATATCATACCTGACTCTTGTTTCTCATTTTTAAGCAATCTGCCTATCATTTCTGATCTCCTTTCTGAGCTAGTCTTTTCATCTGAGTTCATTCTCTTACACACTCCATCCCCCTGAAATTGCACTAAGAACCCATGAACAGATCACACCACCACTGTAAACCCTCTGCTGAGCACTATTGTTCCTCCAAGCATCTGAAATGGCTCTAACGTTCAAGTTCCCAGTGTCAATGGGGACTGTGCTACCCTCACCCTCACTAGATGCTGAGTTTTATGCCCACCTATTACTTTCTGTTCACTGCCACCAATTCATAGAGTGCATCATTTTTCTTTCATTTTTGTTTCTCAACTCCTGCGGCAAAGTTTAGCACTATAAAATATGTGACATGACTTGATGATGAAGCAGCAGCTCCCTGCTGAAACTTCAGAGCAAGAAGCAGTTTTTTTTTTTTTTTTTTTTTTTTAGAAAGAAAGTCATTGAGCTACCAGCTGTTTGCCTAAAAAAGATATGGCAGCATTAGCCATGCAGATATTCTGCAGTTGTTCCCTGGCCATAATGAAAAAAATTTTTTAAGACTCAACTGCATATGTCTTCCAGGAAGTGGCCACAGATACCAAGCTGTTACTAACAATGACCAGTAAGGAGACATGTTAACTTTGTAATGGATAAGCTGTGTCAAGATGCCATATTCAGGCATTGTCAAGGTCACTTTTTATTTTGTGATTCCTTCTACAATTACAGAGAGATACGTAAATAGAAGATATTGTTTTTAGAAAGGTTGCATGACATTAAAATGTGCTTTATTCTACTGACAAATACCAGTAAATACCACTTAGAAGAAGTGTTGCCCAGACAAAGCAAAGCAAACATTCATTTGATCTTTCCATCTCCCCATGTCTCACTTTATAGTAACAGTATCAAAAAAAAAAAAAAAAACCAGTATCAACAATTCGGTTGAAAAATTGTACTGGGGACAGACTTGACACCAGGGTGAATTGTAACTCCACAAATGATGCAAAAACAAAGACAAATGGAATCATTTCTCCAGATGGCACATAGTAGGGATGGCTAATTTGCATAGAAAAGGGCATCACTCAACTTTATATATTCGATATATGAAATCTCAAGTTCCTACCACCTGGTTTATAAGCATCTCACCTAAATGGTATGTCTACTCTCTCTCCCCAGACTCCTTCTTGAAACCTACTGCTGCCATGAAGCTTGAAGTAGATAGATGGTGGAGAAATTATGACTAAAGTGTGTTTTTCCTTCCTTTCCAAAAATATTTGAGATACCGGGATTTATCACGGAAATATCGGAACAATTAAAATATTGAGGGTGGAAGAGAGAGAAAAAGACAGAAAGAGAAAGTGACTATCTGGTCACCCAAAACAGAAATCTGGGAATCATCCTTAATTTATCCCTCTCTGGCCCCTTCTTTACATCCAGTCACTTACTAAGGGCTGTGATTTCTACTTTCTAGAAAATATTTCTCCAGGGATTCCCACTCCAGATGATCTCTTCCCAGCTTTCACTGTCTGCTAACTGGTTTCCCCACCTTCTGACTCCATCTCACCTTTCAAACTCTTCACTCCAGACACGTGAGTGATAGTTCTAAAAGGCAAATACACACATTTCTTTTATGACGTTTCTTATTTTACAAAGCAGAACTTTTGCTTTATCATCTACGGAGAAGAAAACTTCATTCTCATGCTGGAATGGGAGAGAGAAAGTTGCTCAGCAGAGCGGGGAAGTAATCTGGAAATCAAACTACTTCTCAGACGCGCATTCAACAGGGAGCCTGCTTCTGAAAAGCACCATCTTTACCCTCACTTTCAGAGGTACGCAGTGTTATCCTGAGCCATCTGGGGGATTCTGGTGTCTAAAATGGATTGCCTCTCAACTTTCCTCATGACCAGCTTATGATTCATTTTTCTCAGTACTACTAAGTCACTACTCTTCATCATTTTGCTTTCCAGCTTCCAAAATTTTGTGCATGTGCCCTTTTTTCTTCTCTCTTCTTATTTATGCCTTTTTCTTATTATTTCAATAGGTTTTTGGGTAACAGGTGGTGCTTGGTTACATGAATAAGTTCTTTAGTGATGATTTCTGAGATTTTGGTGTACTCATCACCTGAACAGTGTACACTGCACCCATGTGTAGTCTTTTATCCCTCATCCACTTCCTACCTTTTCCCCAAGTCCCTAAATTCTATTGTATCATTCTTACACCTTTGCATCCTCATAGCTTTTCTCCCACTTATGAGTGAGAACATACAATGTTTGGTTTTACATTGCTGAGTTACTTCACTTACAATAATGATCTCCAATTCCAACCTGGTTGCTGCGAATGCCATTATTTTCTTTATCCACTTGTTGATTGATGGGCATTTGGGCTGGTTCCATATTTTTGCAATTGTGAATTGTGCTGCTATGAACATGCATGTGCAAGTATCTTTTGCGTATAATGACTTCTTTTCCTCTGTGTCGATACTCAGTAATGGGATTGCTGCATCAAATGGTCACTGTCCCAGGCTACAAGCCTGTGAACCACATCCAGCTAATTCTTTTTTTTTTTTTTTTTTTTTTTTTCTTAGAGATGGGGTCTGGCACATATGCTCAGGCTTGATCTCAAAGTCTCGGGTTCAAGTGACCCTCCCACCTCTGTCTCCCAAATCACTGGGCTGTTAAAGGCATGAGCCACTGTACCCAGCTGATGCCCTTTACAGAAGCCCAATATTGTCATTTTAATGGGATTTTGATAGGAAGAGAAAATATGTAGTATTTGTATATTCAATCTAACGTATTTACCTGGAATTTACCTGTAACTGTTTTTTTACATAAATACAATAAAATAGTCACACTCACACATCCCCAAATACATATATGCAGTGTATGTGTAGAGAGGGAAAAGGAATATTTTCAAAATATTTAGAAATTTTGTTGAGTCATGATGTGGTACAAATATGAAGTTACCAGAAATCACATCATTTTTTAATATGAAACTTTAGAATATAGTCCAAAAAAGAAGTTTATGATTTCTATGCTGTTGAATTGTAGAGCACACTAGTAAAAATAAAACATATTAAAGGTTCACCCAGAGTGTGCCATCTGAAGTCAAACCATGTGTTTTATTTGCAGCTCTTGTGTATTATGAAATACACAGTTTCATACGGCATAATGTCAGAGTATTTGTAACTATCATTTTTAATTGTCGTGGAATGTTTTATTGCATTGTAGCTTAGTTCATTTTGTGCTGCTATAACAGAATATCTGAGACTGAGTAATTTATAAAGAACAGAGACTTATTTCTCATATTTCTGGAAGCTGGGAATTCCAAGATTGTGGGGCCATATCTGGCTAGGGCCTTCTTACTGTATTATCCTATGGTGGAAAGGCAAAGAGAAGGCAAGAGAGAGTAAAAAGGGTCAGAGGATGAACTCATCCTTTCATCAGGGACCCACTCCCATCATGAGGAACCATTCCTGTGACCACAGCATCGATTCATTCATAGGAACAAAGTCCATATGACCTAATCCTGTCTTAAAGGTCACACTTCTCAACACTGTTGCACTGGGGATTAAGTTTCCAACTCATGAACTTTGGGTATATATTCAAACCGTAGCAGATTGACATGCCATTATTAACTACTTCATTTCCATATTGTTTTCTTGCCATAAATAAAACATGCAAATTATTGCACTACTGCTGCAGATTATCTATCCCTATTTTACTGTAAGTTCTACAGCATTTGGCATTATCATTTTAAGATCGTCTTATTTAGTGGTGATGCCTTTGTTTTATTTTTTATTTTTTAATTTTACTTTAAGTTCTGGGATACATGTGCAGAACATGCAGTTTTGTTATATAGGTATACATACGCCATGGTAGCTTGCTGCACCTATCAACCTGTCATCTAGATTTTAAGCCCCGCATGCATTAGTACTTGTCCTAATGCTCTCCCTCCCCTTGCCCCTGATCCCCCGACAGGCCCTGTTGTGTGATGTTTTCCTCCCTGTGTCCATGTGTTCTTGTGATTTTTAAATATTTTATTTCCAGCATTTACTGCAAAATTGTGTTTTCTATTGTGGGGGATGTTTATATCATCTATTTTTTACTAATTAGTTACCAGTTTCCTAACTGAATTGGAATGAACTCTCTTTCATTAGACAGATACTCATAGTATGTTGCAGAGCTACAGAGGATGAGACTTGACTTTTGCTTTCTTCAAGTTCACAAGCTAGTGGAGTACAAGCTTTAACAAGCCCAAGAGTAGTAGTGTTGACATCAGGGAAGCACCAGCTAAGGATGCCATGTGCCTGTCTGGAGAACAGCATGGAGAGGGCATTCCAGGTTGATGGAAAAGGAGAATCAAAGACAGAGAGGCATATGCTTAGAAAATATAAGAAATTAAGACACTTACTGTCTTAATTTCTGACATGTGCAGCAAGTGGCATTTCTCATCTTTTTTACTTTGAAAACTATTTATTTAATAATTTTTCAATGCATGTATGTAATCAAATTTGTGGACTAGACTTTTGGGTTGTTTTCATTTCTTTAAAAGTCATTCAAACAGGGTCTGGGTCATCATGGTTGACTTGAACAAAAGTGTAATAAAACTGCCACAGCTAACACCTCTCCTTAGGGACAGTAAGGCAAGCAAATAAAAAAATTTTAACCATAAGTTACTGATAAAGAAGTATTTGATTAAGACAACATTGCATTAGAATTGTATTCTCACTGTGCCTCTCTGAATGGTTTTGGCTGTTGTATGTTAAAACGGCAATTGGCTTTGCTGCTCATTATTCTGAGTAAAGATGTAGTCATTTGGCTTTTAATGACAGACATGGAATATGTCTGCAGGGACCAGATCTGGCTCCATTCCTGATCTAGAAATACTTTTAATATACAGGACTTTAAAAATGCAGTGGTCTTTGTTATATCTTCTTGCAGTTAGACACAAGGAGTCACAATTTCTACCATAAAACTCTGAGGGTTTGATTAATGTTTGGACAATATTTCTTTATTAAAGCATATGTGAGTAAAAGGGATATAAGGATATGGCTCTTTTCTTCAGGAGTTTATGGACTATTTAAGGTGAGCATATACTTAGATGACTGTATTCCGTCATCCACTTGCTTGTCTATTGCTCTCACTAGAGTGTAAGCTCCTTGAAGGCAGGAATTGTGTGTTACTCATTCTTGTGTCCATATTGCCTGGCATATAATGGAAGCTCAACAAATAGTTCACTTATTATGTGGTTGAAAGGAGACATCTGTGCACGCACAGCTCTGGTCTTGCTGCTTTGTGTTTTCAACATGTGATAAACATGTGAGCATGTGGGGGATGAAGAGAGGATGGCCAGCTGGAAAGGATGAAAATAGGCTGCTAGAGGAGCCGGCTTGTGGGAAAGCCTGGAGCATGCAGAAGTTAGGGGAAGGGTGGTTCAGGCAACAGAGAGAAAGTCAAAAATGAAAGTAGAGCAGTGAGTCCCAGCAACACTGAGCAGCTCTGAGTGGGGGTAACCATTGGGTATAGGGAGGAGAAAAAAGGGGAATCAGGGAGCAGGTGCCTAAGTTCTGCAGTACTATCAATAAAGCTAAGGGATGTTAGACTACTTTCAGTAGGCAATATGAAAGCATCCCCATTCTAAAAATAAATCAGAAGCAGAGGACTGGCATCCTCAGATTTACACTTTTGAGAACTCATTCTAGTGGCAGTGTAGGCAGAGAGAGGGAAAGGGAAACCTGGGGAGAGGGAAGCTGATCGTCGAGGTGTTGTGATGCTATATGTGAAACTAAAATATAGCAGGTGCCTGGACTATGTGCTGAAAATACAATCCTAAGCAGACAGACAGATACCTTATCTGCATGAGAATGCAATTACAAGCTGCAATGAGAGCAATGAGGTCTGATCCAGCATAGGAGGTTGCTAAAAAGGTTTCAATAAGAGCTGAATGTGTGACTCGAGGCCTGATGATCAGACTTGTGCTTATTTGATGAAGAGGGTTTGCAGAGGATGAGGGTAGTGGAGGAGGATACCAGGCACAGTGGGGAGCCTGAAGAAAAGCCTTCTCTTAGTGGGGAACACAGAACATTTTGTGAATGCCATACCAAGTTCCGGGTGGCTGAAAGCATTGAGTGGAGGAATGCTTGCTGAAGATAGCAACAGAGCCAGGCCAGATCAAGCATGGCCAACCATGGTGAAGAGGTATTGAATTGTTTCAAGCAGAGAGAAGGACACTACCAGATGGTTATTTGGATTGTTCATTCTGGA
This sequence comes from Pongo pygmaeus, assembly GCF_028885625.2. Classification (NCBI taxonomy): domain Eukaryota; kingdom Metazoa; phylum Chordata; class Mammalia; order Primates; family Hominidae; genus Pongo; species Pongo pygmaeus. Next base: position 62,726,692 of record NC_072391.2, read on the forward strand.
TTTTTTTTCTAGAAAATTGATTGTAAACAGCAAGAGGTTGTATGGAGACATCAGTTAGGTGGCCACTAAAGAGGCGATGGTTGCTGCTCAGACCAGACAGTTGTTGAAGTGAAAGAATTCCACAATTCCTTAGGAGACTGATGGCTCATGAAAGTTAAAAGTGATTACTAGTACCATTTGCTCTAACAGAAAACCCAAAAAAGAGACCAGATTTTGAAATTTAGTGTGGGGAAGACAACAAATTTGATTTTGGACATGGCAATTTTGAGGTGGATTTGAGAGATTTGATAAGCAGAATCATAAATAGATCTGAATTTTGGAGCACATATAAATTTTAGTCATTAACTTAGGATAACCCAAGTCCTCAAGGCTCTCTCTTCTCTAGGAAATTAGGAAGGACATACACATCCATGTAGTAAAGGCAGAGCATCTCAGCATAGAGTCTAGAGGAGCTCCAAGGAGAATGGAAGCTTGTGGGGGCATAGGTGAGCTGCTTCATATTTTCAAGACTCTCACTGCACTAGGGAACTTAGGTAACCAGGCTTGTTTTCCCACACCAAAGAGAAGACTGGAAGCTCATGGAAGTGGTGACATTCCCCCCTAAGGCACACATTCCAGGCTGAGCATTTAAATCAGTTGATACTTCTTCTGTATCTTATTTAAGACTTTAGTACATGAGCTCTTAGGAGACCAAAAGTTATTTTCAGGATCAGAAACTGGTGAGTTTCTAACAAGAATTTACCCTAAACACAGAAAGCAATTTTTTAAAAATGGGGCTTACTTCTTGAAGGCAGGATAATGCACAGAACACACCACCCCTGTCTCCAAGATGCCCACCATCTTAATTCAAAAAACTGAATTTGTCCCCTTGCACGGAAAAAGGAACTTTGCATATACAATTAAGGGCCTTGACATGAATAAATTATCCTGTTGGACCCAATCTGGTTACATGGGTTCTTAAAAGTGGAAGATGTTTCCTGGTTGTGGTCAGAAGGAAAAGTGACCATGGAAGAAGGGTCAGAGGGATACAATGTTGCTGACTTTGAAGATGGGGAAAAAAACGAACTGTGAGCCAAAAAATGTTAGCAGCCTCTAGAAACAGGAAAAAACAAGGACATAGATTCTCCCCAAATGCCTCCAGAAGGAATGCAACCTTGCCAACAACTTGCTTTTAGCCCAGTTCATCCTGTTTGGGACCTCTAACCTTCAAAATGGTAAGACAATAAATTTGTGTTGTTTTAAGTCATCAGGTTTGTGGCAATTTGTTATAGCAGCAACAGAAAACTAATACATCTTATAGGAAGAAGCCTACATTTGAAGTTGTGTAGTAGGGCTCAGCAGGAATCATCTGACTCAAGACAGCCAAGCAGTTGGGACCTAAATTTAGGTGAGTGTGTCCAGTGAAGCAGTGACCCCGCCCCTGCCACACTGCAGCAGCCACTTATTCTCATAGGAGTCAGTTTACTCCTTGGAGCTGCTGTACAGATGGCATCTGCTTTCACCTGAGCAATACCACATCTGGAGCATAAGCACTCAGGCACATACCTTCATAAACACATCATCACCAAAACAGAATAACCTGCCAATAAGCAGGGTTGAGAAGGTTGCACCAAGATAGCAACAGCTGAGGCTGGGCGCGGTGGCTCACTCCTTTAATCCCAACACTTTGGGAGGCTGAGGCGGGTGGATCATGAGGTCAGGAGTTTGAGACCAGCCTAGCCAACACGGTGAAACACCGTCTCTACTAAAAAATAAAATACAAAACTTAGCCAGGCACAGTGGCAGGCCCCTGTAATCCCAGCTACTCAAGAGGCTGAGGCAGGTGAATCCCTTGAACCCAGGAGGCAGAGTTTGCAGTGAGCCGAGATCTTGCCATTGTACTCTAGCCTGGGTGACTAGACTCCATCTAAAAAAAAAAAAAAAATCTCAAGAGCTGATTAAAAGTGGTTGCAGATATCGAATAGTGGCAACAATAAATGATAGGTAGGTAGGTAGATATATCAATAGATAGATAGATAGATAGATAGATAGATAGATAGAAAATATGGAATTGGTTCACACAATTATGGAAGCTAACACATCCCATGAAGTCCAGTAGGCAAGCTGAAAACCCAAAAGGGCCAATGGTGCAAGTTAGAGTTCCAGGGCGTAGAAAGACCAATGTCCCAGCTTAAAGACAGTCAAACAAGGAAAGCACATTTCTCCCTTACTCAGCATTAAATGGATTGGATGAGTGTCACCCACACTGGGGAGGGCCATCTACTTTACTCAGTCTACCAATTCTAATATCAATCTCCTTCAGAAATACACTCATGGACTCACCCAGAATGATGTTTAACCAAATATCTGGGCACACATGGCCCAGTCAAGTTAACACATAAAATTAACCATCATAGATAGACGGATAAACAGATAGAGATAATCAGAGGCATCCTTTCAATTAAGATCACCCATTTTCCAAACTGAACAAAGGTAAAATTCTTGGAGTAAGAAAGAAAATAACAGCAATCAAGAATTGCTGCACTTTGCTTGATTTTGCACAAAAAGGAATGGCTATAGGCACCATGGTTGGAAGGACATTCTGTCCTCATTCATTGCTTGAACACCACCAATTGCCAGTAGCCAATCATGAAATGACAGAGATTAGAAGACAGTGCAAAGTGCTCTTAGCTTATCTGTGCATGTATTTTGTTGATGGTGTTTGCTTGTTCTCTCATTTTTTATCATTGGTTTTGGAGAGTTGTACCTCCCAAGGCCACAGTTTTTCCTCCTTTTCTACTTTGAGTTCTATCCTGAGCCCCAACTTAAACTCCACTGGTGTCCTCCCATGATCAATGCTGGAAAGCATTGACCCCTGAAGCAGTACTGTGTCCTGTTGGATCCCATCCTAGGAAGGCAGAGTGAATCCATAATAATGGGGCATCTTACTGCATGTGTTTTTCTACAGTCCTCTGTGGTACAGACTTCTGACTTTTGTTTCTTCTTTTTTTTTCCAGAATGGAATAATTAATTTAAAACACTTTCTCTTGCTCACATTGGTCATTTTTATAAAAGCCTATGTGTCAGGACATTTAAGACACTCCTCTTTACCAGGGGTGAGGGTAGGAAGGAACAAAGCCAGTAAAACAGAAGATAACCCTGGGTGCCACATATATAAAGATTTCATACAAACAAATAAAGAAAACAAAACAAAAACTAGCACCCAAATAGGCAAGTAATGGACATGAAAAAAATAATCCATGAAAGAGGAGTTAGAAATGACTAACACATACGTGGGGTAGGGAAGACTTTCAAACTCTCTAACAAAAATAAAAAAGAAGGCAACTGAAAAAAACGAGAGGCAATTTTTCACCCATTTAATTAACACACATTAAAAATTTAAAAGGCAGGAGAGAGGAGAAAATGATGTTTGAGAGAGTTTGGCTTAACTTACTCTCTTGCATTGCTCTGGGAAGTGTTAATTAACACAGCCCTTTTAGGAACAATTTAGCAATATGTGTCATGGGTCTTTAAGACATTCCTACCTTTTGACCTGTTAATTCTACTTCCAGGATACAACCAAAAATGAAATAATCCTGAATAACACAGAAAGTTCATGTAAAAAGTACTTCATTAAAATTATATTTATGATTGTGACACATTGAAAATAACTTCTACATCCAAATAATTCAAGTCGTATCTATGAAGAGTGTTTTAAAAACCAATTTTTGTCATTGTCAAATTCAAGATATAATTTTATAATAAAAAACTTCATTGAAATATGCATATAAAGAAAGTATGAGAATTATACAACTACTTTATAAAACAAGCGGAATTATGAGTGATTATGCTTCTTTTTTACTTTTTTATTTTTGAAATTTTACAAAGGGGGTCTATTGTACTGTAATAATCAGGAGGAAATTTTATTTAAAGCAAAAACTTGAAATTAATTCTGAAGTCCCTATATGAAAAATCACTAAAGAGCACCCTCACCCCCCACCACCCCCTGAAAACAAACAAACAAACAAATGAACAACAAAAAAAATAACCTATGGCTTGAGTAGTTGGTCTGAAATTTAAGGACATTTAGTTGTGCCACTTGACTCCCACCCAAAGACGTAACCCTAGACCCGTTAAGCATTTATAATCTGACAGCACTAAGGAGGTCTCTGAAATCCCTCCTGTCCCAACAGGAGGGAAGCAAAGTCGTTTTAGAGGAGAATAAGTTCAGATTGGATGAGAGTAGGTTACAATCATTGCCAAAGCAAACTGTGTCAGAATTACAGGTGATGAAAATCCAATACTCCTCAAACCAAATTTTGAACAAATGAAGATAGAAGGAATTTTCTGCAATTAGCCTATCAACTCCTCTCAAGGTATGTTAACTCTGTGAGAGCACAGACCTTTCCTGTCTGGATGACATTTGTAATATCTGATCTCTGGCACGTACAAAGGGCTCAAGAAATATGTGGTGGGCTGGGTGAGGTGGATCGTGCCTATCATCAGCACTTTGGGAGACAAAGCTGGGAGGATCACTTGAGCCCAGGAGTTTAAAACCAACCTGGGCAACATAGCAAGACCCTATCTCTACAAAAATAAATACAAAAATTAGCCAGGCATGGTGGCCTGCACCTGTAGTCCCAGCTACTCAGGAAGCTGAGACAGAAGATTGCTTGAGTCCAGGAGTTTGACTGTGCCACTGCACTCCAGTCTCAGTGACAGAGCTAGACCTTGTGAAAGACAGGCAGACAGAAAGAAAGGAAGAGAGAGAAAAAAAGGGAGGGAAGGGAGGGAAGGAAGGAGGGAGGATGGAAAGAAGGAAGGAAATAAGGGAGGGAGGATGGAAGGAAGGGAGGGAGGGAGGGAGGAAGGAAAGAAAGAAGGAAGGAAGGAAGGAAGGACGGGAAGGGAGGGAGATATGGGAGGGAGGGAGGGAGGGAGAGAGAGATAATGAGAGAGAGAGAGACAGAGATGTGGTGAATGAATAAATAAACTCAGTTGCTTAAGCCAGAAACCTAGGAGACTTCTTCAGTTTTCTATAGCCTTGACCCCATGGCCAATCCGTCCTTTGGTTCCTTCTTAAAATGTATCCCCAATTGTCCCCTTCGGCCCCTTCCACTGCCCATTCCTCACTCCAGGTCATGCTCTCTCTTTTCTGGAAAACTTTTAACAGCCTCCCCTCAGCTTTTCTTTCTCTAGTCCTCTTCCTAGGCATTCTCCACCAACCAGCCAGATTTGATCTCAAAGCCCGATCAAATCAGGTCACTCTGCCACTTGGCCTCAAAGTTTCCAACTGTTCCCACTCCTGATCGTGGTCCTAAATCACAGCTTTAACTGCAACTTCCTATTTCCTCTGAACTCTCAACTCATGTCACTTGCGTATTCATCATCATGCTGCGATCACATTCTTCTGTTTCCAGTTCCCCCAGTTTACTCAATATCTAAGCTCCTTCCCACCTCAACCCCATTTAAATATTCCCTCTGCCCAGAATGCACTTTCTTCCACTCAGGTTTCAGCTTAAATAATCTGTCTTCAAAGACACCTTTCTTGTCCAAATAGTTAAAGAAGACTTCCTTGTTATCTTCCATAGAGTTCACTTCTATTTTTGCTCTGTACAGCACTTATGATAATTTGTTATTGGTTACATATTTATCTATCAGTCTGTTTCTCCCACCTAACTGACACCTCATGAGAACAGGGACTATTATCGGTATTGTCTACTGTTGCATCCCAATGTGTTAGGTGCAGAGCTGTTCATGTCCATTTGCTATATGAATGAATGAGCTCTTATAAGCTCTGCATTAAGAACAGGCAGTTCACATCCATTTGCTATATGAACGAATGAGCTCCTAAAGAGAGAAGTGATGGACAACACAGGTTTATTGAATGAGTAATGGATGGTATGGACCAGCATGGAGTTAGAAGGCAGTTTTTTTTTTTTTTTAAATGAGAAAGCAATAATAAAAGTAGCACTAAACTGTAACAGCCCATCTGACCAGACTGTTTCATCAACTCACATGGAAGGCATGAAGAGCAGAGCATCATTATAAGGACTTCAAGTGCAAATGGAAGATGATGTACGCCAAACCGTTTTACAAACGTTATGTAATTCATTAGTGTGAATTCTCTCTATGTTAAATATATATATAAGCTTATACTTTCAATTTTCAGTAATTCTCACCAATTTTTGTCTGTTTGTGGGCACAATATTCTGAAACTTAAGAAGACTATTGGACCAAAAAGGATCAGACAGTGAGGCTGGTGCCCACAATCAATTAAGCAGGCAACACCTACCTTTCCAGATTGGTCTAAACAGACCCTGTTTACATGTCGGGGGCAGATTATCCCTTAAGAGAACACAGATGGCAGAGGAGACACTGCAGGACTATGCACCCAAGATGTGGGGAAAGTAATTATAAAGGGATTTAAGACCGTGGCAGAAACGGAGAGGTTAAGTCTCAATCCCTTCTGTGGTATATTACATGGCAAAATAAAAAAGCTTTGGAACATCAAACTAAACTCATCTGGCAAATTGTTTTTGGAAAGAGATGGGTTTGTGCATTTGGACTCTTGTCAGCTGTGTAAACACACTATTATCTAGCAGGTTATCATCGAGGTTCTCTAAACACCATGAAGGCTCACTGTACCTGCCCACTGGCCCAGCATAGCCTGGAAGAGAGCTGTCCTCATAGGTGGCCTTGAAAGTTACTATCTCCACAATGGAGCACATCACTACCATTTGCTTTATGTTCACAATGGCCTGTTCTGGTAGGAATCCAGCCCAAAGAAGCACTGTTTTCCAGAAGAATGAAGGGTTGGTTGACAACACTGACTGAATGGTAGGATTTAAAAAAAAAGATGGTCTGCTGGCTGCATAATCATTCTGTTTTCTTTTTTAGGTTCCCCAATTATGTTAATTCAGAAACTGTATCTATTAATTGCCCAATTAGACATCTGGTAATCACTCACTACAGAAATATCCCAAATCATAGTGGCAAGAGCTGGGTGCACTATTTTATTGTATCGCAAATAAAAATCTAATTTAGATTTAATACAAACTAATTCCAGCTAATTTAATACCAATTGATCATTAATGAGGTGCATTTTGTGGTTTATCAAGTATATAAAAAGAGTATATAATTAACTGGAAATGGTGTCCTCAAGGTTATAATTAAATCCTTGGTAACTTTTAACTTTCAGCAAATGTTTTACCACTTAATTAACATTTCAGAAGATGATTTATAATATGATTTATTAAATGCCGATCGCACAGGGTGCTGGGACAACTAATCATGTAGTGATGAAGCCTCTTATTTACAAAATGTCTCTTCTTTTGAGCTGAGTAAATATCTTCTTGCAGAGTAAATAAGATGTCTACATATCTTTTTCATAAAATAATCAATTATAGACTAAAGTAATTGGATTATTTTAATATTCTAGTGCTGGCATTGTATTCACAGTAATTTTATTTTTATTTAACAGAGACTCAGAGAGTCAGATAGAATAACAAAGAAAAAGAGTTTGCTCGATTTTCTCAACTTCCTTCGCTGAACTCTAAGCACCACTTCCATTAGATTAGAAGAGGCAAGAGGGCAGGGACCATGCCTGTCTTCTTCACTGCTGCACCTTCAGCTCTTTGCACATGGTCGGCAACTAGTGAATGATTACCTGTTACAGAGATGAAGACAGTTACTGTAAGGAGCACAGAGCTGAGAAGGTGGTAGAATCCATGAAATCAAACCATCTCAGTTTACATTCAAAATTCCCTATCTTCTAATGTTGGCTACAATGAATACTGCATGTACTGATTTATAGTTTGATTTAACATATAAAATGGAAGTACTGTTGTGAGATTTAAAGAAGATATTTCACGTGAAAGACCCAGTGGAGTAAACACTCAATACATGTTGGCCAAGCTCCGTCTCCTATGTGGCATTCATCACAATTCAAATTTCCCATTGATTTGGGTGATGATCTGTCTTTCTTTCCTGACCAGATCAGAAGCTCCACGAAGGCAGGACTGGGATACTGTGGTGAGCAAATCTAGCTTTGCTCACCTGGTATCCCAGAACACACTAGGATGATTGCAGCCTTGGCCTCCAGTGAATATGTGCTTAACCAACGAATGGATGAATGAAGACACTAGCCTTATTTGTTACCAAAATTGCCTAACATAGTTGGCCCTCCAAACCTGTGTTCTTCAAAAGATGAAAAGAAAACCAGAACTCAAATCATGGTTTGTTGCTTACGAAGTGAACCATTGCGTGTTAAAAATTGTGGCAGTTTGTTCCCCACAGCAGAGCAAGTCCCCACAGGACCCTGGCCTCAGGTTCTACCTTCAGCCTTCTGACAGAACTCCAATGATTGTGCAGTTGTGGTCTTCCAGCATTCTGAGCTGCCTTTGTGCTCCCAGTATAGTCGTCAGAGCTTATTGGAGCATCATTTCCCTACAAATATCTGAATATGGTCCCATGCCAAGCCTGGTCCTGCAGGGACCATCTCATTTGCATCTGAAGGTATCAAAATCTTGCTGAGCAAGTGCCTTCCACCCTAAACATCTTTTGAGATATGAGCTCAGCACCGTTGTGACGTGAGGCTTCTCGCTTTCCCTGAGGCCTGTTCCGGGAAGGTGAGCTATATTAAACTTGCTGCCGTAATGTTTGGGCTTATTGATTTTTTTAAAAAAGTTGTATACATATGTAACTAACCTGCACATTGTGCACATGTACCCTAAAACCTAAAGTATAATAATAATAAATTAAAAAAAAAAGTTGGCACCAAACATCCAAAAGGCAGTTTAAAAAAATCAAAAGGGGAAAGAAACAAGAAGGGAAAAATATGCAGTCTACTGCAGCATTTAGCAATGTCCACTGTAGCAGGCATTTCCAAGTACATACGCTTCAAGATGTAACAAAACCAGGGCTCTTTCCTTGATGGTCTTTTAAAATGAAGGTGACAGCTTAAGGCCATAAGCAACAGCAGAAAGAGGAACGCAAGTTCATTGTTTTATACAGCCAGGCCAGTGCTTGGCTGACTTGCGGAAAGCAGAAAACAAACTTAGGTGAGATTCCTTGCAAGTAAGGATTCTCTTCTGCTATTAGTTCTGGCAACCTCTAAAATTCGACAGCCGGATTCATTATGGGAATCTTGAGGTCTGCAATATTACCACAAATTCAAAGGCGCTGTTCACACAGTTGCCTTTTGAGGTTGCAGGATCAAGTTTGCTCATCGATTAGATTTAGCCTGTCTGAGCAGAGTGCAGGAAATGTTGAGGGGGATTTTTTTTTGGTGTATAACATACCTACATTTATTTAAGAATGTATTCCAATATGAACAGCAAATTTCAACAATGCAAAAACTGCAATTATGTTTGCACTAACCTAATAGTATCTTATTGTTGTTTTAATGTGCATTTTTCTTCTTTTTATTTTTATTATAGTTTAAGTTTTAGGGTACACGTGCACAACCTGCAGGTTAGTTACATAAGTATACATGTGCCATATTGGTGTGCTGCACCCATTAACTCATCATTTAACATTAGGTATATCTCCTAATGCTATCCCTCCCCCCTCCCCCCACCCCACAACAGGCCCTGGTGTGCGATGTTCGAGGGGGAAGTTTAAGCCAATATCAGGTACAAAATCATCATCTCAAACTTGCGCCCAATAGCCACAATTGAAAGACGGTTGGGGTCATGGTATAATTCATCCATTTATTCCCTCCCTTCTTCCCTCCCTTCTTCCCTACATCCCTTTATCTATCCATCTATTCATTGATTTCAGCCTTCCTCTCCCTCCCACTCCTGCCCTTCATCCATCCATCCAAAAGTCATATGTCAGACATTGCACTAGGCACCGTGATTTATAACATGATAGAATTATGTCTAATCATCAAATATCTCTCATCTTCCAGATCTGCCATGCTCTTCCATCCTTCATGCTTTTGCCCTTGCTACTACTAATCCTGGAATACTCTTCAATACTAGAAAAATTCCTTCCCATTGTTAAAATCCCAGTTCAAAGGTACCATCACTTGAGATATTTCTCAAGTGTCTGAGCCTGAATTAATTGTTTCTACTTATTTGCTTAATACTTTATGCATATGTACTCATTAGCTCTTTCTATGTTTTATGGCCACAACAATAAATAGATCTTATTGAACAAATACAGTGACTACTTTGCCAAGCACTTCACGTGTATTAAACATTTAACCCTCACAACAGTTCTAAGAAGTTACTATTATTATCCTTAGTTTACAGAAGAAATTGAGGGACCAAAAAGTCATTTATGTGTCACTCAGCTTGGCAGTGAGCTCATGAAGGGACTCTGTGTACTAAGTTTACTTAATGCTTGTCACAGAGGCACAGTATGTGTGTGTGTGTGTGTACATTTCCCTGATTCATCATCTATATATGGATATATTAGGGAATAAAAATAAATGCAACACAAAATTCTAGGATTCCAGGTCTGTCCTCACCTTCCTAAATGACTGAACACAATTCTGAAAATTACAAAATAGCCTAATGTTATAGTGGTTCCTACTTGACCAGCTACATTTGTCATTCACATGTGAATTCACTTTGGATTTTTGTGCAATTCAAGGGACTGTTTTGCTGGGTGCTAAATATATATCAGTCACCCTGATACGCATTTTGCATTTTACATAGATTATCTCATTTAAGAACTCACAACACTCTATTAGGTAAGGACAATGGCTATTTCATTTTACAGGTGCAGAAAAACGGAGGCTTAGATGTTAAGAACCTGGCCCAAGGTCACCTAGCTAGGAAACAGTGAATTTGGTGTTCAGAGCTACACAGGCTTTCACCAGAGCCTTGAAGCCTCAGCATCATACTCTGCTAACAGACACATAGAGAGAGATACAGCAATAAATGAGGTGAGGGAAAAGGCAGATGCAGAAAAGCAGGAGAGGAACATTATTTCTTGAACAGTTTAAATACTAATCATTTTTGCCCTGACTTTAAGGCTCATTGTTTTCAATACCTATTCAAAGCACCTTGAAATGTTAAGCACTTGAATAAAATATCCCTGAGAAAAGGCTGTACTTCTGCTCAAGAACAAGCCGTGTGTGTGTGTGTGTGTACAACCTATAAGACTCCATATTAATGTTGTTTAGAGCTTTTAGGTTCAAAACAAGATTCTTAATTGCAAAATGATGATGGCATGGTTGACCATGATGCCCTTTCCATCTCTATGGGATGTTTTCTGTTTAGGTTTGTAAATAAATCTGTCTATACCACTGGCCTTGGCATTCAAAGTATCCCTATAAATGCCATTATTTCTTGTACTGTAATATCCTACCAAGAGTTCAGCAAAGCTGTAAGTAAGAATGACATGCACTCATTCTGCAACCACTTGCAATTGCTTATCTGTCCCCACCACAACCTTGAAATTCCTTTTTCAAATATCACAAATGACCCTTGGCTCACCAAAACAAATGGTCTCTTCTTAAGCATCATTTTTCCTGTAACTTGCTGAACTCTTAGATATCACTCACTCATTAGTCTCCCCATTGAAGCTCTGTACTGCCTGAGCTTCTATGTCTTAAGGAACCTTCTCATTTCACCGTTTATTTACAATTTCACTATACAGCTTACAGAGGTCATCACATTCTCAAGGCTCAAGGGTCAACTTTTCTATTAGTTTCTCAAATAAAAATGGTTCAAGCCCCCTTCCTGAGATATGAGAAAACAACAAATTTGATAATTATCCTGCAAATTTTGATCGTCCATTTAAGAATCCCTATTTTAAGATCATCAGCTGCAGAGTCAATGTCCAAAACTTCGTTTTGAAATAGCTGTACATAGAAAAGGAGCAAAAACCCGGTTTTTCTAAGTGGGTGCAGGATAACTTTATTTCCAATCAGAAGACTCTTGTCTTCTACCTGTGATTTATCTGGCTTCTACCTGTTGAGTAAGACAAACTATATTTCAACAGACACAGACTTTAGAGACTGAGAAATATGAAAGACAGTAAATGAAAAATGGAAAGAAAACGTGAGTCCTCTTTCATTTACAGAAAGTCGGCATTTTTTCAGACCTTGTGTGCTGAACAAAGATAAAGAGGAGTGGATGTTTGCAACCAAAAAAAAAACCTTATAATTGATATGAGATTGTACAAAAGAGTCAAGAAACTATAATGATGTTTTAAAGAGGCTCATTCACTCTTTGGTTTTTCAAGGAATAAAAATTGTCTGAGGCGGAACACACACACATGTGCACACACACACACAGTGCTCACAGTGCTTCACTACAACCCAGCTACCTGCTGTGATTAATTAATATGAAAACACTATTAGAGATATTGGCACTTAATCTTAGGCTGTTCACACACATTTCCTCAATGGAGATGGCTATCAGTTTCTCACTTAGGAGTCTGGGGGTTGAGGGCAGACTGGGGAGTCAAGCCTAACCCTGACGAGGTCATCCACTACCCATACACACAGCATGACAAGGTGCTGTTCTAGGGTCCAGGACTGGATTAATTTTTGTAAACTTGGCATGGCCAGAAGGATTTAAAAACTGGTATCCAACCAGATAATCCAATATAGACTTTGGTTCTGGGGCATGGCAGTTATACAGCAAGTGATGAAGAAAGGAAACAAAAGAAGGAGCTGGGAATCTCTGGGCTGTACGAATGAGTGAGGGCAAAGAGAGTTGGGGAAGGAAGTGAATCAAATGCATCTGTCCTGCCTATGAACAAATGAGTCCTTGAAGGTCCAAAGTTCCATGGCATTAGCTGCTGAACCAGGATGTAGGTGGGTTGGTCAGGTTTCAAAGCACAAGGTTGGCATAGCTGAGAGCCAGCAGGGAAAGACCATATACATATTTCTCAAAAAAAATATCGATGAGAAAATTAAATGACACTGAAGGGATATTGGGACCATTTATCTGCTTTTTTGGAGGATAAATATTTTGCAAATATGCTTCACTCTTTTTATATTTTTATGATAAAAGACATAACATTATTACGTCTTTTACATAATAACTTGATAAACTAAAAACTGCTTCTTCTTCCACCTCTACTTTGTGGATTTTTGAAATACTATTTACATTGACATGAGAGCATATTTTTCTTGTCAATTGAACTGGTGGGTATGGCAACATTTAATTTCTTTAAGAGATGTCTATCAACATAGTTGTGAAAAAAAAGAAGTCATATACATTGTACCAGCATGAATATTCACTGCCTGCAACAATAACAATGACAAAATATTATAATAATGATAATAATAGTACTAGCAACAATGACAGCAACAATACCAACTACAAAAATTGAGGTAGAGAAAGCAGAGATTCCATGGTCAGGTAGCCCAAGACTCAAATTCCTGGCATCTCCTTCTGATTCAGTAACCTTTGGTATGACTCCCTTTAAGTGACAATTTCATGCATAGAGAAGGAAGTTAATTATACACAATTCATAGGGTTATAAGCTATTCATAAAGTTGTGAGGGAAATGTATTATGAAACAAATAAAAGGAAAGGAAGAAAAGAAAAAAATGTCCTGGGTATTTTCTAGCACATAGTAGGTTCCTCATAAATGACTGTCTCCACATCTATTTTCCTGATCTCGAAGCCAGTTCAGCAACTTTTGAAGAGTTTTCCAAAGAAGAAAAATGACACTACAAACAGATGAATCAAAGCATGTCTGAATTATTTTATCTCACGCAAAACAGTGTTATCTCTAGAGCCATTTGTGCTACCATTCCCCATCAACAATAGAGATGGCTTCTTTTACTCCGTGGAGTTTCACTTTAGAAGTGTTGACCTAACTCGGGCCCCACACAGATCCCTCCCTCAGCCATAAAGTGAGATACTTCAATAATTCAAAGCCGACAGCAAAAGACAATGTTTATTCAGAAAGATGGTGGTCAAAACAATTTTTGAAAAACAGACTGAGAGTGAGTACATGCACAATAATATATATGAATTCAGTTCTTATGTGAGAGGCAGTGTGCTCAGAACTATATAAATAAAATCTAGTGGAATGTTCAAAACAACCAATAAAGGCAGGGAGCTTATGCTCTCCACTTTACAGGTGAGGAAACCAAGATTTTAGTGGCCATTAAGCCAATTGCGCAAAGTAACAGAGATACCAAGTAGCTAGCTAAAATTCAACAGGCTTTCTCCAGATCCCAAGTGTGGAACCTTGATTTTATCCTTGCAGAAGGAAGAAAATGCATACTATACACAGAGAGAGAGGCAGGAAGAGAGAAAAAGAGACAGAAAGAGAGAGAGAAATTTAAAAAGAAAGGTAAACAAAGTTTGTTAAGAAACAATGATAGTCAATCACTGAATCAGATTGGAGACTATTATTCTAAGTGATGCAACTCAGGAATGGAAAACCAAATATCCTATGTTCTCACTGACATGTGGGAGCTAAGCTATGAGGACACAAAGGCATAGAAATGATACAATGGACTTTGGGGACTTGCAGGGAAGAGTATGAGGGGGGCGAGGGATAAAAGACTACAAATACGGTGCAGTGTATGCTTCTTGGGTGATGGGTGCACCAAAATCTCACAAATCACCACTGAAGAGCTGGCTCATATAACCAAATACCACCTGTACCCCAATAACATATGGAAAAATAAAATTTAAAAAGGAAACACAAATAATTGAGTTGCTTACTAAAAAAATCACTTGACCTTTTTAAATGTTTTTTTCTTCCTAATAACCCACTTTTGAAACACATTAGAATCTTAAGACCTTGAATAAAATATTCTGAAAAAAAGCTAAACTTCTGTCTAGAGGCAATACATTTGTACACACGAAGAACACGATCGCTTTACATGTTTTTAAGAACTTTATTCTCAAAGGAACAGTCTTATTTCTACAGCCTGTAATTTATGCTGGCTTGGCTTGACCTTATTTTTCTCCTCACAGTCCCAGTGGTGAAATGTCATTTTCAGTTTGTGTCTATGAATAGACCTATAGACACCACTGACCTTGGTGGATGAAACCCATGCCATTGATGGAATTATTTTCATACTGGAATGGCCCCCAGGAATTCAACCAAACGTGGAGCAGTGATAGTTTGTTATCACTCAACAACCTTTTCAATCTGGTACGTCTTCCCTCAGTGATCTTTAAATTCTTCATCTCAAGAATCACAAGACACTCGCAAACTCGCAAACGCAATTTTTCTCTGTCACTTGCAAACGCAATTTTTTTTTCTCAGCCTTCAATTGTTGTAGGATTTTCGTTATTTTAGGCTTTTTCTTTAAACCATTTGATACCCCCACCTCTTTACAATTGGTCGTCTAAACTTGCATAATTTGACTTTATTTTACATTTTTCACAATGAAACTACTTTAATATCCAAATGTCTACATGCCCAGCTTTAAAGGGTGAATTCCCCTTTGATACCATCCACCTATCCCTTCATGTTAAAAGCCAAAGTGTGTGTGTTTTGTTGAAATTGTCTCCATCTCAGCTCCAGGTCAGGCAGGAACTCAAGTTTAGAGGATCAGCCTAGTCAATATACTTGGCCACAGTGATTGGTTCAAGAATGGGCATGTAATCCTATACAACCCCAGTGATTGGTTCAAGAATGGGCATGTAATCCTATACAAGCCCAGGAATGTTTTCATATTTTAGTAGGTGAGGTGCGCTCTTTCCTTTTGAACTGGAACATGAAAAGATGTGAGCCTCCAGGTGCTGACAGCCACCCTGCTATCATGTATCCTGTGAGGATTAATCCAGCTCAAAGGAGAGCAGAATTGAGAGATGAAGCATGGCTGGCCCTGGTGATAATGAGCTCTTGGAAATATTGCCTCTGCATCATATTACCAGGGATGGCTTTATGGACATGTAGTGACTGCAATCACACGTGACCCTATGGTTAGGGTTTAATGCTCTACAGCCATTGTCTTAAAATTACTAATAAATGTATCTTCAGAATTGTATTTAGTAAGTGAAATTCAATGGGACAATGGAGTGTGAACCAGGAGCTTGGAGCTATGACTCATGAATGGTTCTGCCTCCCGCTACTTTCCTCCCTCCCTGGGACAAGTTCTCCACAGCTTGGTCTCTGCTCCCGAGGGCTGTGGACTCCACCTGGCCTCCTGCTCCCTGCACCCTTATAGCTGATCTGCAATAGGTGCTTCCCTTTGCCAGGCTTGGTGGCTGGCTAATATCAACAGGGGAAGACCTGTGTCATGCAGCAACTTAGGGAAGAGCTAGATGGTGACCATCTTTGTCCCAGGCTGGGAGCACCAAGGTGTGTTCAGCAGTTGGTCCACTAGGTAGGACCCAAGTGTGTCCTGGAGTGGAGGCTGTAATACCTTGAATTGCAGCAGTGAGCCCCATGGAAAAGAGAGATTGATTTCCCATCCTCCAAAAGGTCCCACCTCTTTGTTTTTCACTGGGCCCTAGCAATTATGACACTGGCCCTGCATGTTATACATGGAGTTTTCAAGTATGTGAGATAATAAACTCCTTTTTTTGCTTAAGAGTCTTTGAATGAGATTTCCTGTCAGAGGCCTAATGGACACACTGTTTTCTGCTCAGATGTGGGTCAATGGCCACGTTGCAGCCCCTGGTCTTGCTCTTTGCCTGGCTACCCTCTACACAGCTGCTGCTGCCCTCACAGATCACCTGTTGCCTCTTCTCACTGCTTCTGTGTGCTGCTGCTAATCTGCTGATTCCCCTGAGCCCATAGAGTAGACATTAGACTCTTTCTTAATCCGCTAAAGCACAGCTGAACCCATGATGTTTGAAAATGAGCCTAGCACCTAAAAAATTAAAGCAGATACTATAATAAAGGCATACTAAGTCTCAAAGCTAGACTGTGGACCCTGGACTCTTCAGTTCCCAGGCTTCTGCAGGTGGATACCTCCTTGCCATCTTTCTTTTCAGCCTCTGAGTAGAAATCCCAAGTGGATGCAAATTCCAGTTGCCCTCATACCCCCCAGACCCGCACCCCCCTCAGAATCTATACCCACATTTCCCTGAAGCCCTTGGAAAAAGAAATTCCAGTGTCAGACCAACCTCTGAACAGTAACAAAGGAACTCATTAAAAATACTAGTACTGATTTTTACATTCAAATCTGACTCCATCTTCACCACCAAAATTTTAGAGATCTTGTAGTTAAGTCAACACAGGACACCTCACTATGCAACATATATGTTGTTTCATGATTGTAATGATTTAAAAGACATTTCCATTTCTAATGATTTAATTGAATAGGAAATCATAAAACAATCTTACTTAAAAATATAGATGTAAAAATTCTACCTATCACATTAACAAAAGGAACCCAAGACTGTTATGACCACCTAGGACTTATTGAAGAATGAAACAATGGTTAAATACTAGAAATTTCAATGATTCAACAATAAAAATTAGATGACTTTTCAGAAGACACAGAAAAAAATAATAAAATTTAGGACCTTTTAATAAATAAACTTTAAGGAAATGAGGAATAGAAGGGAATTCCCATAACCTGACAAAAGTTACCTCATAAATAGTGATGTTTTAAAAACATTTCCATTAAACTGGGGTTCAAGATGTGAATTCCCACTATTACATCTTTTATTCAACGCTTTTCTGGAGGTCTTAGCCAGTAAATTAAGGAGGGAGGAAAAGAAAGAATAAAAGAAGGAAAGAAAAACAGAGTCAAGGAGAGAGGAAGAGAGAGAGGGAAGGAGAAAGAAAGGAAAATGTAGCAAATAAAAGAAAGTAATCAAAAGTGTTCACAAATAATATGGTCTTTGTTGAAAATATTAAAATATCTACAGAAAATTTATTGGAACAAATGAGAGTGTTTATCAGTATTGTTAGGTAATAGTTCAGTGTCAAAATACAAAATTTTTTAAAAAGTCAATGGTGTCTAATAGAAACAGATTAGGAAATATGATTTTTAAATATTCACAACAGAAACTAAAATATAAAACACAATGAGATATTTATAAAAGAAAATATTGAAGAAAGTAAGACCTAAATATATATATATATATATATATATATATATAATTATATATTTATATTTGTATGACATTTTAAGGGTGGGAAGATTTACTATGTAAAATATACAGATTTTCCTTAAATTAATCTCATGTAAGTCTTTACTTATAGTAAAATACACCCTTTACTCCATTGAATATTATTAAAATTCCAAAGTGTTTCTTTTGGAAACTAGATAACCTTACTCTAAAGTTAATATGAATAAGTAAAGAACAGAGGAAAAAAAGGTGACGGTCATACTAACATTAACAATATTTAAGGTGAACTTTAATAATTATTTCAGAATGGTATTGGTACAGAGATGGGAAAATAAGGCAATATTTTATGCATCAATATTATACAGTATTATCATTAGAATCCCAAAACATGTAAGCACGTAAATGAGAACTTGCTATATTTCAGAATTGACTTTCTAATGAGTGAGTAATGGATAGGCAATTGAATTGATGGTATTGAGTGGAGGTGAGGGCGGTGGAGTGGTGAAGATTGTCATTCATATACAAAATCAAATGCATTTAGATACTTGTCTCACATTAGATTCACAAAAGTAACTTCTAAAAGTGCAAAATGTCAAAGACAATTAGATACCACGTATGCTGACATTAAAAACATGAGAAACAATCCTATGTTCAGTTGCAGGGACACTTTAGGTAGAAAGTATAAAATCTGATGAAGGATTCTCATCAATTTTAGTACCAAGAAAAGAGGATGAAATGAGGGTGGGTAGGTCTTTAGCTGTATCTGTATATTTTACTTCTTTTCAAAAAAAAAGAAACGTGACAGAATATTAAGAGTTTAATAATCTCGTAATAGGCATAGGAATATCTGATTTCTGGTTTCTGTAATTTTCTCTATCCTATAATTTAGGGGTATTATAAGAAACATTTATAATAAATTGGTCAGTTACCATGTGTTCAACAAACGACATTCACCACTTAAACAGAACAACAGAGGGACAAAAATATGAACATTTCAATTAATGCTGAAAAAGTTTCTGTTAAAGTCAATATCCATTAACAATAAGGGAGAGAAACTTAAAAAGCCCCAAAAATTAGGAATACAGGTAAACTCCTCAACTTGATAGAGGGCATTAAACAAACCACAACTAACATAATATTTGATAGTAAAATATTGAATGTTTTACCCTCTACATGTAGAAAAAAACATACATATGTCCACTCATGCCTTATCTAGTCAACATGGTTCAGGAGGCTCCAGCCAAAGAAAATAAAACAAGAAAAATAAATAAAAGACATACAATTTGAGGAAAACCAAAGATCTCAACAAATAAACTACTAGAGTTAAATAAGTGAATTTAGAAAAAGTCACAGGGTACAAGGTCAAAAGATAAACACAAACAATTTCTAAATATGTGGAGGCAAAAATTTGAAAATTAAACACTCCAAATTAACTGAAAAAATTTGAGTCATAGGTAAATGAAAAGAGATACCATATTCAAGCATAGAACAACCTGATATTAAAAATATAATTTCTCCCCAAATTGCTAAATATTTAATTTAATTTCATTCAAAATCTGGCAGACATTTTCTAGAAACAACAATACATTTCTAAAGTTTTATACGGAAATGCGAAGTACCTGGAATAGCTAATGTCATATTTAAAAAAAACAAATTAGAAAAATTATTCTTTTGAATGTGAAGATGACCTATAAAACTACAATTATTAAGACAGTGTTCTATTTCTTATTCAACCATCACAAAGAACACACTACTGATATACTCAACGAGATAGATGATTTTTTGAAACATTATGCTGAACAAAATAAACTAGACATAGATGAGTACATACTGCATGATTTCATTTATGTCCAAAGTAGGGAAAGTGCAGTCTGGTAGGTCAAGAATGAGGGGGTCTATCTGGGCAGGCTAGGTTATGTTGTGGTGATTAACGATCCTATAATCTCAATGGTTTAAAACAAGAGTTTATTTCTTGCTCATTCTACATAATCATTGTGAGTTAACAGAAAGGCTTTCCTTATAGCCAGGCTGATGGAGCAGATACCACTCAGAAAGAGAGTTCAGGAGGCTCTTGCACAGACAATTAAATTTTCAAGTCTAGAAGTGTCATAAGAGATTTGCTCTTATAACCCATTGATCTTGCTCCCAGCCCCACCCAACATAAGGAGGGAGGCAGGAAGAGTAATCCTTCCATGTGCTCAGAAGGCAGAGTCAGAAGTACATGGCTAGCAATTCAATCGACTACCACTGCTAGATGGATAGTAGTGGTTGAAAAACAAGTCAATAATGTAAGGAAAGGCCTTAAAACTACTAGGATGCTGTAGCCAGTGAAAAATCTATAAGAAGCAGGCTAAGAGACTTTAGTAACAGAGATCTATAATATTCAATTACAAACTGTTGGCTTTGGTTGATTTCGTATGTTACTCCTCATCAAAATCTTCTATAGAGACAAATAATTATTTTCTTCAAGTTTTGTTTTGTAAAAAACCAAGATAAGTGATGACATTTTATGTAGCAAGGAATTTATGCTCAGAAGAGAGAAGAGGTATAATGTCATTGCTCCAAGTCAAAGTTGCCGACAAGAATGAGCCTTCAAGGAATCTATAAAAATCATGAAGAGTCTATTGGGTGTCCTCAAGTCATGGATTGGAGTTAGATCCCAATTTATCTAACTCTTAAGGAGCAGGGTTGTCTCAGCTAATGATGGTTGTCAGGAAGAAAGGAAATAAGAGGTTTTTGAAATGGTCTCATAGAGTGCTTAGCATGGAGGCAATGCTCAACAAATATTACTTTAAATGTAAAAACAAAAGAACCCTAGACCTGTAAGAATTATATAAGTTCTATACAAAATGATGCTGATAAAGAGTGGCAACACGACCAAGAATATGTTATGTCAAGTTCAATACAGCCCTGGTGTCCACATCTGGGTCTCGTGATAATTTCACTGTTAATTTCAGGACAGTGACTTCTGTTATACTACTGTGAACTACATCCAGGCTGCTAAGTATTTCCTGCCTATTTGCAAGGGTGACCAAAAACCAAGAGAAGATTTCTTCATAGCCTGGCAGGGTTAGGACCACATTATTTTCACAGTCAAGTGTGAAAGTTGGAACTCAAGGCTGTACAGCAGGCAGGGGCCCTGGGAGGGTTTAGCAGTTGAGAAATGCTCTGTCCACCGAGTTGGTGTCTTCTGCTCTCTTCCTGAACTCGGGATGACTCAATTGGGATGCTCCTTGACTCATCCCTTCATTGGGATGCTCTCAACTGGCGTGTTTACTTGTTTGTGTTTTCTTTATTGATTCACATTTTGCATCTCCCTTCTACTTCCCCAAAATAAATACTTTAATAAAGAGAGGAGGAACTATGGTGTGACTTTCCTCCTCTTCCCCACAGCTTTTCCTGACAATGTGCTGCTGACTCTGCCTCAGTGTGTGCCCTTGTGCCCACACAACCTGGCTGCTTTGGTTGTCACCTCTTTATCTCTACCCTGGAAATGCTGGGCAGCCTTCCTCTGAGTCTCCTTCCTTGTTCATTTCCAGATGATTCTCTACATTGTCCAGAATCAAAGTGCTAAAATTGAGTCTTGGCCTGTCATGTCTGGTTTAAACATCTTCAACAGTTTCCAGTATCTGAAGGACAGGTTGTAAGCAGAGTGCACATAGAGGATGTTGATGGGACTTCTTGCAGATTTTTTTTGCATATTTTTTCATAATTTCTGCTTGAACTTCTCTTGGCTTTTGCTACCTGCCACCTCTTCATCTGCTGGCACAAGGAGCACAAAGTGCTGAGAGGTTTTTAACCCATGAATAAAGGGAGA
This sequence comes from Pongo pygmaeus, assembly GCF_028885625.2. Classification (NCBI taxonomy): domain Eukaryota; kingdom Metazoa; phylum Chordata; class Mammalia; order Primates; family Hominidae; genus Pongo; species Pongo pygmaeus. The sequence goes on from NC_072391.2 coordinate 62,748,454, forward strand.
AAACTCTAAGCATCACTCCCACTCCAGAACTCCCTTGCAGCACAGTGACAGCCTGAACCTTCCGTCCATGGGCCTTGGCCTGAAATCACACCCCGGCTTGGGTTCTTCCCCATCTATTTCCTGCTTTCCCCATTCTTACGCTGGCATCTCCTGGGAGCATCTTCTTAATAAGCCACTTGTATGTGAATCCCCCTCTCAGGATCAACTTCTAGGGAACTGATCTAAAGCATCCCACTACCCCTGACCAAATTGTTTCAATAAATGGTCAAATGAGTATTTTTTTTACTTTTATAAATTTTTCTTTAATTTTTGTAAGTCCAAGCAGTTTTTTGCACTTTTAGTTTTAAGGAGAATGGTGCCTAATAATAAATTGTATCTTTGAAGGAAGTTAAAGTCTGTAGCCATTTTAATTTTAAAATTCAAACAATTTCTGGTGGTCATTATTTGGAAAATTTCCTAGAGTTTAGACAGTTTGATTATATTTTCATAGAGCCATGAAGCCAGCTTCAAACAGCTTTTAGCCCCATTAAATTGTCTTCTTTTTTTCCTTCAAATTTATTTTAAGTTCTGGGTGACATGTGCAGGATGTGCAGGTTTTTTACATAGGCAAATGTGTGCCACGGTGGTTTGCTACACAGATCAACCCATCACCTAGGTATTCAGCCCAGCATTCATTAGCTAGTCTTCCTGATGCTCTTCCTCCCCTGCCACCCCCGACAAGCCCCAGTGCATATTGTTCCCCCCAATTTGTCCATGCGTTCCAAATGAGTATTTTTATACTGCATTTACTAGCCCAATTCCTTCTGTTTTATTTTAGTCCTTTTTTTTTTCTCACCTTCTGTACCCTGCCTCTGAAGGCATTTGAGTTTTTAACTCCCGACCCTTAGGCTTTAGACTAGGGTAGGATGATTTAGGGCTCTTGACAGTCTCATTCCATTATGTACGTCTGGCTTCAGCTTTCACCTCTCTGTCTCAGGCACCCTCATTTCCTCTAAGAGACACTTGATGTCTTCCCATTTTCTAACCATGCAGGTCCTCACTCAGCTTTGTTTCTTTACACATGCTGCTTGATCTAAATGAAAGACTCTCCCCTGCTCAGGTCCACTTAGCAAAATTCTGTTCATCAAGGCCTTTATCACATGTTCATTCCCAGCGCATCACAGTTTAGAATAACTGAACAAAGCCCAGTGCTGGAGGAAATGAGAAAGAGAGACAAAAGGTAGAAAGCAAGAAGGAGAGATGATCCAGGGAGGCAGCTGTTTCTATTCTGGAATTCATGAAAGAATGCCAGGAGACAGGAAAACCTCCTCAATTCTGCATGATATTGGTATATTTCTGCTTGTTTCTGGGGATTTCATAGCTTTTATCTCCTAGATATCTTTACTAAGAGTAAGAGACAGAGAGGGAGAGAGAGGAAAAAAAGAGAATAAGAATTTTTTAACATTCTCCACATTTCAGAACTATATTTGGACTTCTCCTCACCACAACATCATGAGGTCTACAGCTACTTTTGTTCCCATTTTAGAGATAATAAAACTGAGGTTTGGAAAAGTGATGGCCCTTTAAGGACACGCAGCCTGCCCATATCAGATACATGATGTCAACCTAGTTTTAAGAATTGCAAGATCATGATCTCTATTCTAATAGCTCCTGGACCAGAGAAATCAAGTGAAGATATTTCCAAAAGACTTGTGTGTGACTTCCTGAGGCCAAAACAGGGTAAGCTGCAGGCGGAGGATGACTGGCAGGGTTCCATTGTGTGCTCCTCTGCCTTGTTGGCTCATAAAACCGAGGGTGCTTGGAAGCCATGGTCACTGGGACCAGAGCTTGCCTTGACAACTTCATTTGAAAAATATGATACTGATTAGAATCCTGAGAAGAGAGAAATAAATTCATCCACTCTCTCACCTGTGGCCTCCTTTGATTTAACAAGTGTTCTTTATCATTATCTGTACTTTAAAGCTGTGGTTCTCAAAGTCTGTTCAGAGGATCAGCAGCATCAGCATCACCTGGGAACCTGTTAGAACTGCAAATTCACGGTCCACACCAGCCCCACTGAATCAGAAACTCTGGGGGTGGAGCCCTACAATTCATTTTAACATGTCCTCCAGGGGATTCAAATGCACATCTGAGTCTGAGAACCACTGATCTCAGAATGTGCAAAGCCCTCACAGATCTATTTTCTCAGTGTTTCTTTTGGAAACCTTGAATCTGTCTTGTTTTTTCCCCACTGCATCTTTGAGGATACTGAGGCTTAAAGGGGATGTGATTATCTGACATAAATTCAGATGGACTAGCTTTATGGCCAACCCACTTTCTTTGAGTATGGAGAATCTCCTACCCTATTCTCACCCTTTGTCCCTGTGAGAGCCTCAACCAGGAGGATCAAAAGAGCTTTCCACCTCCACAGTGAGACAAGCCAACGGACATGTACTGATGCCATGTACGACCTAACTGATGGGGGAAGATATATTCAGACCAATCCACTTGACTTCGGCTAGGAAAATAATTTGGGTGTCCAAGTAGACTTTTGATCCATTAGAGATACATGTTGCCCCCATCAAAAAAAGAAAAAAATCTTCAGGCCAGGCGCGGTGGCTCACGCCTGTAGTCCCAGCACTTTGGGAGGCCGAGGCGGGTGAATCACGAGGTCAGGAGATGGAGACCATCCTGGCTAACACGGTGAAACCCAGTCTCTACTAAAAAATACAAAAAAAAAAAAAAAAATTGGACAGGCGTGGTGGCGGGAGCCTGTAGTCCCAGATACTCCGGAGGCTGAGGCAGGAGAATGGCGTGAACCCGGGAGGCGGAGCTTGCAGTGAGCTGATATCGCGCCACTGTACTCCAGCCTGGGGGACAGAGCGAGACTCCCCTCAGGGGGAAAAAAAAAATTCAAACTGGTGAAATAGCCAAATGTTGTTTTTGTTGTTGTTGTTGTTTTTGAGATGGAGTCTCGCTTTGTCACCCAGGCTGGAGTGCGGTGGCGCCATCTCTGCTCACTGCAACCTATGCCTCCTGAGTTCAAGCGATTCTCCTGCCTCAGCCTCCCGAGTAGCTGGGACTACAGCCACCTGCCACCACGTCCAGCTAATTTTTTGTATTTTTAGTAGAGACGGGGTTTCACCCTCTTGGCCAGGATGGTCTGGATCTCCTGACCTTGTGATCCACCCGCCTTGGCCTCCCGAAGTGCTGGGATTACAGGCTGTGCCACCAAGTGTTTTTAAAATTGTAAAGTGCCATAAAATTTTTTCAGAATTGATGAGCATCTACTCATCAGTGAGCATCTGCTCATCTTTTGATGAGCATCTACTATGCACGATTACAAAAGGAGGAAAATTCAATGATGTCTCTGATGTGAATATGACCACAGTCACTCTCCTGCTTCAAACTTTCAGTTAATTTCTGTGTCTAAAACACTGATTCTTAAACTTGGTTGCACATTAGTACACATTAAAATTCTAATGCCTACACTTTAACCCAGATCAATTAAATCCAAATCCCTGAAGAAATAATGTAGTATTTTGCAAAGATCCTGGATTGTTCCATACACAGCCATGTTTGAGAATCACTGATCCAGACACTTCAGTCTGCTTAGCGTGGTCTATAAATGCCTACATGCTCCAGCCCCTGCATACCTGCTCAAAACTTCTCCCAGAGCTCAAGATCCTGGCCTATTTCTGTTTCTCAACTGCACCTCAGCAGCCTCCTCATCCCCAAGGCCTTTGCCTCTGCTGTTTCTCTTACCAGGATGCTAGAGCCAGCAGCTTTTCCTGTGGCTGACTCTTTAGCATCCTTCAGGTCTCAGTCCAAATGCCTCCTATTCTAAAAGCACTATGTTGGCCGCTTCATCTAAAGTCATGCTCAATGTCATTCTCACTTACCACCTTGGTTTATCTCTTTGGAAGCATGTTTGACAGCCATGATTTTGTATTTATTGACTTGTGTGTTTCTGATCTTGCTCCACTTTAATGGAGGATCCAGAGAACAGATGCCTCGCTCTTTCTATTCTATGTCCCCAGGATCTGACCAGGATCTGGTTCAATAAATATGGCTTGAATAAATGAATGAAGGAAAATGAATGAACTCCAAAAGTCCAGTGATTAATCTTAAGTCCTGTACATCGTATTCAGGACTTGAACTCCAGTGTTCTGAGTCCAGGGTCATTGATTTTTTCCAGCTCAATCTAACTGACCATATCTGCTTTCACTCCATTCACACCTGTTTAAACCAACAAGGTTAGAAGAGACATGCTGTTCCTAATAAAGAACCTGGGACTTGGTGACTCGGAGTTTACCTTATGTGATGTGGCAAGGAGTAGGCAAGTAGGCACAGCACAAAAAAACAGCAGTGCAAATAGAATCACCTCCAGTCCAATTTAAATGAAGTCAGTAAATTATGCCTCCAGACCCTAAACTATTTAGTTCACCATGTTGGAGAAGGAAAAAGGACTGTACAGAGAAGCAATTTCTCAACCCAAGTGTTTAATTAGAAAACAAATGGAAGGGGCCCCCATGGGAAAACGTGGCACTTGATCTGATTGTGGGAGGCACTTTCTTAAAAAATGGAATAATCAAATGGTTGCTCACCTACTCCAGTCAGTTCTCACCATTAGTAATAATGGAAGGCCATGAGCTGGGATGAACTTCAGCCCATAGCATGCCCTGGAGGAGACAGAGAGACAGGAAAGCCCTCTGCCAGCAGAAGCAATAACACCAATGTTAACAGTAAGTCCCCTTTGTCAACTCTTTGGGGGAGAGTTATTATGGGGGGGTGGTGTTAACATATTTCTTCCTCTCCATTGTTTCTGACAATGGCAATAAACTTGTGGATAATATTTTGTTAGCATAACATGCACAGCCGAACTGGCCCTTGCTCTTTTGCAACCCACAATAAAACAATCTCATCCAATATCAGTATCAGAGAAGGCTGAGTCTGCACAGTCATCGCTGAGAGTTAAATAGCAGTATTTACCTAGCTAGCATTTGTTTTAAAAGAATGTTTGGAGGAGCAGGGTGTAATTTAATAACAACAGTTTTTTTATAATTATAATTCTAAGAACAAAGCCAGAGAGTTCTTGTTTCCATTTGAGAGAAGAGGGGCCACGCAACTTGCCTATAATCCCTTAGTTATTGAGTGGCAGAGCTGGGATTAACACCAAGCAGAACACAATTCATAACATACAATATACTTAAGAAGCCTCTATGGGCACTAATAATAATAATAATAGTAATAGCTTACTATTGTTATTATTTTCACTTAACAAATATTAGGTAAATGACAACACTGCAAGTGCATTACATACACTATGTTATTTATTTTTCTATTTTTTATTTGTTTTTTGTTTTTCTGAGACAGGGTCTCACTCTATCACACAAGATGGAGTGCAGTGGCATGATCTCAGCTCACTGCAACCTCTGCCTTCCAGGCTCAAGCAGTCCTCTCACCTCAGCCTCCTGAGTAGCTGGGACCACAAGCATGTGCCACCACTTCCAGCTAACTTTCATATTTTTAGTAGAGACGGGGTTTTACCATGTTTCCCAGACTGGTCTTAAACCCCTGGGCTCAAGCAATCTACTCACCTCAGCCTCCCAAAGTGCTGGGATTATGGTGTGAGTCACCGCGCCCAGCCCATAGTCTTATTTAAATATCACAGTAAGTCATTTAATTCTCATCACAACTCTACCAAGTAGGAACTATTACTTTCTCTTTATAGATAAAAATACCCAAGGTCAGAAAGTTTAATGGCTTGATTAAGTTAAGAGTCAAGAATGGACAGAGCTGTCATTGGAACACACATCTTTCCAGCTCTTTTTGTTCTTCCTTGGTATTTTCTATGAACTAGACTAGAAATCACCAAGCTTCTCACAGTACCAAGAATATTGAACTAAGAGGTTTGAAACCTGATTTGGCTACTAAGTCATCCTGTGACCTTTGAATGGATCCTCTCTCCTTTCTGACAGGTCGTTGGGCTGGTCTGTCTCCATCGCATCTTAATTCCTGGTCTAGCACTCTTCTCCATTGCATGCAAACTTGGAGGATGCACACAAAGCCACCACCTGGTATGCTGTCCAACTGGGTTCTTTCAAGTGTGAGATCACCTGGTTTAAAAAATTAGTGATGAAAGCAAACCTTCCTGGACACAAGTCTCAAAAAGACAAAAGAGCTTGAGCTGCTATTGGAAATAAACAGGAGATACTCCTATGTCCTTGTTACTATTATTTGCAGGAAAAGAGGAGCAAGTGATTCATTCTTTCACTCCATGTACTCTTCACAAGGGGCTTTGGGGAATAAAAAGAAAAAAACAATTCTGGAGCTGAGAACATAATTACAATGAACTTGAAAATGAGGTAAAGACCAAATTAAAGCAGTAAGCCTTAGGGATAAATACAAATGGATGACTATCAGCAAATCTCTCGTGGCAGCAAATAAAAAGAAATACATAGAGAACTTCTTGCTATTAAAATAAAAGTTGGAAAAAAACATGGGAGGTACCACAGAGGCAGAATCCAAGGGTGTTGAATTCCTCATAGGGCTCTGAATAGACACCATCATAATAGCAATAGTGACTAACAGTTCTTGCAGGGTGAATGCAAACTGGGTCTGTGGTGTGCATTTTATGTGCATCATCTCATTGATTTCTCACTCAGCCCTGTGGAATAGGTGTCATCACTACCCTCATTTTACAGACGAGATGAGCAAATGGACTCAGATGCCAAAAACTTGTCTAGATCATTCAGCTACTCAGCAAGGCAACCAGGATTCAGAATCAGACTGTCCTCATCCTGAGCTCTTTCTTCCACCCACTGTGATGAGCTGTTCACTGGGGGATAATTTAAGGAGAGCCCTTGGCATTGGCTCTATTCCAGAACCGGGAAAATCTTCAGTCAAGTGATAAGATGATGAACTCGACTTCCAATGGCCAAGTTTGCAATATTGGCTCTCTCTGCCTCCTTTCTTATTCTCTGCCCAATTTCTTAACCACCTCTGCTCAGTCATTGCCCTCCCTCCCCATTATATATGACATTTCTTTCTTCCTTCCTCTTTACATTTATACTACTTTATTTGGTTATTGATCACTTATCAGTTGGTTGATTCATTCATTATTCTTCAAATGTCTCTCACATTCATACTGCAATGCCAAGCTTGGGCTGAGATGCTGAGCACAAAGAAGAATGCAGGGCAGGGATGTAATGGGAGGCACAGGAAATTTCCCCAGGGAGCTCACAGTACACTGAAGGAAATGTGTAGACAAATGTACTCTCAGCCCATAGTCGAAGGGGTGCAGCAGACGGGGAGTACACAGAGAGAACACCAAAACCTACTCTGCAGAGGACAATAGGTTCTCTAGAAGAAGTGTCTGATGGAGAGCAGAGGCTGTTCCCCCTTGCCTAGGATCATGCACACAGGAGGGTTGTGATGCTCAAACTCTGCCATGCATGAAAACCACCAGGGGACTGGTGGAAAACACAGAGCACAGGTCTCATACCCATACAGTCCATAGATTCTCATATGGGGGCCTTGCTCATGTCAGGAACTAAAATGGTTAAAAAGTTGCCAAAGTGGTTTCATTTCATGTGATCTGAGCTGCAGCAGGAAGGCAAGGCATACTTGCTAAGAAATTGCATGCAAACATACACACAGATGTCATAGAAATAAGGTAAATAAATGTTAGCCCCTCCACATAGACAATATTTATAACCACCCTATACAGTTGTTGCATGAGCATCACTGGTTGAGAAAATTCACTTTATTGAGACCCCAGGAACTGAAATGAAGGACAAACACACTTGGCTCAAAATTATAATAAGAGGTTTAATGAACAACAAAAAACATTCACCATCCACGAACGTGACTTGAAACATCACGTTCAAGATGTTTCTGAGATTCTGAGGCCCGAGCTGGTAAAACCTGGGCCCTTCCTCCTACCCCATAGTGCTTCATTTATCTTCCTGAGTGGTCACCCAAGGCTGGTGCCCAATTTGATGTTCACACCCCTGATGCATCTTTAGAATCCACAGCCATGCTGAGTCTTTACAGTGCCACAATTTTCAAAAATTTTTTTCTCCACTGAACTATCATTGCTCCTCCACATAGACACTGATCCTGCCTCTCTAGCAAATTAACCAGACTCAACCTCTTGATTTTTAACCTCCTGATTTCCACTTATTGCATAGAAGCTATTGCCTGACTAATCCACCATCTGCCAAAAACTAATCAAAAGTAATTATTCCAAGTCTTTGCTACTGTAAATTGTGCTCCAATGCCAGGGGCCAAAGGGAAGGAGAGCATTAGGACAAATACCTAATGCATGGAGGGCTTAAAACCTAGATGATGGGTTGATAGGTGCAGTAAACCACCATGGCACATGTATACCTATGTAACAAACCTGTACTTTCTGCACATGTATCCCAGAACTTAAAGTAAAATAAAATACAAATACAAACAAAAAATAAATTAACCTTAGAATATTAAAAAAGTAATTATTCATGCATGCGACAAGTATTTATTGAGCAACTGCTAGGTACCCAGCTCTGCTCCAGGCACTGTGTCTTCTGTAATGGAAACACAGACATAGTTTTCCATTCACAGAGAGCTTGGGAAAACAGGCATTGAAAAATTGAAAAAATAAACAAGTGATTAACAATATGAAGTGTGTTGAAGGGACATTCACAGGGAATGGAAATGTGGCACATATACACCATGGAATACTATGCAGCCATAAAAAATGATGAGTCCATGTCCTTTGTAGGGACATGGATGAAATTGGAAATCATCATTCTCAGTAAACTATCGCAAGAACAAAAAACCAAACACTGCATATTCTCACTCATAGGTGGGAATTGAACAATGAGAACACATGGACACAGGAAGGGGAACATCACACTTCGGGGACTGTTGGGGGTGGGGGGAGGGGGAAGGGATAGCATTGGGAGATATACCTAATGCTAGATGACGAGTTAGTGGGTGCAGCACACCAGCATGGCACATGTATACATATGTAACTAACCTGCACATTGCGCACATGTACCATAAAACCTAAAGTATAATAATAATAATAAAATAAAAAAATAAAAAAATAAAAAAAAAGAAAAATAACAGAGGTGATAGTTTAGATACATGTGAGTAATAAGAAAACTGAGGACACAGCATCGCCAAAGACCCTGAGCCAGGAGAGGGTTTGAAAGTTTTAATAAATTGAGTATCAAGGTGAGAGGATAATGAGAAAAGGGAGGAATAGCGTGAGAGCATGTTGGAAAGGTTGAGTGGGCTGCCTGACCTGAGACCTTGTAGCCATGGATGGTTCAATCCTATTTAACATAAAATGGAAGGGAAAGCCACTGAAGAGTTTGAGCAGGAAAGTGATATGATTTGTTCAAAGGAATCCCTGGATATGCTACATTTTTTTCATCCATTCATCAATTGATAGATATGTGGGTTGTTTCCACCTTTTAGCTATGATGAATAGTGCTGCTATGAACGTTGGTGTACACTTATTTTGCTATCTGATTTCAATTCTTTTGAGTATATACCTAAGAGTAGAATTGCTGGGTCATGCGGTAATTAGATGTTTGACTTATTAAGGAATTTCCAAACATTCCCACAGTGACTGAACCATTTTACATTCCTATCCTCAATGTATGGGGGTTCTAATTTCTCCATATCCTTTCCATGCTACAATATGGATGAACACTAAACACATTATGCTAAGTGAAAAAGTCAGACTCAAAAGACCACATACTGTATAATTCCATTTATATGAAATGTCTGGAACAGGCAAATCCACAGAGACAGGAAGCAGATTAGTGGTTTTCAGGAATGGGGGAGAGGAAGTATGGGGAGTAACTGCTTAATGGGTGCAAGGCTTCCTTTTGGGGTGATGAATTAGAGTTCTAAGTTATGAAATTAGCAGTGATGATCACAAAATGTTTAGAATATATTTAATGTCACTGAATGGTACACTTTAAAATGGTTCATTTTATATTATATGTATTTTACTACAATTTTTTAAAAGGATGCCTGGAGAAATAGAGTTAGGAGGGGAAATACAGGGCCATAGGGAGGGATGCATGAAGATGACTTCAGTCCTCTAGGTGGGAGCTGATGAAATAGCAGGGAGGCAGTGGTATCCTGCAGAGAAGGGAATTTCATCTGGTTGATGCCTTGTTTCTTCTTAATGCAACCAATTTTTTTGTTTCCTATAAATTTAATCCCTTGTTGTTCCTTCTTAATGCAACTTCCTTGTGTGTTTTCCGTAAATTTAACCCTCATATCCACAGATTCACCCCGAGGTCTCTCCTTCCACTGAGTCCTCTGTCAAAACAGAGGCCATGTCTTATTACATTTGTTAAATAAAATAAATCAGTAGCATCAGATAGCTTACGGCTGTGTGTGCAAACCTGCTGAGCAACTCTCCTCATTATACCTTTCCTCCCCACTTTCCTATCCCAGCCAACTATGGGTCCTGAGCCACAAGGAAGTAAGTCCTAAAATCAATACAGTATTTAACGGGAAGGCACTGAAGCGTGGCCAGCCCAGAAGCAATCTGCTGACTTGAAAGCATCAGGAGGGCTTCTCAGGTCCGGCTGCTGCCTGCCCAAGCAGCAGTGGAAGCCCCAGAAAGACAAATTGCAGTCATCAATCCCAGAGAAGAAAGACTTGCATGCTACCTCCTGTATCAGCAGGAGGGAGAAAGAGTTGCAACCTGGTAGCTGTTTCTGAGATGGTAATGAGTATCATTCCCAACATCAGATGACAGTAGACTTAAAAGCAAGTCAGAAATTGCCCTGTGTTTCCTGTTAGCAGCCTGACTTTATATGTTGCAGGGTCAGCACAGGCCAGGCCTGTTGGTGTGACTCTGCAGAGAAAGTGCTCTGATCCCATTAATATGAACTCTACCTCTTTCAACCCTAACAAGAATAAGCATCCTGTCATCCACCTTGCAGCAAAGATCAGGGACAAGAGGCAAAGCTCAGAACCACCAAAAATAAACACAGCAGGCTTGTACAAGCATCATTCACTGCATTGTCTTCTCAAATAAACACAGCAGACACTTGTGCAAGCATCATTCACTGCGTTGTCTTCTCATATAATATGGCCTTGCGTGCCCGTGCCAGTTATAGTGACATCCGGTGCTGGGCATTATCACATTTTTTTTTTTTTTTGAGAAGAGTTTCACTCTGTTGCCCAGGCTGGAGTGCAGTGGCATGATCTCGGCTCACTGCAACTTCCACCTCCCAGGATCAAGTGATTTTCCTGTCTCAGCCTCTGGATTATAGGTGTCCACCACCACACCCAGCTAATTTTTGTATTTTTAGTAGAGATGGGGTTTCACCATGTTGGCCAGGCTGGTCTTAAACTACTGATCTCAAGTGATCCACCCGCCTCGGCCTCCCAAAGTACTGGGATTACAGGCAAGAGCCACCATGCTTGGCCCTTCACATTTCATCATAGGAAAAAAAATTATTTTATTAGGCATCCCTCCATAGAAAGCAATGTAGCAAGGAGGATAAGACTATTGTCTCTTAAGTCACACAAATCCATACGTAACAATTGACTCCACCACTTTCTAGTAGAGTGACCTCAGGAAGGTTACTTAGACTCTTAAAGCCCCAGGTTCCTTATCTGAAAAAATGGACATCACAGTATCTACTTCATGAAGTTACCAGGGAGTATATGATGTATGGATGTTAAATACATAGCTCAGCGCCTGCAAATATAAATGTTCGATAACTTTTAACTGTTATTGTTGGAATCATTGTCTTATGCAAAAGCAGGGAATTCCACTGCTCTTCTGATCTTATCCAGGATGAGAGAAATGCATGTCAAAACCCAGAAGTGAGTGATTTATTTCATTCTCAAATTTTCCTCACCAGAACCCATATTCATTATTGACCAGGAGTCCTGGCTTGAGTTATTTATTCTTTGTCTAACAGGTAGAGGACCTCCTTGAGTTCTTGAGAAGGGGCACCACCCACAGGAGAGAGAAGTGGGGCCCACCCATAGGTCACCGTGGAAGAAGAGGAGGAGGATCTGGAGAGAAACTCAGCACCCACTATTCAGGGCTCCCTCCCAGCCTGACTCCCTTGAGTTTTGACCCACTGTCTGTGTCTCCGCACAGCGAGTGGGGTGCTTGCCCAGGAGACTCTTTCAAAGGACGAGCCTGCCAAGGCATCCTCCCACATTTGAGACTCATTGCACTGTAAAGCCGGGATTACCATAGTTCGAGTGATGACTTACAGGTTCATGTTGGGTGCGAGAGGTGAGGCTGGAGGAAGGTTGGAAACCACTTCACTAAGGTGAGTAAAAACTTACTTCAAGAAAACTTACTGCAAGTGAAAGAATGTTTATACCAACTTGACTCATCATGGGCCCAAACTGGAAATATCTACCTGTCCATCAGCAGAGTGATTAGTATGGTATACAATTTCATTTACACAAAGTCCAAAAATAAACCAAACTAGCTGATGGGCATCAATGTAAAAATAGTGGTTACCTTGTCAGGCAAGTGACAAAACAGTGTTGGAAGGTTCTACTTCTTGATATGGTGTTTACACAGGTGTTTTATTTTATGAAACTTATTTGGGCTCTAAACTTATGATTCCTGCACTTTTCTGTGTATATGCTTCATTTGTTTTTCAAAAGAGGTTTACTTGGCTGGGCTCGATGACTTATCCCTATAATCCCAGCACTCTGGAAGGCTGAGGTGGGCAGATCACGAGGTCAGGAGTTCGAGACCAGCCTGGCCAACACGGCGAAACCTCGTCTCTACAAAAAATACAAAAATCAGCCGGCTGTGGTGGCAAGTGCCTGTAATCCCAGCTACTCGGGAGGCTGAGGCAGGAGAATTGCTTGAACCTGGGAGACAGAGTTTACAGTGAGGCGAGATCATGCCATTGCACTCCAACCTAGGCAATAAGAGCAAGACTCCATCAAAAAAAAAAGAGGTTTACTTAAGTCTAAAGCACTGGCTTCCTAAAGTCTCCCTGAGACACTGAGAAGATTCAAAACCTGTGGCTTCAGCAGACAAGGATAATGGCACCCAGTGCTAGGGACCAGCACCCTCTGTACCATGCATCAGGGGTTTTGCAGTGGTCAGCAGCAGGACGAGCAGCACTGTGGGCCACAGAAGCCAGGACACCAGGAGATGCTACAGGAGCTGAATGTGTCACATGGTGGAGCCCACATGTATAGACACCCCTCAGTTAGACATTCCCTGGAAATATTTAGGGAGAGCTTGGAACACCCTGATCTTCCTACACAGTGAGTTAGTGTGCATAGAGAAAACATGCCATTTTTTAAAAGTTACTGTGACCCTGTTTTGATCCTCAGGCTGGTGACAACTAAAACATACTATTTTATTATGTTTCGTGAAAAGTTCATTGCAAAATGGATGTAACAAACTGTGGGTTAACAAGTACTTAAAAAATGTTCATTTCTCTTTTTCTCACACCAAATGGGATTCATTGGGACATAAGAAAATAATTTCCTCAAATTTAATAGAATTAAAAGAAGAATCTGAATTTCTGAGCTATAGACACATCTCTATTTTGATTCTGGATGAACCTTATTTAAATCAAAATGTCCTTCTCTGTTCAAACAACATTAATATTATATTAATGACTATCAAACTGAATATAAAATTGCTCACTCATGACACCCCCTGTCCTATTAAATAAAATTGTTATCTTTAAGCATCAGTCAATGGGCATATGTTAAATTTGGTAACCACTACTAGTCACTGAATATGGAGATTTTTCAAAAACTTTGATGTTATAAATATCACTACAATAAAATGTTTCGGTATAGTTGGTTTGTTTTTCCCTAACTTTTGGAATATTGACAATAATTAACTGGAATTTATCTCTACTTATTAGGAGTTGGGCATGTTTACATTCTGCGAAATATGCTTCCTGAGTTCTTCCTTTTAAAAATTATGAATTTCACTGCCAGAGTTTATTTTTAGCTTGCAATTCTTTTTTTTTTTTTTTTTACTTCATTTTTTAAAATTTCCCTTGCAGGGTTATTTGGGAAAAGGTCAGAAGGATTTTGGCTCTCATGTTCAACTCTGGCCTAAGTGGGCACTGCGGATTCATAGAGAGAGGTAATTCTGTGAAAGGCAAATTTTATGGCTGTGAGTTTATCCAGGCTTTTGAAATAGGAACAGCCATGTGCAGCCCCCTCTCGATATTTCTCAACCAACCGAAATCAGACTTCATATTCAAATCGTATCTGGCTGAATTACTTCCAATCTAAAATGGCTTTGAAATTTTTCATATTAACGGATTTGAATATATAAAGTAATAAGAGAAATCTATAGACCTATATAGTTTTAAAGTTTTATGTACATGAACCCGGAAATATTAGAAATGTAGCTCATCCTGATGAACAATATTCATAATGTAAGAAGATCTATGATGTGACCTGGGTGCTGGGGAAGGACTTGCCCAATAGCATGATCAGTTTCTTAAAGGTCATGAGCAGGAATCTAAGGCAGGGAAGATACTACAGCAGACAAAAGAAAGAATGAATGAATGAAACCATCTAAAATATTCTTATTTGCCTCTAGTGGGATGCTGGAAGGCCTGTATGCCTCTTCCCACAAATGTCATGCTGCACTCACCAAGTCCTCAGATTTAAATTTTTTTCCAAAATGTTTCCAAATGGCTTATTAAAGTGATATTGAGTAGGAATTTTAAAGGGGAAATAATTGATAGTTAAAAAAAAAGAAAGAAAGAAAAAATGGATATGGCAAGTTTAAGGGTTAAAATGTTTCTGCTATTAAGAATAAAGTAGGGCTCTGAGCTCCCTGGCATCCAAGATAAAGAAGGAAACATGGTTTATTTCACATGAGATGAGAAATCCTACCAATTCTGTAACTGAGTCAAAGAAGAAGCTTGATTTTTGAGTGAAATTTCTTTTCTGGTCCATTATGAAAGGGTCACAGGGAAATATGAAGGTATTACCTGCCAAAATTTACTGCAAATGCAGAAGTTGAATTCATTCTTTGAGGTTTTAGAGTAGTCTTCAATTAAAGTTAGAGATGTTGGCTGCCATCCAATTCAGCAATGGCAATTGTATGAGGACTAGGCTGATATATTTCAGGTTTGTAATAAGAGTCATGCAAAGGCCTCTATTGCATTTAGGTTTCCAGGGAATGATCCTTTGGTTAGCTCAGGGGTCCACCTGGACAAAGATTGAGTGTCTATAGGTAAGGTCAGCATGATGTTTAGAAATCAGTGTTTTACAAAACTTATGGATCATCAGAATCACTTTTTTTGTCACACTGAATCAAAAACACTGAGGGTAGTGCCTAGAAGTGTGTATTTTTTAAAAAAATTCACTGCCCGGATGAATCAAAAGTGGACAGTTTGGGTCAACATTTGGAAACAAATGATTGAGAAAGCTCTTCCAGAAGCCTTTCTCTGTGTTCTGGCCTCTGGCAGGACCAAGAGGAAAATAAGAGGCAACAAGGAACCCTGAAGATTATATACAATGCAGGTCATCTCATGTGGAGGATCAAAGGTAAAAACTTCTTCTTAAGAACTGCTTAGAGGACTTAATGGTTTGTAGAAGAAAGCACAGAGTCCAGGCCATGAGCCCACCACCCTAGCATGTCCACCTTTTCCATTCATGGAGACCAGATATTCCCTGCAAGGCTCAGGGGCCCATTACAGTCATTCTTTTCACATGGAGATGGCTGTCTGCTCTGGCAAATTTTGATAAATGCAATCAATGCCAAGTTGAGCAGTGTGCAACCACTGCAAGCAGTATTAATCAAAGAAGGGGCTGGTAGATCTCTCGGGTACTTTTGTAGCGAAGGAAAAATAATCACATGTCTGATTTCTTCAAATGACCACATTTGTTAATTCGTTTTTTTTTTTTTTTCTTAACCTAACAATCAGGCTGCCTGTAGTCCAATAGTTAGACTAGTATCATTGGCTCATGTCTAAAAAGATGTCCCCTGGAGGCCTATTCTTGATTTGTACTCTCTCCAGGTCCCCAAAACACTAAATAAACGAAAGTGGATGGCTTTTAATGAAAGCTTTAGCCTTCTCAGTTAAGCTTTTAATTGTGTGACAGTCAAACACACACACACACACACACACACACACACACATCACATCACATCCTGAGCTGTTTATTGGCATTACAAACTCTCAGCCCAAATGTCAAGCTATGCCACAGAAACATGAACAGTTCAGTTTATTAATGGCAAGTTGGAAGGTTGTTCCCATCATCTACTGCAATGGGGACTCCAGCTTGCTCAAGCTCTCAGCTTCTAACACAGATCAACATAATCCCAGTGTTGACTTAGAGCATATTAGAAACCCAAAGCACAGGAGAGACTGATGGAACTCTTTGGCAGGTCCCGAGTATGCAGAAACCTGAAGCATAAAGACAAGAGGTGCTGCGTTGACTTAGATTAAAGTGCATTCCACAGTTGCCTCTTTTGGATCTATTTACTGTTGATTTGCTATAGAGCAATGTTTGGGCCTTCTTTCTTTCATCAGATAGTAGCCATCATGTCATCTTCTTCTATAGGGTTGCTGTGATGTTTTGATATAACATGTTTTAGTATGTCTAGAACAGTATCTGACACATAGGAGGTTTTCAAAACAATAGCGACAAGTCTAATTAAGGGAGAAAATGTTTGTTAAAAATGTATATGCTATGGTTTACTCTTGAATTGAAAAGTTCATTCTTTCAGTTGGGAAATTCAAAGACAAACACAGTAAAGATCGCATCCAGATGAAGGCCTATGAGGCACATGAAAATAACAATTGAAAGTTCAACAACAAATCAGGCAAGACATTCTGATGCTGACTCCCACATTCCTAGTGGTACCTCCAGATCAAAACATGTCTACCTGGATCAAAAGCAAGAGTCACTTTTCCACTTCCTTTTGTCATGTCATTAACGTGACAAAATGCCAAAGGGACAGGAATCTATGGAGAAAGAACAATGCCAGCTGACAGTAAGGAGAATGGAAGCATCCTACCTTAATGCTTAATGTGAATATACTGAATATTATGAGTTCATGACACCTTCTTCCCATATGAAAAGAGTAGAAAATTGACCCAAGGAAATAAACTTGGGCCAATAAACATCTATCACCCCATAGGCATCTCAATGCATATAAATCCCTTAGTATTTCATCAAGGGAAATGGAATCATCACCACTGGAAAAACAAGCAGCCAAGTAAAGATGGGTATCTTCATGTTTTCTTAAGAAATTGCTCCAGGAGAATTCAGCCTCATCAACCCGCAATTTACAGACCCAGAAGCTTTGCTTTATACGGTTCTACCCACATCTCCTGTAGACATCATCTCCCCTTCAGCCACAAAGGGTAGGTATCAGTTTATCAGAAGGTAGAAGAGACACTTGGTTATTGCTGGTAAATTTAACAGCAGTTACTGAAAATGACTCAGTTAAATTCTTGTCCAGTAAATTTTATCAGTTTTCAAGTGGTAGAAAATAAAGGTTTTGTGGATGTCAGGGGCCCCAAATAAACCTCTGTGACCTGGAGTTTGACTTCCCTGTAACTACGGCAGGTGAAGAATGGAAAAGTCTTAATGACTAGCACTGTGTGCTAAAGTGCTACCAAAGAATGATCATGCTAAGGTCATTAGCTCTGAACCATAGTGTTTACCCAAGACCTGAGGCTCACCCACACTGGGCAACATGGCCCCAGGAGCCCAAAGACATATCCATAAGCTGTCATGTTCTGTAAGCCTAGCATCTACCAGCACCATGTACTCAGCATGCATAGTTTATGCCTCACATAGTTCTTCTCCTAGTGTATGGGTGAGAAAGCAGATTCAAAGAGATTAAGTAACTTGCTCAAAGGCATGTGACCATTGAGTGGCAAAACAAGGCTTGAACCTAGTTCTGCCACTCCAAGTCTAGTGCACTAAACCCCAACTTTATCCTCTTTACGTACTGTTGTAACATAAATGTCACTCAGGAGGTGAGAAGTCATTTCTATTCTTGCTATAACCTCCTCATCCAGCACAGGACTTAGTTCAAAACATGTGTTCAGTAAGTATCGGACAAGGGGATTATGTCAGGACAACTGATGTTGAGACTATAGGCACTCTTAGCCCCTTTAATGCCTTGCCTCTGTTTATATCTGACAGTGGATTGGACATTCTTCATATATGTTTTCTATCTGGAATTTGTGTCTTGACTTTATTATGCAATATTGCCTTTGCCTTCTGCCTCCAGAGTCTCCCATTTCCCAGGGGAGCATTCCTAGTTTCATTCTAGCATTATTCACTGGATGACCCTTCCCACCTGTCCTTTCCTCTGCACCACCACAGCTGCCCCTTGACTGGTCCTCAAGCAAAGGCTCCATCTCCCACCCCTAAGCAGAAGAGGAAGGTCATTTAGAATAGAAGGATTCGATGCCCTTAGCACTAGAGAAAACGCTGACATTCAGGAATAGTCTGTGCTGGGAAAAATCTTATGATTTGTGCATTTACACCTGGCATTAGAGTTAGTAAGTCATGTTTAAAACAAACCATCAGAAAACTGCTTTATTTTCATAAAGTTATAAATCTCTCAAATTAAGTAGGATGGCTCACATTCTCCTTTCTAGGTTACTTCTTTAGTGACTGCAGAGAAAAGAGAGGGAGGAGTGATCCCAGAAACATGTAACAACATATTTGAGGAATAGGGAAATATGAATGCTTCATTTAATGCTTAGTTATGGCTGAGGAGCTCTTTATATATAATCAAATGTCTTAACATCATAAATATGTATCACCACAAAATATGATGGAATTAAATTTAAAGTAAAGATATGCAGAGTAGATGAGAGTTTCTAGTTATATCACATCTAGGCTGTTTAGGTGCCGAGATTTCCTTTTGCAACAGGAAGGATCTTTATAGAATGTTTCCAATGCCTTCTTCATGAAGAATGTCCTACGTCTGCTGGTTTTAGAGACGTATAATGTCCACCACTCTCATCTTCTTAAATTCTTGTGGAAAGCATGTGAGGCAGGAGCAGTCAATCTCTGAGTCATACCCAGGCCGGACATGTTCCTGGCTGCTCTGGTCCCCCTGCAGCCTTCCTCTGATTACTCTATCGCTATTGATTGCTTTTCCTGGGCACCTGGCTACTGATTGCAATAAAATGTGACTACGGAAGAGCTTCCTGTTCCGTAAAGATCAGCCTTGATTGTGACCAACCTTGACCTGACAGTGACCCAGGCAGTGTGAGCCTAGAAGATAAGATAGGTAGGGGTGTGTTTGTGTGTGTGCTTGTGTGTGTGTGTGTCTGTGTGTGTGTCACTGATGTAAGACAAGGCAAGTAAGCAAAATAATTCAGGCCATATGGTCTTGGCTTGCATACACTACCCAGGAAAGATGGGTCCAGACAAGCAAACCCACAATAAGTTTCCTATGAAACAGCTCGAGATGACACTCCCCACTCCTCCACACCCTAGCTTCAGGCCTAACCATTCACACTTTGGGAGCAAGCTGGGAGCAAGCTGGTCCCAAAGTCTCAGCTCCATACCTCCGCTTCATTTCCTGCTTTTAACCCCTGCAGGCTTGGTCCCCTGTGTATTCTCCACACCTGGCTATGTGAAATTTGAATGTACATTTCAATGGAGAAATCCACTGCTGTCCCCAAAATGCCCAAAAGTGCCAATTAACCCATAGTGCCTTTTAAACCCACAGCCACTAAAATCTCGCTGGGGCAAGGACTGTGCCAATGAATTTGCAGCCAGCTGTAGGTACGGAGGTACCAGCGAATTTCAGTGGCACCAGTGCCGTTCTCTGTCTTATATTTCAACAGCAGCTCAGTCTGGAAGCTTCTATTTACTCAACCGTGGTGCTATTTTTATCTCTCTGTCAAATCTCTTCCTGATCCCTCTCTTTTGAAAAGGGTCTTTATAAATCCTATCGTAATGGCAGGAATGCAAGAAACTGCAAGGGTGGGCAGAGACTAGGGGACACGTGGTCCTACAGCTGTTACCATCTTGGCATAAGAAAGCAGGTGAAGTTTTAAAAAAAGACAGCCACACTGCCATACCTCTGTCACCAAAGACAGACCTCACATGTCTGTCTCATGTGTGTTTAAGTGTCTTAACAAGACTGCTCATGTCTTTCACCCTAATCAATATGCAAGTAATTTTTAAAAATAAAACTAAGTCTATTTTTAACCATATTCTGTGACTCTTGGAACATTAACCAACTACCATGTCCCATTTATTTATTCATGGGGTCAATGTGCTTAGGAGTTTGCAGCCAACTTATTTGTGTATATGATGGAAAAGACTGCAGATACTAAACAAGCAATGCCACAGAGTGTGACACATGTCCTCACTGGAGAAGCACCACGGGCTGGAGGAGCACGAAAAAGGGATCTTAACTCAGATTTGCTGAATAACACTGTGTGGAAGAAGGATTGTCTCAACTGAAACCTGAAGGATGAATGAAGAGCCAGATATAGAGGCGAAAGTGTGTCCCAGGCACGTGTTCCAGAATACACAAAGATCCAGGGAGCAATGATAGTGCAGTGAAGAAAATCTGGTGTCATTTTTACCTGGTAGCAAGGGACATAATAGTGAGGAATTGGGCTATCAAGGTGACCAGGACCAAGTCATGAAGATTTTTGATAACAACTTCTAATCACCTTTACAGTTCACTCCAATTCTGAATCTGGAACCTGAAGAGTCACCACATGTCCTTTATTTCTGATAAATGGGGGTCTTGGCTACGTATGAACATTTGGGAGCCCCATCACCTAGAATATAAAGTTCATACTCCTAAGTTTTTAATTAAATAGCTCCAACTCACCCTGTTTGTGAGCCAAGGCAGGGTCATCTCACCCCATTGCCATGCTCCAGCACCCCTTGATACTGACACCATCAGACCAAATTTCTCTGGGTTTCCTAATATTTCACTCTCCTTTCCCAACACTACATTTCTGCCCATGCCACCCGCTCTGCCAAGAATTGCCTCTAGTCACATTTGCACTCACATTTGGCTAGCACCTGCCAATCTTTCAAGATTCAATCCAATGCCACCTCCTCCAGAAAGTGCCTTAAATTCTGTCTGCAAGAATTGAACATTCCTTCATCCGCATTTGCACAGCACTATCAGCTTTCTTCCCTAGACTTTTGTTCATAGGGCTGTATTTCAAGCTCTCAATTTCATCACACAGGGTCTTCTCACACATATTAATACTTAGGTAAATGCAAAGTACTTCTTTAATATCAATAAATGACAGTTTGTGCCAGGTATGGTGGCCTGTAATCCCAGCTACTTGGGAGGCTGAGACAGGAGAATCATGAGATCTCATCTTAAAAAAAAAAAAAAAAAAAAAAAAGAAAGAAAGATAATTCATTGACTACTCATTTCATATACTGTATAGGACAAGTCATAATTGCAATATATAATCATGTTATGTACATTCATGGTGACTTGTATGTATGGTCTATATCCTCAAAGAGATTCTAACTTCCTTCAAAAACAAAACATACTTTTCTTATTCATTTTTATATTCTTAGGGTTTAATTCCAGGGCATGGGACACACTTCCAGGGCAAGTGTGCTCATGAATATTGTTGAAAAAATAAATGAGAAAAACAATGTAAATAGACCCTTCCACCCCTCCCTCCCATGCAGGCATGCAGAAAACCCTTAATCCTCTTTAATTTCCTGCTAAAGATTAAACAATACAAACCAATGGAGCCCCTCCTGCCACACCACACACATACACACACACACACACACACACACACACACACACAAAACAACAACCCTTTCTTAATTCCTTAATCCTCTTTAATTTCCTGGTAGGAATTCCTAGGTCAATGAGGACAGCAGTCAAATGTCCAAAATGTCTTTTTGGGGTGTTCAAGAAAAATGCAAACTTTTGTGGTGGATTATTCAGACTGGCGAAATTCAACAAGACAGAGAGTCACTGGGGTTTTACTCTCAACTTTACCACTGACTTTTGAAAGGCACTCAACATACCAATTAGAAACTGCACATTTGCACAACTCAGTAAATTAATAAATGATTTTTTTTTTAAAAAAAAAACCTTTTTTCCAATTCACTTTCAACTTTCCAATCTAATGTTCAAATTGCTGCACACACATTCACTAAAAAAACAACGAAAGTTGGGCTGGGCGCGATGGCTCACGCCTGTAATCCCAGCACTTTGAGAGGCTGAGGCGGGCGGATCACGAGGTCAGCAGATCGAAACCATCCTGGCTAACAAGGTGAAACCCCGCCTCTACTAAAAATACAAAAACTTAGCCAGGCGTGGTGGGGGCGCCTGTAGTCCCAGCTACTTGGGAGGCTGAGTCAGGAGAATGGCGTGAACCTGGGAGGTGGAGCTTGCAGTGAGCCGAGATGGCGCCACTGCACTCCAGTCTGGGCGACAGAGAGAGACTCCATCTCAATAAATAAATAATAAATAAATAACAAAAAAAAAATGAAAGTTCATTTTCATCAACTGCCTTCTACTTTTTTTTTTTTTTTTTTTAAACACCCTCCTCACTCTCCATTGGTATGGTATATGCAAAATTAACTGGCCTTGAAGAAAGAAAATGGTTTAGGGGTAAGTTAACAGTCTCCTGCTTGAACAGTGTCATATGTGTGGGACCACGCCCACTCCTGCGTGGCTAAACTTGGGGCAAAGGAAGGATGCATCTGTTTAATCTGGCTACAGGCCTCAGGAGTTTTAACCTGAAGTTTGTTGGAGAGTAATTCCTGGAATCATCACTGGAGTAGACTTCTAAGAATAGAGACCCTTCTGAAAGCAGCAGCTTAAAGGATCAGTCTGGTGGGGGCCCTGTTCTTTGGCATGATGGAGGAGACCAACTGGAGCCTAATAAACTTTCTCCTAGTTCTGGGAAATTGAAAATCAACTTACGGATTTTATTTTGTTTAGCATCTGGTCTAGGTGCCTTTTTTTTTTTCTTAATTATTTACAGAGACATTAGCAATATACCTACTAGAGGCTTCCTTTTTCTGAGGCCTATTTGTAAACGTAAAATGTTAAAGATTTATGGTAATTGTAACATTAAAATCAATCCTAGTGTTTTAAACAGATCTTGTAGCTGTTACAACTTACTCAATTCCAATTGCATTGTGCAAATTGGCCTAATAATGAAAAGCCATACATTTTCATTAGTGCACTTGTCCTGTCTGCTGATGGCTGACATTCTAACTTTTGATAAACAGCAGGATTCTCTAAATTGCTGATTTTGCAGCTCTGACTCTCCATTCAGAAGAAAGAAAATTTGACTTCTGAATCTTGCTGGTAAAAACTCCTCTTCAAAGATGTTTTAAAATTATAGGCATGTTTTTTAAGACCAATCTAAATGGTCACCTCTTGTTATAAGCCATTCTTCTCATTTGCAAAATGTACATAATAAAAAATTTAGGTCATTCATTCATTCCTTTATTTTTGTGACAGATATTCGATGATTGTTTCCTATGTACCTGGTCCTAGATTAGGTATATGAAGATGAAATAACACAAATATTCAGTGTCTGGTATGTAGAATAGTATATTCAGTAAGTGGTAGAGCCTTCTTCCCTTTCTACAGGAGTCTAGATAATGTAGATAAGGATAAATTTTTATGATGGTCAACATTATGAAAAAGGAATTGACATCTCTCATGAGAAAGACTTAGCTTTTGAGAGTAAGAAACATCTTTTGATACCATTCAGCTCTCTCTCTAATCCCTACTGGGACCCCCCACTGCACTGCTTATGTTTATCTATCTTCAGCAAAAGAAAGCTCAGTCTACAAGGCAGCCTGTTCTGTGAGTAGACTGAGTAGTTAGCTCTTAACATATGCCTTCAAATAATGACTCACCCTTTACTGGGCTTGTCAGAAGTAAAAAAAAAAAAAAGCAAATGACCTCAATTTTCTATATTGGAAGATGGTTGTGTTTACTCCTCTCCTAAGCCCTCTTCTCTCAAAACTCATCACCCACTTTTCTTTAACTGTTTGTTATAAGATGCTGATATAAGTTTTAGCTTCTTCACCCTGTTGTTTACCTGCCTGTGAATGTCAGTCAGCCAATGACCCTCTTAAAAGAAAATGTGATCTGACTCAAAGTGAATGAGAAGTGATAACAGCAGAGTTTCCTATTGGCACATTGCTCAAGAATCACTATGTGTTCAACTACTCTTGGGTCTTCACAAGCAGGCCTGCGTGGTTCCGTTTTACAGTGGAAACTGAAATACAGAAAGGTAATGATTGGCCTACAGCCACACAAATACTAAATGACATCTAAATACTAAAAGTCAGCAAATACTAAAGACTAAATAAGCAAATACTAAAAGTCAGCTCTCAAACCCTGGGCTCACTCCCCCAAAGTCATTGGATTATTCTTCCACTCCACACAGCCCTTGTAGCTGGGGTGTTTATGAGTCCATTCCCCATCTGCCCTATTTACAGAAAATGTTTCACTTGCAAATGCTGGCCCCAAGGAGAGAATATAGAGGAAAGACTTGTTTGGAGCTTTAGTTCTATATTATCCCCTGAATGAAACTGTAAAGTCAAAGACCAGGAACCAAACAAAAGAGAATTATGTAGAAGTAAGAGGGCTTTAGATGATATATGAAGGCATTTATAGAAAAGTGGCTATTCACAGGGTTATGATTGATTATATATTTAAAATAAACACAGTTACTTTTCTTTACTTTGGCTCTAAGAGGGGCTGAACTTTAGCATCATAATGGCCCACTGTTGTCTACATGCAGGTGGCTGGCATATAAATTCCAGAGAGTGGCGGATTGAGCAGCCAATGGATGGCTCCCATCTATGAACAATGCATATCCCGCATTTTTGCCAAGACACAAGCTAGCAGTGTCTGCGCTCCCACGTCTGTGCTTCGACTTCATGGGAAAAGCAGTAAGATCTACCTCTCCTTTGGCTTAAAAATGGAGATGATTAAGTGCAATTAAAAGCTAATTGTTGCAATTGCTCATGCAGCACTTCTTTCCAGAATAAGGAAGGTGCATTTTCATGAACTCTGAGGTTGTAAAAGTATCCTCTAGGTTTATCAAGTCCAATCTCTAATAGGATACAGTAGGCATCTGTACAATAAATCAAAGGCAACATAATGCGCAGTGGAATATTTTGAAGAAATGTAAGCACATTATTTCCCAAAGTGGTCCGCCCTTTCCTATTTAACTACGCATTTTTTCAATATGGTAACTCGGCAGAACATTAAATACTTTCATAATGGCAGTACTCTCTAATAATTTATATTCACTGGGGTATAGAAGTTAGGAGGGTCAACTAAAAGAAAAAACAAATTGTCATTGAAAATCTATCCATGTGTCAATGGCAGATTTTGGGAAAAAGAAAAAGAGTCTTAAAGTTGCAATTGGCTCTGAAGATAGGCTGGTCCGTCATAGTGATGCTTAGATGAGAAAACCAAAGCTCAGATGGGGCTATGATCTTCCCACCATCAGAGAGCAAACCATGTTTAGAAATTTTTTTCTATTCAACTAGAACAGCAATAGTCTCTGAATTCATGTCACCACTGCTCCTTAGCCTTCATCATCAGACATATATTTAGGCAATGTCATGCAGTGGTTAAAAAATTAGTGTAAATTTTTCTCTGATTCCACACACACATCGACCTCTAATTGAATGACCAGGCATTTGTTCAACTTTTTCAGAAACATAGGCACTACACTATGTCATCTCTTTTAATCTCCCTGGAGACAAAAATAACAACTCAAAAGCACATTAAATAGGTGTTAACCCTATTTTAGAGATGATAAATAGGAGATTCTGTTTTAAATTGCCATTTTCTTCTAATGATAACAGTAGTAATAATTAACTCATTAATTGGTATGTTCTGAACATCATGTTTAGACTGTTTCTCAATTTTTTTTAATTTTAATAATGATAATATTTGGTAAATATTACTATTATGTTCATTTTACAGAACAGAAAACTGAGGTTTCAAGAGGTTAAGCAACTTCCCCAATGGCACTGACCTGAAAAGATGGAGCTGGGATTTTAACACAGGTAGTTGGACACCAAAAACCTTCATTTGTAAAGGAAGACCAGTGTGAAAATATATAGTAAACATGGACACTTAATTGTACAATGGAAAAGAGAATACAAATATTTGCTTTAAACACTTTGAAAAACTAAATGTAAAAAAAAGACTTAAATGTCTTCTTTTGAGAAGTGTCTGTTCATGTCCTTCGCCTACTTTTTGATGGGGTTGTTTGTTTTTTTCTTGTAAATTTGTTGGAGTTCATTGTAGATTCTGGATATTAGCCCTTTGTCAGATGAGTAGGTTGTGAAAATTTTCTCCCATTTTGTAGGTTGCCTGTTCACTCTGATGGTAGTTTCCTTTGCTGTGCAGAAGCTCTTTAATTTAATTAGATCCCATTTGTCAATTTTGGCTTTTGTTGCCATTGCTTTTGGTGTTTTAGACATGAAGTACTTGCCCATGCCTATGTCCTGAATGGTATTGCCTAGGTTTTCTTCTAGGGTTTTTATGGTTTTAGGTCTAACATTTAAGTCTTTAATCCATCTTGAATTGATTTTTGTATAAGGTGTAAGGAAGGGATCCAGTTTCAGCTTTCTACATATGGCTAGCCAGTTTTCCCAGCACCATTTATTAAATAGGGAATCCTTTCCCCATTTCTTGTTTTTCTCAGGTTTGTCAAAGATCAGATAGTTGTAGATATGTGGCATTATTTCTGACGGCTCTGTTCTGTTCCATTGATCTATATCTCTGTTTTGGTACCAGTACCATGCTGTTTTGGTTACTGTAGCCTTGTAGTATAGTTTGAAGTCAGGTAGTGTGATGCCTCCAGCTTTGTTCTTTTGGCTTAGGATTGACTTGGCGATGCGGGCTCTTTTTTGGTTCCATATGAACTTTAAAGTAGTTTTTTCCAATTCTGTGAAGAAAGTCATTGGTAGCTTGATGGGGATGGCATTGAATCTGTAAATTACCTTGGGAAGGATGCCCATTTTCACGATATTGATTCTTCCTACCCATGAGCATGGAATGTTCTTCCATTTGTTTGTATCCTCTTTTATTTCCTTGAGCAGTGGTTTGTAGTTCTCCTTGAAGAGGTCCTTCACATCCCTTGTAAGTTGGATTCCTAAGTATTTTATTCTCTTTGAAGCAATTGTGAATGGGAGTTCACTCATGATTTGGCTCTCTGTTTGTCTGTTATTGATGTATAAGAATGCTTGTGATTTTTGTACATTGATTTTGTATCCTGAGACTTTGCTGAAGTTGCTTATCAGCTTAAGGAGATTTTGGGCTGAGACAGTGGGGTTTTCTAGATATACAATCATGTCATCTGCAAACAAGGACAATTTGACTTCCTCTTTTCCTAATTGAATACCCTTGATTTCCTTCTCCTGCCTAATTGCCCTGGCCAGAACTTCCAACACTATGTTGAATAGAAGTGGTGACAGAGGGCATCCCTGTCTTGTGCCAGTTTTCAAAGGGAATGCTTCCAGTTTTTGCCCATTCAGTATGATTTATGCAGCCAAAAAACACATGAGAAAATGCTCACCATCACTGGCCATCAGAGAAATGCAAATCAAAACCACAATGAGATACCATCTCACACCAGTTAGAATGGCAATCATCAAAAAGTCAGGAAACAACAGGTGCTGGAGAGGATGTGGAGAAATAGGAACACTTTTACACTGTTGGTGGGACTGTAAACTAGTTCAACCCTTGTGGAAGTCAGTGTGGCGATTCCTCAGGGATCTAGAACTAGAAATTCCATTTGACCCAGCCATCCCATTACTGGGTATATACCCAAAGGACTAGAAATCATGCTGCTCTAAAGACACACGCACATGTATGTTTATTGCAGCATTATTCACAATAGCAAAGACTTGGAACCAACCCAAATGTCCAACAATGATAGACTGGATTAAGAAAATGTGGCACATATACACCATGGAATACTATGCAGCCATAAAAAATGATGAGTTCATGTCCTTTGTAGGGACATGGATGAAATTGGAAATCATCATTCTCAGTAAACTATCGCAAGAACAAAAAACCAAACACCGCATATTCTCACTCATAGGTGGGAATTGAACAATGAGAACACATGGACACAGGAAGGGGAACGTCACACTTCGGGGACTGTTGTGGGGTGGGGGGAGGGGGGAGGGATAGCATTGGGAGATATACCTAATGCCAGATGACGAGTTAGTGGGTGCAGCGCACCAGCATGGCACATGTATACATATGTAACTTACCTGCACATTGTGCACATGTACCATAAAACCTAAAGTATAATAATAATAATAATAAAATAAAATTTTTTTAAAAAAGACTTAAAAAATGAGAAGAGCAAAATGTCTGATTATATGTGACTTGCAAAAATATGGGTACATATGGACACCCATTGGAAAGATAAAACCATTGGTTTCTAAGTAATGAGACTTGGAACTCTTTACTTTTAGATTTAAAATATTCTTCATGGCTGGGTACAGTGGTTCATGCCTGTAATCCCAGCACCTTGGAAGGCCAAGGTCGGTGGATCACTTGAGGTCAGGAGTTCGAGACCAGCCTGGCCAACATGGCAAAACCCTGTCCCTAATAAAAATACAAAAACTTTATCCAGTCTATCGTTGATATACAGCCATAAAAAAGAATGACATCATGTCCTTTGCAGGGTCATGGATGAAGCTAGAAACCATCATTCTCAGCAAACTAACACAGGAACGGAAAACCAAATATCACATGTTCTCACTCATAAGTGGGAGTTGAACAATGAGAACACATGGACGCAGGGAAGGGAACATTACACACTGGAGCCTGTCAGGTAGTGGAGGGCATTAAGACAACTATCTAATGCATGCAGGGCTTAAAACCTAGATGATGGGTTGATAGGTGCAGCAAACCACTATGGCACATATATACCTATGTAAAAAACCTGCACATTCTGCACACATATCCCGGAACTTAAACAAAAACAAAACAGACAAAAAAAAACCTAGCTGGGCATGGTGCCTTGCACCTGTAATCCCAGCTACTTGGGAGGCTGAGGCAGGAAAATCACTTGAACCTGGGAGGCGGAGGTTGCAGTGAGCTGAGATCAGAGATCGTGCCACTGCACTCCAGCCTGGATGAAAGAGTGAGACCCTGTCTCAAAATAAAATAAAATATTCTTTATATGATTAGCATTTTTACCAATATCATTTTTGGAAACTCAGATGGTAATAAAATGAACTTTCCCATGTTGTCCCTTGGTCATATTGTCTACTGAACTCTGCAGGCTGGATGAGAATAATAATGAAACTACTCATAGAATTCCTTGTTCCTGTGCCAGCATCTCTTTTGCTTATGCAGTGACGGCACTCTCCCCACAGTTGGGTGCACCAGTCTGTCTTGTTGGTTTATATTTCATTCAGCAGAGATTGTTGGGCACCTACGACATGGCAGATGTCTGAGCTGAGATTTGCTCTGCTCTCAAGATATTCTAGTGAAGTGAAAAGTTCCCACACAGAGACTATAATAGATGTAGCAAGAAACCATCAGAGGACTACAGGCAACCAGGGAGGGGGCAAATCCTCTTAGCTGGGACTTCACAAAGTAGGAACTTGCCAGAAGAGGAAAAAGAGAATTCAACATAGGGGAACCTTTGTGCAGAGGAGTCACGAAACCAACACAGGCAAGACGAGTGTTGCTGGGTGTGACTGGCGGGAGATAGTGGCTAAAAATGAAGCTAGGAAGGTGCTGGGGGCCATTTTCTTGGAGGGCTTTATACTCCATGCTAAGGAGTTGGAGGAACCCTGGATGCATTTTGAGTAGGGCAGTGCAAGGACCATGCATAGAGTTCCAACAAGGGTCCCCATCCCTCACACTGCCATTCATGAATGTGGAGGGAAAATTTCAACATAAGAAGCCATTGTGGGAACGGGCTGGCTAGCTGAGGGCTCAAAGATCTGGTTTGGAGCACTTTGGGGGCACCTCTTCTTGAGATGAGGAGCCATATCCACATCAACAAACCACCTCACAGACAGACTGACCAACTCACAGACTGTGGCCAAATCCCTGTGCTTTCCTGGTGGATCTCAAAAGCCTCTCAGGGCACAACCTTGTGTTACCAACATCTGGTCATTAAACAGTAAAACACACACAAGCACCTATTTCAGGAAGTTTGTTCTCCAGTTTGTGTATTGTTTTGTCTTGTTTTGAGACAGAGTCTGGCTCTGTTATCCAGGCTGGAGTGCAATGGCACAATCTCAGCTCATTGCAACCTCCGCCTCCCGGGTTCAAGTGATTCTCCTGCCTTCCGAGTAGTTGGGATTACAAATGTGTGCCACCATGCCGGGCTATTTTTTCTTTTTTCTTTTTCTTTTTTTTTTTTTTTTTAACCTTTTTTACTAGAGAGGGGGCTTCCCTATGTTTGCCAGATTGGTCTCGAACCCTTGACCTCAGGTGATCTGCCCGCCTTGGCCTCCCAAAGTTCTGGGATTACAGGCGTGGGCCACTGCTCCCAGCCTAGTTTGCAGTTTTGGTTTGGTTTGGTTTTGAGCATAGAATAAGCAGCAAGGACTGTTCACAAATAATCAATGAAACGGCATTCCAGTGTCCTGCTCTGTTCCGCTTTCGTGTTGTTAATGAGCTTAACTGTGAACACAGCTCAATGTTATTAAAAAAGAAACAGCCTATGACTGTTGCTTCCCAGTCATCCTGTAAATGTGCTTCAGTCCGTTATTTCACAAGTATTAAAAGCTAATTGTTTTAGTTTTCAATTAAGGCCTGCATGCGTGAGAGTTTGTGTCCATATGCATCCCCAATAAAATTGTGTTTTCACCATCCATGGCTGAAGCATGCTTGAGTGGTTCAAGCATGCTTGAGTGGCTGCTTTCCATTTGGTGGTGAATAATGGCAATTCCTGCTCAGCTCTGGTGAGCTGTTGGTAGAGTCTGAGCTAAAAGTCACCCAAGGATTGCATTGCCTGGGTTTTTGTCTGCCTAGGAGTATAAATAATTGAAAGCAAGAGGAAGCATAGATGCCGTTTCTTGGAGTCTGGTTAGACTGAAGGAGATAAAATGGCTTTGATTTAAGGGGAGAGAAAACGACACCATAATGAACTCCAAGATTTCATAGGCGAATTTTGCCATTTTATCAACGGAACAGGCAAAACCAGTGTAACTCAAAGTGCTGATTATCTCCCTTCCTGGATTATGCAAGGTAGTAACTTCTAGGAGCAGGGAGACAAATTGGAGCAAGTTTCAGGAGAAAATGATTGGGCTGTTCTCATTTAGAAACATCTCCCTTTCCCCAGTCCTACCCAGGCAAAATGCAAATGGAAATTGCCTGGCAGTTCTTACTAATCAATCTGCCTCTGGAGGTAGTAAATTCTCCCTGGCCTCCTCTTTCCTTAATGCTGCTCCAGCTAGAACAAGACAGATGCTCTGCCTTTTGCAGGCTCCATTTGTGACACCTCTGGGAATTAGAATCTTGAAGATTTGCCACTAAGAAAGGGCGAGGTGCCCAAATACAATCCCAACAACCTTAAATTGAATAGTTTCTCAGTGAAGAAGCATCTTATTAAGAGCCATGATATTTCATTTAATTTCAACTCATCAGAAGTAATTCAATAAGGGTATCCCCTTCCCCGACCAACTGCAGGAACTCACTGGTATATGAAGACAAAGATATCTTAGCTTGTGAAGCTTAGGGTACTTCTTCCAAGTCAACATTCATTATGCTTTCTTCTATTTACATGTTTGATGTCAGTCTTATCTGCAGGATTGTATCACCACACTGGTAGAGAGCACATCTGACCAGTTCACCTCCCTTTTCCACATACCAGGTTAATGACTGGCATAGGAGAGCTTCTTAATCAGTATCTCATTCCTTTATTTATTCAACAAATCGACTGAGGGCCAACTATGAGCCAGGCCCTGTGCTAAACCCTTGGACTACAACAATAAAAAAAATAGACATGGCTGTTGGCTTTACAGAGCTTACGGTTTTGGGAGGAGTCTTAAATTAGCAGATAATTAGGGACAGCATAAGAAAGAAAAGGAAGAGGCACAGAGAAGGCTAATCAGAAGAGGGGATACCATTCATGTTCGAGTCAGTGAAGGCATTTCTGAAAAGGTGAGATCCCCAACGGGACTGGAGGAGTAAGAAGAACCCAGAAACACAAAGCATGAAGGGAGAGCACTCCCAGCACCCCGCCATGTCAGAACTTCACATATTTTGAGAAACTTAATGTGTTAGTTTGCTGGGGCTGTCATAACATAGTACCACAGACTGGGTGGCTCAAACAACAGAAGTTTATTTTCTCACCATTGTGGATGTTAGGGGGCCCAGATCAAGGTGTCAGCAAGATTGTTTGTTTTTCCTGAGGCCTCTCTTCTTGACTTGCAGATGTCTATATTCTTTCTGTGTCTTCACAGGACCTTTCCTTGGTACCCATGTCAAAGTTTCCTCTTTTTATATGACATCAGTGATATGGGATTAGGGTGAACCCAAATAAATGACCTCATCTTAACTTAATTACCTCTTCAAAGACCCTATATCCAAATACAGTCACATTCTGAAGCTATTGGGGTAAGAACTGCAACCTATGGGTTTTGAGGGCACACAACTGAGTCCATAAGACTCAGTGAAGGCTGATGCAGTTAAATCCTTCAGTCTAAGTGTAAAAGAGTCATTGATGGATCATAAACTACTCACAGGACCAATTTTGTTTAAAGCCACTGCTTTGAGAGAAGCATGAGGAAGAAATTAGGGTGGAGCAAAAATAGATCTGGGAGAGACCAGTTAGGAGCTGTCACAGTTGTCTGGCCAAGAAAGAATGGTGGAAGTGAGGTGAAGGAGGAGCAAGTGTCAAGATGGAGCCTGGAGATGGAATCCCATTTCCTGAATAAGAAAAAGAGTGAATGAATGGATGCATGCAAACATAGGTTAGTGAAATCCACTGAATGAATAAACCATTCCTGGTACTCACTGTGAGAAGCTCTGCATATAGTCTATGAAGTGAGCCTCTCATCTCTCTCCCCTGTAGAAGAGACTTCCCTATGTAACATGTGGGCGTATTTCTGTCAGGGAGCCTCTTATTCTGCATATAAGGAGATCAGTAACTCTGTTCCCCTTTCACAGTCACAGAGTAGGCATTCTGCGTGCACGCTTTGAATGATAAGGAGGCAAGAAAAGGGCCTGTGTTTACCTTGCTGTGTCTTCCTGGGGACACTGGTGTTTCTAACTCATCAGTCCTTCTACATCTTAGACAAACTCCTGTCTTTGAGCATATTTCAACATGCAAAATGCAAAGTCACTTTTTAAAACAAAAGTAGTTTTACTTTTTGGTTGGGTTTGTGACATTAGCCAAGCACCATTCTCCACAGTATTTGTAATGTAAATTTTCTTCATTCACCTCACACGTTCACACACAACCAGGACAAGGGGGCCATTTCTTGCCAGAGAGGTCCACAAGATTGATTAATTAGTGCAATCAGGAATTCACAGAGCCGTTCAATTGCAGTGCTGATGGAGCCTTCGTGGCATTTGAGTCCACCAACCACCTTCAACCATGACACGAATATTTGTTAGAAAAGTGCCTCAACTTCCTCCTGTACCTTCTGTGGAACCAGTTGCTCACCACTTCACAGCACTCTCCTCTGTCTCACTGCTAATCCATTTAAATGATCAGGTTAGATACAAAGAAAAAATTGAGTTGGTCTTCCCATACTCACAAGGCTCTCCTCTTCTTTCTGTGTGGCTGCCATTCACAGGCTGGTAGCTTCCTGTTAAATAGCTCCACAGCCTTGAGTAGATGCACATGGGAGATGATTTCAGCACATTACCAGCCTGGATGTTTCTCTCCCTGAGGGTCCAAGTTGGCCATTGTCTTTCTTAAAATGAAGTGTGAATATTGAATAGAGGGCATCAGGCATGGAGTGACCAAGAACCTGTCCACCCACACAGACACCCAAAACCAGAATCTGGTCTGATGTTCCTTTTCCTTCTCCTTCTACATCCAAGTCACACAACATTGTGGGATTTATCCCTTAGTTTTCTCTTGCCTTTTTTCTTCTTCTTTACTCCCATTTACAACAATCTATTAGCTGTCCTTTCTCTCGACTAAAGAGTACAAAAATCTCCAAGTAAAATATAACCTTTGTATCCAGCCCTTTTACATTTGCCCTGACAGTTACCTCTAACACTGTCCCAAAAACTGCCAATTGTGGAATATGAATTTGCCCTGACTTCCCTTCCCTAAAGCCTTTCAATGTGTGGTGTGCTGGGGGAGAAAGGGGAAAGGTTTTCAGTAGCTCTGAAACACCTAAAGCCCAATGTCAAACTTCACATTTCTCTTCTGCCCTACATGAGCTATCCCCTGATTCTCTCTCTCATCCCATCTCCTGTCCCTCCCCAGGGACTGCATTTTTTGGAATCTCGTATTCATCCTCAACCTCATCATATTCTTCCTTTCGTCTGACTTGTTCATGCTGATGCTTCAGCCAGTCACAACCCTCCCTCCTTCTTTGCTGGGGTGACACCTACTTGTCTGTTAAGGTTTAGAGTCACATCTCATGGGGCTCAGGGGTGCCAGCCTAACACACCACTCTTCTCCACCAGGCTCTCATGAGGCTGTGTCCCTGCCTTGATAGACAAATATATCATGACGTAGGGTACCTGTCTGGTGACCCATGTCTCTCCCTGCTGAAACCATAAACACAGGTTAATCCTCATTGTCCAGGACTTTATGTAGAATGCAGGAGACCATCAGTGCATGTTTGTTGAGCTAAACTTTTATCTCACCGACGAGGCTGCACTGGTATATTTGGGGAGGCCAAATCATGTTTCATGTATTCCTTTCCCGAGTGATGTTGTGCACAGTGAAGACACAACCCTTTCTCCAGAGTCAACCTGAAACCTAAAAGTCATCAAGGCTTGGTAAAAACCCTGCATCTATGCCATTATGATTTACTATGTGGTTAAAATACCAGATGCAAGATAGTCCCACAATAACTCAAGAGACCTGGAAATTTTTTATGGACCAAACACAACCTCAGGCATAGTCTCTGGTAAACTTTTATTGTCTCAGCCCAACATTAACCATATATTAAGTTGATTACTAACCGTCCCACTCAAGTATTAAGGAAGAAAAATGCACCCACATTCTAATTAGTTATTTTTAAAAGTGATTTTATACATACTTTTATGATCAAACAACGCAATATAAAACAAATATTTAAAACTCATCTTAAAACACAGCTACCCTGATAAGCATAATTTAGAAATCTTTAATGAATTCACCTCAATTAGCCTTTAATTAAATAGCTCATTAAAAGCTGATTTGAATACTGCTCATGGAGAAATTCTTGTTCAACTGTTGTGACAGAGCAGGAAGTTAATGAAGTTAAAATTAAGCACAATTTTGAGGGAATAGTCTGAAAGTCATAAAGCTACGAGAGGAAATAAAGTCTCTGAACTTTGCCTGACATCTGAGACTTTATTCATCACCAAATGCTCAGGTATACAGTAGACTTGAGGCCCAGGGCAGGGCCAGCAAGCTGCCTTTCCACTTCTTGTTCTCAGCATGAGGGTTCAGTATCTTGAAGCTATAAAATGATGTTTGATGAATGAATGAATGAACCATCAAAACAGATCTGCACACATTCTAAATTCAAGCAAAAGGTAAAAGAATAGGAAGGAAGTTTACATTTTATGGAGTGCCTAATCATGCATCAAATATTTTGAACAAGTTGTTTTTATTTATTTCTCCTTCATGCTGGGAGCTAAAATATCATTCCTATTTTACAGTTGAAGAAACAGAAGACCAAAGTGATTAACTAACACTAACACAGGTATTAATAGTTTCATCTAAGCTGAAATTTTAATTCAAATGCAAGAAAACACCCCAAATATTTTAACATTTCCAAGGCCCCCCCTTTTAAAAAATGTTATTTTATTTCATTGACATTTTTATATTTTCCAAATTTTTTCCTTTTTGGTTTTTTGTTTTTGTTTTTGTTTTTTGAGATGGAGTCTCACGCTGTCGCCCAGGCTGGAGTGGAGTGCATTGGCACAATCTCGGCTCACTGAAACCTCTGCCTCCCCGGTTCAAGCGATTCTCCTGCCTCAGCCGCCTGACTAGCTGGGATTACAGGCGCCCGCCACCACGCCCTGCTAATTTTTTTATTTTTAGTAGATACGGGGTTTCACTATGTTAGCCAGGATGGTCTCAATCTCCTGACCTCGTGATCCGCCTGTCAGCCTCCCGAAGTGCTAGGATTACAAGCGTGATCCACTGCGCCCAGCCTATATTTTCCAAATTTTCTACAAGGAGTATGTATTACTCTTAGAATACAGAAAAAAGCAGTAAAAGGTATTTTTATTTTTTATTTTAATTTTTCTTCTTTTTTGTATTTTTATGTCAATAGTTGTGTGGGTACTAGTGGGTTTTGGTTACATGGACAAGTTCTAGAGTGATGATTTCTGAGATTTTGGTGCACCTGTCACGAGAGCAGTGTACACTGTACACAATATGTAGTCTTCTATCCCTCACCCCCCAAGCCTCCGAAGTCCATTGTATCATTCTTATGCCTTTGCATCCTCATAGCTTAGCTCCCACTTATAAGTGAGAACCTAAGATATTTGGTTTTCCACTCTTGAGTTACCTGAGAAAATGCATGCAGTAACAGCCTTCACCTTCTCACATCTGCTACTGCCAACTACTCCTAAAGAAAATGTCCCCAAACCAGTGGCTTTTGTTGCCACAGCTCTGTCATTTCTGGGGGGCAACATTTATCAGATGAACATTCGAAGACGTAAATGCTGATAAGATGCCTCCCTCTGAGAAACCTGGCAAGAGGTTAGCAAGGCAGGCATGGGGGCAGCAGCCACTCCTGAGAGTGCTTTGGGCTCTCTGCCCTGACAGGGGAGCTCCACACCCTCTCAGAAGAGAGGAAAGAGACACAGACACCATTTTCATCAACTCCATCATGCCTGGATAAACCTGACAGATTTTAAGTCAGAAAAATACCCAGGGAAACAGTCTAACCTGAAATTCCCTGCAGAATGCAAAATGTTCTGAGATCTACATGGCTGCCATCCAGGAAATCTCACTATGGGAGACAGGGCCCCACTTCCAGATCCTCTGCTGGGCTGAGATACCCTGATGGTCAGAGGCATCAGAATTTGTGCTCCACAGCATTGGAAGCAGGGCCTGGGGATACAGAGGGTGTAAGGAAAATGGACCTGTGTCCTCAGCACAGCAGGAAGCAGGAAGGTCTGCTTCACAGGAGGTAGATCCCTGTCTGAAGCTGCAGCTGGAACCACTGCAGGGAATCACCCATGCCCAACCCACCACAGCTGGTACAGGCTACTTGTGGCCTAGACTTAGCTGAGTAGGATGGGGGTATTTGAAGATCCAAGAATTCCAGGGCTTGGAATCTGAAGTGAAAACTTCAGATCGTGGATCCAGAGGTTTTCTAGAATGTCCATTATGGCTGAAGTGAGGAGATACGAAGGCTGCAGAGGTAGCGGTGGTGGGGGAAACGTTGAGGGACACACGGGGGTCCAGCACCCTTCCCCAGTGACCAGAAGAGTTGTGTTTTTCTCTTTTTTTATATTAGGATATTGCAAGCCAAGTCCTTCAGTCAAAAGTTTTCTTGACTTATATATAAAGAACATTTGTAAAATGCTGATAAGCCTCCTATCCTTCCAAGCCCACTGAGTGGCTTGGAATTCAATTTCTGCTTGAATATTTGCAGGTCTAGAAGTCTCCGTAGTCTTAAAAGCAGCCAATACCACTCTCAGACAAGCGTGACTCTTGAGAACAGTCTTCTCGTGTCATATCAAGAGACTTTTCTGTAGCTTGTAGAGTCCAGTCCTTTTCATGTGCTCTGCAGTCTCATAGAAAAACCCATTTTCTATATTTACACTAATTAACACTTACCAAGCACCTGCGACTGGGCCAATGCCCTCCTCAACCCACTCTCCCACATATAGATTTTATCAGGTGGAGATTAGCAAGGCTCAATGGTTTAGGACGGAGGCCACATTGATGGTGTGTAATGGGGTGACAGTCAAGGTGGGTCTTACTCAAAATCCCATGCTGGCTCCTATTGCAGACCAAAGGGTTATGAGGAGGAGACTGATGGCTGCTCTGATCTTCAGGGCCCTGTGAATGCTCAGGCTGGGATGCAGGAGCTTCTGTGCCCTGCCTCTGGACCCTAGCATTCATCTACCCATCCTCCCCTTCTCATCCCAGTGCCCACCCATGACCGAGCACATTCCTAGATACTCCATAACTATGTGCGGCCGAAGTAACTAAATGCAGAGGCTAGGAAATTCCTCAAGGTGCCTTCTATTCCCATACAAGAGTTCTCAGGTATTTAATTTATAAAATCTACTTAAACAACTGCCCATAAGTAGGTTTTGAAAAATGAAAAATACCATATACAGGAAACATTATGTATCTGTCCCCTACTCATTTCTTCAGCCTGGCCTCCTTCCCTGTTGTCACTTCCTTCCTGTGCTCCTTCCTCCCCAGGATCTTGCCTCATCTTGGAACAGAACTTAGTCTTTCACCTCTTTCATGGTGGTCTTGGCATGGACCTTTCCCCCTGGTTAGACACTTCTCGCCTGCCTTCATTTTTACTTGCTACTCCGTGGTCATCCACCCCTTCTTCAATGATGCTTTTTCTTTCCAGTGTCAAGTAAGCACCCATATGTGCCATCTTATGGCATTCTGTACTATTCCCTTCTTTGCGTATAATAATTCTATGTATATACTGAACATCTGTAGCCTCCACTAGGAAAATCTCAGAAGGAATGATGGTGTCTCTTGCTTATCACGGGGTTCCCAGCATCTAGTACATAATATGTGCTCAATAAATATGTATTAAGTGGGCAAATACCTGAGTGAATAAAAATAAATGCATGGTTGTTTAATATATGTATATGAGCAGTTCCAGAATATAAAGTAAATATTTAAATGTTCACATCCGTGTCAACAGCTCATTCTTCTGCTCTATCCAGATAGCCCCATGAGGTTGACTGTGTTCCTCTCTTCACTTGCCAATATGCCTCTATCTACAGACCATGTTTGCATCTCTAGGATGAATAAAGGACTTCTAGGAAAGTTGTGTTACAACCACAGATCCCATTTCCAGACCATTGCAGGTATATGGGACACAGCACCATTAAACTGAATGTAGTTGGTTTTAAATAAACTTGAAATTTCTTCAAAGGTCCATCTGCGTACATAAGAAAGCTCAGCCAAAGTCTACACATCCCTCTACATGCGATTAATACATTTATATTCCCATGCAGTTCCCAATGTAGTCACATTGCCTGGGCAACAATAAAACATCACTTGCTGAGGCCACTGAATTCTGTCATGCATCCATCAATGATTCATTCTTCCTTCAATCTTTATTTTCTTGTTCATTGCCTTCTTCAGTCCTTCAGTTAGACCCTGGCATTCAGGATCCATCCATCCATCCACCCATCATCTATTCACCCATCCATCCATCCATCCATTTGCATTTCTAGGCATCTGATCTTTTCTTAAGACTCAACTTAGCTACCCCGGGATCTACAGGGATGGGGAATCTGAGAATTCATAGCCTAGCACTGAGGGTCCCTATCAAATTAGAAGTAAAGCAGACAGCCAAGAAGAATGGAAAAGGTTCCTCCTTCTCTACTCATTCACTGTATGTCAGGATTCCACATGCCTGGCTAGACCTCCTTATCACGTCAGCTGACACCTGGATACAATGATCTCACATACATATTTCTCCAGGCCAGACCTGTTTGGTGCACGCCACACAGATCATCGAAACTGCCTACCTTGACATATTTCCTACTTGCTAATTCAAAACTGGATTTCTCAGAATGGTTAAGAGGAACCCTTGATCGTCAGTCCAATTCACTCTCTTCCAGGATTTATTCACTCACCAATGACTCTGTTTCTACACCAAAAACATAGGGATCAGTCTTGCCTTCCACCTTCCTTCACAACCATCAATCCATCATATTTTACATCTTCAATGTTTTTCCCATCCTAGCATCATCACCGTAGTCCAACTTCCATCATCTTTCACTTGGACAATGTTTATTAAATTGCATCTGCTTGGGCTGCTCCAAATCTGTCTTAACAACATTGTTTTCAAACACAGATCTCACCAGGTGACCCACCTTATGCTTGAGAACTTTTTGTGACTTCCCTCCCATTGCTCTTGAGGGTGAGGCAAAGGCTACAACGCTAACATGAGCTGGCCCAGAGTATCTCCCTCATCTCTTTTTGTTCGTACCCTCCCTACCTAGCCCTGCATGTTCCCATCACACCAACCATATTCATGCTAACAAATACGATATATTTCCTCTTGCTAAAAAAAAGCTCTGCCATGCCATCCCCCAAAGACCAAGTACATTCATCTTTTCTCCCCCACTCCCTTTTTTTTTTTTAGAGACAGGGTCTCACTCTGTCACCAGGCTGGAGTGAAGTGGCAAGATTTTGGCTCAGTGCAGTCTCAACTTCCCAGGCTCAAGTGATCCTCCCACCTCAGCCTCCCAAGTAGCTGGGACCAAAGATATGTACCACCACACCTGACTATTTTTTATTATTTGTAGAGATGAAGCCTTGCCTTTCTGTGTTGCCCAGGCTGGTCCCGAACTCCTGGGCTCCCACCTTGGCCTCCCAAAGTGCTGGGATTACAGGCGTGAGCCACCATTCCCAGCCCTTTTCTCCTTCATTAGCTCTCAGCATGTCTTTCATCAGGACACTCTTCCCTGATTTCCTCATCTGGGGATCAGGGAGTGCCTTTGTTTTGTCCACCTAGAAGATGCTGTCAATAGTCCATATCCCTATAAACTAGCCCAGAGGCAGCTCATAGCCAGCCCCCACTACATCTCTCCCCCTGATGTCTCTCTGGCTGTGGGGAAATGCTTGACACACACAGGACAGGCTGGGAGTGTTAGGGAGTCAATAAACCGAAGCACTTCTCAATCAATAAGCCATGAGGGCTGGGCCTTGCCCACAGTGAGGCAATTCTCAGGTGTGTCCCGTATAGTCTTAGGAACCCAGCAGGGCTGAGTCTCTGTTGTCCACAGCATTAATTATCTCTATAACATAATTTTCATTGGCTTTCCTCAATTCCCTGTCTCACTTCTCCACTCCCTCATTGTGCTCCCTGAAATCACCTCCCAAATAAACATTTGTACTCACACCCATGTCTAAGGGCCTATTAGGGGAAAGATAAAGTAAGACATTTCCACAGAAAATGCTCACTTCTTCCAGATCACTAAACCCATCCATGATTATGTGTTTATTACTGCAAATCTTCGATAACTGTCTGCCTTTCTCTTTAGGCTATTAGTTTCATGAGAACAAGGTTCCTGGCTATTTTTTGTTGTTCGTCGATTTCCTGGTGCCCACCTCAATACCCAGCACATAGCAGGTGCTCAATGAATCTTTCTCCAATACAAATAAAATGATACATCAAGCTGTGTCTCCAGCACTGGAAATAAAACTATTATGATTTAATCACCGTCCTTAAGAGGCTCATATTGTAGGAGAAGCAAATTGAAATATTCATAGTATACTCTCATTGAAATTAATGTCACTCATTAGCATTGGATTTTATGAGATCTGAGGAAAAAGTACTTCACCCACCTAAAAGGAGATCAGTAAGGGAAGAGATCCCAAAACCTCATCCCAAAAGGCACACACCCCAAGAGAAGAAGGCTTCCACACCAAGATTCCATAGAACTGTTGAGAGAAAGTAGAATAAATGTATTTGCTTTATGGGCTTGATACTTAGGAAAGTTATAATAACCTCTAACTCAGAGGCTCAGAACCAGACTAATCATATTGTAGTAAATATTAATAATGGAAATTAAATAGCAGATGCATCAGTAACAGTGTACACATGGAGTGTGAGCACTCAGATGTGGTTTGTTCTAAAAATTAGGCTGATCTAAAAATACTCTTTGCGGAGGTGCTCTCATTTTCCAGAAGCAGTGATTAGGGCAGCACGGGGCTTGGCCCAGGAAGTTTCCTGCCT
Organism: Pongo pygmaeus; assembly: GCF_028885625.2. Lineage (NCBI taxonomy): Eukaryota > Metazoa > Chordata > Mammalia > Primates > Hominidae > Pongo > Pongo pygmaeus. The sequence goes on from NC_072391.2 coordinate 62,790,478, forward strand.
GCCAAGGCTTTGTCAGCCTCCAGGGGGGCCGAGGAGTCTTGTTCAGGAGTGGCTGCCTCACAGAGCCTGTGAGTTCTGAACTCTGCTTCTGTCTTTCAATAAGGCCGCATATCTACAACTATCTGATCTTTGACAAACCTGAGAAAAACAAGAAATGGGGAAAGGATTCCCTATTTAATAAATGGTGCTGGGAAAACTGGCTAGCCATATGTAGAAAGCTGAAACTGGATCCCTTCCTTACACCTTATACAAAAATCAATTCAAGATGGATTAAAGACTTAAACGTTAGACCTAAAACCATAAAAACCCTAGAAGAAAACCTAGGCATTACCATTCAGGACATAGGCGTGGGCAAGGACTTCATGTCTAAAACACCAAAAGCAATGGCAACAAAAGCCAAAATTGACAAATGGGATCTAATTAAACTAAAGAGCTTCTGCACAGCAACAGAAACTGCCATCAGAGTGAACAGGCAACCTACAAAATGGGAGAAAATTTTCACAACCTACTCATCTGACAAAGGGCTAATATCCAGAATCTACAATTAACTCAAATAAATTTACAAGAAAAAAACAAACAACCCCATCAAAAAGTAGGCGAAGGACATGAACAGACACTTCTCAAAAGAAGACATCTATGCAGCCAAAAAACACATGAAAAAATGCTCATCATCACTGGCCATCAGAGAAATTCAAATCAAAACCACAATGAGATACCATCTCACACCAGTTAGAATGGCAATCATCAAAAAGTCAGGAAACAACAGGTGCTGGAGAGGATGTGGAGAAATAGGAACACTTTTACACTGTTGGTGGGACTGTAAACTAGTTCAACCCTTGTGGAAGTCAGTGTGGCGATTCCTCAGGGATCTAGAACTAGAAATTCCATTTGACCCAGCCATCCCATTACTGGGTATATACCCAAAGGACTATAAATCATGCTGCTATAAAGACACATGCACACGTATGTTTATTGCAGCATTATTCACAATAGCAAAGACTTGGAACCAACCCAAATGTCCAACAATGATAGACTGGATTAAGAAAATGTGGCACATATACACCATGGAATACTATGCAGCCATAAAAAATGATGCATTCATGTCCTTTGTAGGGACATGGATGAAATTGGAAATCATCATTGTCAGTAAACTATTGCAAGAACAAAAAACCAAACACCGCATATTCTCACTCATAGGTGGGAATTGAACAATGAGAACACATGGACACAGGAAGGGGATCATCACACTCTGGGGACTGTTGTGGGGTGGGGGAAGGAGGGAGGGATAGCACTGGGAGATATACCTAATGCTAGAAGATGAGTTAGTGGGTGCAGCACACCAGCATGGCTCATGTATACATATGTAACTAACCTGCACTTTGCGCACATGTACCCTAAAACCTAAAGTATAATAACAAATTAATTAATTTAAAAAAAAAGACCTGTACCTACAATTCTCAGTGAACTCTGTTTTCATTTGTAAATGTACTTAACACTGGGAGGAATTTGCCAAATTGTCTATCACCTGTCATCATTTGATGGAATCCAAGTTTGTCTTTTGTCTTATGGTGGAGCTGAGTGCTGTAACAAATAGGCCTAGAACCTCAGTGGCTTAACATACTAAAAGTATATTATTTCTGGCTCAAGTAAAGTGGAAATGGATGTTTGACATGGGGTCTTCCACAGTTCTGATTCAGAGACAAAGACCTCTTCAGTCTGGTGGCTCCTCAGTCCTCTCGGGTCTCAGAATCCTTGTTGGATGCAGTGCCTCTTTCCAACAGATGGGAAGAGCCTCTCAGGTGGCGAAGGAGGTCGTTCAGGCTGGGTCTGGGAGGTTTGCTGGTTTCGCTCACATGCATTAGTCATAACTCAGCCCCAAGCTCCATTTACACACGGAAGAGCCTGAGAAACAAGGTCCGGCTGTGTTCCCAGGCAGAAAAGGAAACAGGGTCTTCTTGTAAAGACTGAGAGGTCTCTCCCATACTTTTCAAGACTCGTTTAGAAAAGACAGGGCCATGGGAAGGTACCCACAGATGGCATTCCCTATCTGGTGCACGGAATGCAGCCCGCCCTTATCTGTCTCGATGAGATCATCTTTTCCACTTTTCAACTGACACAAAGGAGCTGGGTCTGTTGGACCTAGTGATCTGGAATTCCACAAGTGTTGATGTTTGGACTTCCTGGATAATATGTATCCAGATCACCTTTTTACTTCAGGAAATATAAGGTCCAAAACTCAGTGATGTTCAAGAAATGGGCTTCCTCCTAGGCAAATAAGTAACTTTAGTTCTTGGAAAAATTCCTTAATTTCAGGTATACGCTGTGTGTGTGTGTGTGTGTGTGTGTGTGTGCGCGCATCCAAAAGGCTTTGGAAGAGGTGATGTTGAGGCATAGCAAATGAGAACTTATCCCCATTATCTATGTCCTAGAATAGCCCTAGATTAGAGTTACAGGAGCTGAATTTATTTTCTCTTTATTAAGAACAGAGTTGAAATTCTGAGCTCAGCAACCATATTGGGTTGTTATTATAATCATCTCTATTTTAAAGGTGAGTAAACCAACACTGAGAGGCATTAGGGATTTTCCCCTAAGTTATATAGCGACTAAGTGGTGGAGATAGGACTGAAACCCCAAAAATCCAATATGGGAGCCAGACTTAACAGTACACTTTCCCAAGCATCTTCAAGGAATTTGTATTGCAGGAAAAATATTGCTTTCTAAAATGCATGTAACTCATTTGTAAACATTATATATTACTGCCTGAAAATTTAGAATAAAGCAGAATAAACAAAAATCAATAGTCCTTTACCCAACTACAACCATGGATGAAATTTTAGCAAAAATTGGAACAAATAATATATTATTTTTTAACCATTCCATTCCCCATACCTCATCTTCAGAAAGTTTTCTTACAAAATTACTAACTCTGGCCAGTCCTTTCTGCTTCTGAATAACCCTCAATATCTTCTCTAACTTTGGACTTACAGAAGCCAAACCAACCTCAGCGTTAAGTCCAGACTTTGTTTTTATTGGAAAGTCTACTTTTCACTGCAAAATAACAATTTTGGCAACTACAAAATCAGAGCTGCTGCTGCTTATAATAGACCAACTTCAGAACCAGTAGTGTGGCCAATAAGAATGTGCTAGTGATGTGACAGTTCTCTGGAAGAGAACAATGTCACAGCAAACTGGATGCTCTGAGCACTGTCTCCAAACATTGTGACGCTGCTTCTTTCTGACTTGCCAGAGATCATTGAGAAGCACTTTAGATAGAATTCAATACATACGTCCATGAATGCCTCCAATCTTAATTGATGTGTTTTTTGCACAAAGTACCATGACAGGCATGAAGGATGAGACACAGATAAAATTGTACCTCGTGCTATACCTTCCATCTGGAATCTGGGAAGTGAGCAATGGGAACACAGTCCTTGGTTGTTAATGTTGTATTTGTTCCTCTTAGGCGTGGGAGGTAAAAGGGGCACATCAATATCACCATTTTGCCAAGAAGGAAACTGAGGCTGTAAGGCATTTAGTGTCTTACTGAGGGCAAAGCAAAGGTAGAAACTAGTTGCTATGGTTTGAGTGTGTCTCCTCCAAAATCAAGGTGCTGAAACTTAATGGCCAATGTGATCGCATTAAGAGGAAGGGGGACCTTTAAGAGGTAATTAGGCCATGAAGGATCCACCATCATGAATGGAATGTAGGCCCTTATAAAAGATGCTTCATACAGCCTTCAGCTTTCTCCCCTTTTCACCTTCTGCTCCCAAAGATGCAGGGTTTGGAGGATGCAGATACAGGCAGCATCTTGGAAGCAGAGAGCAGCTCTCAGCAGACAACCAAACCACTGGCGTCCTAATCTTGGACTTTCCAGACTGCAGAACGATGAGAAAGAAGTTTCTGTTCTTTATAAATTACCTGTCTCAGGTACTTTGTTACAGCAGTGTTCTGTGTGGGAAACACGCGAGGGGAGAAGAAAAGACACACACAATACCTCTAAGGGTAAACAATATTTATCCCATGTAAATAGCAATGCAGATACTATAAGCAAATGATATAACAAGCAGATTGATATAATAAGCAAATTGTGATGGGAAGGAGAGAAGGAAAAAGATATTTACACTCACCAGAGTATGGAGGATTCACCACCAGACTGGGAAGCAACAGCCTGGGCACCAGAGTTGGCCACTCGTCCATGCACAGATGAGGAGAGGTCTCATGAAGCTTCAGTGCAGTCTAGGACCCTAGCTCTTTTTGTAATAAGTTGTTTGACATGAGGCCCAGTCATGAGGGTCCTTCACAACTGGGCTCAAGGAACACAAAAAGGTCAACTTGTTTTTGCAATTGTCTGTTGTTTTCAATAACTAATATATAGGAATAGATTGAAATAGACATTACTCTGACACAGGAATGGATGAACACCTCAAGGGGCCCACACTACTTGTTCTGAGACTTGGTGACCATTGTTTGTATCCATGTTCAATTGAGTTCAAATTTAATATTTAACTTTTCCTCCACAAGCAGCACAAAATAGATGAAGACAGTAGTAAATCCAGGACTCAAACATAAGTTTGTGATTTATAATGTAGACAAAGGCATTGTAAGGAGTTACAAGTGGTCATTTAGACATATTCTAGAATACTCTAAGATCATCCTAACCGATATTACTTTCCTATCATAAGGGTTATACTACTTGCATGGAGGATCATGATGACAGTCATCTGTCAAGATTTTCTTCCATTTATAAGTCCATTAAAAGCCTATGTTTTCTTGCCTCTGAAATTGTGCATTAAAGTCTCTCAATCTGTGCTTGGCATTTGACAGGTACTCAGTATAAATCATATATCCTTGCACTTATTGACCCCATGATTACCAAATTACCTATTTGTCAAGTAGAAAGGAGGAAAGAGAAAGAAGAAAGAAGAAAGAGAAAGAAAGAAAGAGAGAAAGAAAAAGAAAGAGAGAAAGAAAGAAAGAAAGAAAGAAAGAAAGAAAGAAAGAAAGAAAGAAAGAAAGAAGGGAAGAAGGGAGGGAGGGAGGGAGGGAGGGAGGGGAGAGAGAAATAAATTATTTTCTTTTTCTGGTTCCTGAGACATTTCCATAAATTATTAGAAAAAAAGATCAATTTACTAGTAAAACAAAATGTAAATCTTTGCAAAAATTTTCTGTAACCTCGACATGTTTAAAAAGGAACCTTTGTTCTTTGTTTCGCTTCTAATGATGATTGCCCTTAAGTCTTGGGCTGATGTTTTTAAACCAGGAATTGATTTGAATTGGATAGGAGATAACCAACATTGAACACAAGGTAAGCACTAAGATGAGTTTTTTTTCTTGGTCATATCGTGTGTGTATAAATTACCTTCAGCACAGAGAGTTTTATTATTAATCATTTGAGCCAATAAATGTCTCATTAAATCTAACTTTCACTTATGGAGTACGCAATTGTCATTATATAAATATTATTTAATTACATAATGGCTCAACTATTAAGAAATCTGTATTTAACTCATATTTGAACCATATTCATAAAATGCTCTATTCTAAGAACTATTTGAGAATTGCATAATATCTTGATTAAAGACGGTAGTACTTTACTGATTGTATTTGGATAAGCCATGTTGTCTTTATAATAAGGTGTGTTGATATTAAAAAATGATTAAACATTTTCAACGGAAGAGCTGCTTCAACTTCACCCACCTTTCATCTTCATATTATGAATTATACATTATTCTTTCACTTCTATATCCTCAATCCTTTTTTCTCTCTTTGTAGGCAATTATACAGTGACCCATCCATATAGCTCATGAGATTTCTCAATTTTTTATGAATGTTCGTAAATATGGAGGAAATGAGTGCAAAATTTATAACCGGTTTGACCATATTAATCTTTTTTTGTTGTTGGGGGGATGGCTATAGTTATCACATTGCACTGTTTGAATTTAAGGGAAAATTATTTTAGGGAAGTATGGGGAGTGAAAGATGTTTAAATCTAGAAAGTCCCTTTAGCCAAGTATGTAACAAGCACCATGTAAGCGGAAGAATTTGGAAGGCTAACTTGAGTGCTTCTTTGTTTTATTTCCTGAGAGATGATAGGAGACTCAGGGTCCAGAACATGATGAATGTTGGCTGCCAGATACAGAAAAGAAGGTGAAGGGAGATGGAACTTGGCTGGGTCAAGTTAAGGGAACTCACTTTGGAAGATGTCTGTGTTATGGGGGCATGCAACACTGAAATTTAGTCTTATCCTAATGTAAATATCCAAGGGCTATTCTCATGACAGTGGAATTCAGGGAATGGTTACACTTAAGATGCAGCTAGTGCCAGAGTGGCTTAAAGCCTGTCTCAGGCAGGAGGCAGGAATAAGAGCATACGGTCTTCCCAACTATGGCAGGACATAACCCATAATAGAGTGTGAGCTCAACCAGGACAAAGCCCTTTTTCATTCTTGGTTATCTCCATAGTGCCGAGGACAGACTCTAGAACACTAGATTTGTAGAAACATTTGCCAAACTGTGGATGGAGAGAAGATGCAGTCAATGTCAGGGCACAAAGAGTGTATCAGTTTTGTGGGCTTGGATTTGGCACATGGTTGGGGACCTGAGGCAGACTCCTAAGGATAAGCCAGTTGTGTGGATGATTCTAGAGTTAAAAGGAAGTGTCTTAGAATAGGGGAAGGTACATGATGATCAGAGCTCACTCAAGGGGCAACGGGTACCAATCTTCAGTGGGTTGTGTGTCTACCATTCTCACTAACTCATTCAACAAACATCTATGGGGCACTGGCTTTAAGCCAAATACTATGCAAAGTGTTGGGACACACAAATAAAATGTCGTGATTCCTGGTTTGGAAGAACTTTTGCCCTAGTGGTGAGAAAGACCTCCTAACACCATACAATGTAAGTCAACAAAGGCTTAATGGCTGTGTATGGCAGGGTATTGGGAAGACTGCCTCCAGGATGGTGGTCCAGATATCTGGTATTTGAGAAAGCCATATGCTCTCTGATGCTTCCAGAGAGCCCCAGATCCTCCTCAGCAGCAGGGTTTGAACATTCTAGAAACTCCAAATTATACTGAAGGTGCTGGTGTTTTATTTCTTTTTGGTAAACATTTGAATTGGCTCAGACACTATGCCAAGGGCTTTGCAAATATTTATTCATATAATCAATCCTCACAATAACATGGAGGAATAAATTCTAGCATTTTCATCTGACAAATTAGGAGAGAAGATTTCAGCATTTAAGTCATTTGCCCAAGATCCCACAAGTAGTGTTTGGGGGGATGTTACAGTTGAACTCAGAAAGTTTCACTCTAAAATCCATAATCTTGAACCCTACACTGTGGAGTGCACAGTTATGACTTCAGAGAAGGGGGAGCTTAGCATGAGGTAGAGCTAGTAAGGGCTGTACATGAACGGAGTGAGCATCTCGTGGAAAATGTAGACTTGAGTTAAGCTCACACATGGGGAAAAGCCAGTGTAGTCTGAATCCTCAGCAGGATGAAGGTGTGAATTCAGGACTCCACTTGTTCAGTTGAGAGCTATTTATTCAGCATCTGCAAAGCATAGCAAGCAAATCTTACACAAATGCTGATTATAAGGTAATGAGCAAGGGGAGACGTGGCTTTCCCCCGCCCAGAGCTCCCAAGCTAGTGAGAGATTCAAACAAGTCAATAGATGATTCCTACAGGAGCCATTAGGGCAAGTTCAGAACACTGTGGGGACGCCTAAGAAGAAGGGCTCCTAACCTGTGCAACAAGGCTGGTCAAAGGAGGCTTTCTAGAAAGAATACAATATGAAGATAATGGCATTGGAAGAGTCTAAAATGAGTTGGGGAGAATGCTCTAGAAAGTTAGCAAAGGCAATAGTGGCTGGCATTGAGATGCTCCCATTTAAAGAATCCTAAAAAAGGCAGCAATTGAACAGGATGGAGGGTTCAGAGAGACCCACACTTCTCCCCTATTTCTGTTCCTGGTGCTCAGAGTAGAAGCATTAGGTACCCCAGGGAACAGGGTCTTAGTAATTGTCTCTAGGAATAATATTATTGGTCACATTGGGTTCCTTAAACCCAGCTCAACTTTTCCCCTATATCAGCAATTTAGTACGTTTAACTACATTGCTTTTCTGTTCCAATCTGCTTTGTGAAGTGCTTAAGAAAAGGCCCTTTATAACTGTCTATAATAATAAATTATGAACAACAAAAAAAGGAGCAGTAGCGTCGCCCTCCTGTTCCTCCAAGGGGAAAGCTGAGCCTAATTCATATATTCTGCTCTGTCTGGCCTTGTTTTCTTTCAAAGACAAGAGAACATCATAACCTTGAGCTATCTATCTGGTGGAAATAAAAGATTGATGCGAACTTTACTGTGTAAAATTTAGGGTCTTTTCATCCAGATGAGAAGACAATTGAATATTATAAAAACATGCGACGCACTTGAAGAGAACTTATTTTATTCAAGCACTAAGAAACTTCACCCTGAGAGAAACTGCTTTCTGTAAAAATCAATAAATTAATATATGCCTGCATGAGAAATAGATTTCTCTGATAGTTTTTTAATCTGAGAATCTTGCAGCTGAGAAGTCCAACTGCTTCATTTTAAAAGTGCAGAAACAATCCTTGGGTTGGTAAGTAACTCACCTAAGATCACACAAACATAGATGGACAAACTCAACCCAGAGAATTTGACTCTGGAGTCTCCTTTGGAAACCACAATGCCAGGTTATCTCTCGCCTTTGAGGCCATGCTGAAACGTCTGCCCTGAGATGCCCCAGAGCACATAGAAAAGAGGGAGCACTAACACCCCAGCCTAGCTGGCTGAGTCCATCGCAGAGAAGGGGCCAGAAGAAATTGAAAATAGCTCTGATGGGAAGTTGTCCTGAGACTGTCCCATTGAGGTTCATCTCTAATTGTCGTGCATATGATAAACGAACACTGGTGTGTCTGGTTAACATGACATGGGAAGGGATGAGGCTGCCAACCTCCGAGGGTCAACGTTCATTATGGTGCCCAACCCAATCCACCCAGTCTGGACCACTAGCACGTGGTGTCCAGTCCTGACGCTGTTCGCAAATTCACTGAGAAAGCAGAAAGTAGAGCTGGCTCAAAAGAAGTCTATGTGATAAAAACCTATCTTGAGTCTACCCCAGGAATAAATCATGACATCATCCATTAGAAAAATATATATATATTTAGATTATGACAATAATTTTTAAAACTTTAGAAGATGAATAAAAAAACAAGCTAAACCCTAACATAATCTCAAAGTTACATTAAGAAAGGCAGATTATCTAAAGCATGGATATGGGAGGTAATGACCGCACTCTACTCTTCTTAGGATAAGCAATAATCATCAGTAGTATTATTTTTAATATTAACCAACTTATTGTCATCATTTACCATTCTTTTTAGAGTCAGGCACTCTGCCAAGCGTTTCAGATGTATTGATTCCTAATCTGATCAATCTGCACAACCGCAGTATGAGATGAGTGTTTTTATCCTCATTTTTCAAATAAAGAAAACAGAGCATGGTTGGTATTTCCAAAGCCACATGACTGCTAAATACAGAAGTACAGGGTTCAGAGTTGGTTAACTTTGAGGCTCACTTACATCCTCAATGACCTAAGCTCTTTCCACCTTTCTGCTTCACCATCCCCAGTGGGTTAGCCTGTCCCATAATGGCTGCTGCAATCCCAGGCATTAAAAGCAGAGGGCGATGTCTTGAGGCAGAAATCAGTCACTTTTTCTTTCCTCCATGGGTCTCTTATAAAAAATAAGAAAGCCTTTTAGTACAACTACCTTCATATCTCATTGAACAGAAGCGAATCCCGAAAAAGTCATCCCAGTGGGGATATATTTTAAAGCCCTCTGGATGATTCTTATGTGCAATCTGGACAGACAAGCACTGGCCAAGACTAATTTAGATTCACCTGCTGGGCCTAAGATGAGTACAGCCACTCCTGGGGCACAGGGTGCCAGACAATGACCAACACTTGGGTCATGTTGGCAAGGAAGAAGGGTGTGGCTCCCCAGTCTCCCATAGTTAGGCATGGGCAAAACGAAGTATGGGATAGCCAGGCATGGGGAAATGACTATTCCATGGGGAGCTTACATGTCAGGTAGAGTTTCCTTTTGGCCACACTGCTTTTTGAGAAAATCCTCTTTCTATGCACAAGCCTCCAAGGTTCTGGGTTTTGTGCTAGCAAGGGAGTGATTACAAAGTGTTCTCAAATCATAGGAATTCCTGTTGTATTTTGGGAACTGTTGCTACATGGCAGGAGGAGGATGGCTTTTTCATCTCAGAGGAGTTCACTGGGCAGAAAGAAGAATAAATCGCCAAGTTATTCTGTTTCAAAACCTTTTCTAAGGCATTTATCTAAGGCAAGTGTAAAACACTTAGATACAGATTGTTTTTGGGGATCAAAATTTAACCAGATAATTTCCCTCCTTTTCTTCCTTTCTACCTCCTTTTCTTTCTTCCTTCTTCCTCTCTTCTCCACTCCCTCCTCCCTTTGTTCCTTCCTTCCTTTCTTCCCCTTTTCTTCTCTCCTTCCTCCCTCCTTTCTACCTCCTTTTCTTTCTTCCTTCTGCCTCCCTTCCTCACTCCCACCTTCCTTTTTCTTTCCTTCCTTTCTTCCCTTTCTTCCTCCCTCTCTCTCACCCTTTCTTCTCCTCTCCCCTTCTCTTTATAATGGTGAACTGAGTCAGGTGGGTCTTTCTGCTATGGACTGACAGTTCTCCCTCTCCGTCTCTACTGGGGCGCCAACTTCACACATCACAGTTTGTTTAATGTATATTATTTTTGCCAGCCTCTCAGTTCCACAAAGACAGACACTGTTATTCTTGTTTTACTCAATGTCTCTAGAGGTTAACACAATGCATGGCCCACACAAGGCACTCACTGTCCAGTTGAGAAGGACCTGTTCAGTCTTCTACAGCACAGCTTTGATGGGAGAGGCCATCAGCCTAGGCTGAGGATGTTGAAGCTGCTATAGAAGCTGAGACTGCAGCACATCAGCGATTAGATGAACCTCTTAAAATAGCGCTGTGGAAGGGGATGTGGGTCACTGCCTACTTGGTATTGCCTTTGGAAGTAGAAATGGAATATAATGTGGACTCCTACTGAGAGTGCCTCCTGCCCTGTTCATGTCTGTCCATAACAGTGGTTCTCAAACTTGCATCAGAATCAGCTGCAAGGTTTGTCGAAACACAGATGATACCCCTCTTCCCATTTCTGACTCACCAGGTCCAGGATGGGGACTGAGAATTTGCATATATAACAAGTTCTCCAGTGAAGCTCATGCTGGTAGCCTGACATTTTCAAAACCACTGTTCTATAACATGCCCTGGAGTTTATCTCATGAATTCACAAAGACTCCTTGGGGATTACTGGGAACCACTAAGTCCAAATCTGTCTCTGAAAGGAGACCAACAACAATTTGCTGGATCTCTGAATGGACATCAAGTCTAGGGGCTGTTGCAGCTCTCATGGACAGCCCTTCCTCATGAGTGAGTCTGGGGAGAACTATGATCAAAGAGGTTAGCAGAAGAGTCTAGAAGCAGGGGCTCCTCCTCTGTGGGGTCAGGGTTGTAATTTACACAAATGGTCACCCAGCGGAGACTCAGCATTGGAAATGGTCACAGTCACTCCACAGTCTTCACCATCAAAGCATTTTCAACATAGGTCCAGCTCCCTCCTGAAAACTAAGACACACTCCCTGTGGAGCCTCTTTCTCTCTCCTGGGTCGTGCATGTCAATGTTTGAGTCCTCTTTGGCCTGATCAGTGTTTTCCTCTGTGCTTAACAATAGGGTATGCATTTGAAGAAAAAAAAAGGCAGGAATTATCACACCCTGCTGGATTTCTGAGCTAAAAATACATTCTCCCCATTGTGGAGAAACTTGAGGCCAAAAACATCCAGGGCAACAACATTGACTGTCTGTCTCCAGCACCAGTGACTCCCTAAAATTGTGCTTAATTATTTCAGAGAAATAGCATGGCATGAAATTTAGGAGTTTCTGGAATGTGAGAGAAACTCCAGTGTGGTTTTGGCAGCTGCCAGTCACAAAGGTATCTAGTCCAGGAGTCAAAGGTACATCAGCTCCAACATCTATGAGGTCTGTGACACTGAGCAGGTTCTCTCTCCTCTCTGAACCCTGGGTTTCTCATCAGCAAGCTGGGGGAACTTGCAGTCAGTCTTCAGGGCCAATGTGACAACTCCGTGAGAAAGCATTTGTGAAAAGAGCCCTTCCTTTAGAGTAGACGAACCACCCGGAGCTGAGGAGGACATTGTGGAGGAGAAAAGAGCTCTGCCATGAAGGACGGATTGGGGGCTGGGATGCCGAGAGGAGAGGTGAGTGATTATTGACCAAAGCAAGAGGTTGGAGAAAGGTTTGCAAACTCAGAAAGATGAGTGAGATTTCAGGGAGAGAGAAAAATATGCAGCTTGAGATGTAATGTGGACAGTTATCTGTGGCTGATGGAGCCTCACCAGAAGCTTTTGAACAGGGAGGGACATTAGAGTTGTATTTTAGAAAACGTGAAAAAGATAGAAATAGCCTAGAAGCCAGGAGTCCAGGGAGGAGAATTTGGCAAAATAGTCAGAAACACATCAGGGCAGTGGGGATGCAAAGCAGAAACATGCAAGATATTTTAGAGGGACAGGAAAACAGGCCTATTCCTGATTAGAAATGATTTGCAATTAGCATACGCAAGTGAAGTCTTCTTTTCCCTATGGCTGTCTCTTCCTGGAGCCAGCCTGTCCCTCGTCAAACACGGGGATTTAAATCAGCGTTGGCCCCACCTCAGCCTTGTCCCCTTCCATCCCGCTTGTCACCCCTCACTGTTTTGGCCTATTGTTTCCATCCAGGCCTGAGCCCAGAGCCCAGGCTCACCCTGCCAACCACAGCCAAGGAAAAAGGAAATCCAAAAGGGAGAAAACCGCAGAGTTTTCTGTTTTCTTCTGCAGGAGAAAGCAAGGTTGTTTTTGGCCCCTTTCAGTACAAATTAGATTTTTTTTTTCTTTCTTGAAGCCCAGTGTCTGGCAGGCTTCAGGCAGGGGAGTGGAAATGAGAGCCCACATTTTGAATACCTTTGCATTTTTGCTCTGTGTCAGTTCTGTTTGTCTTCCTCTGCCTGGCTGTCTCCCATGTCTCCGGATCGTGGACTTCTCTCAAACGCTGCTCTTAAGCCAAAGAAAGTAAAACCAGGACCTCATGTTCAAGCATGGGGTGCTTTGGTCAGAGGAAAAGAAAGGATAGAAAATAAACCATCCCCCACTCTGGATCTGGCTGTGTAGCTCAAAGTACAGCCCCACTTTCAGTTCTTATTATTACCATGGGGATAGAACTGGCCCCTTGGTCAGGTAAGACCCTGGACTCCCTGGGAGTCACACAGCTGGTGGGGCACTGCCAGAATGGAAGCCAGGCTCTTCAACCCTAGGGTCACCTTTTCCTCAGAGTTCTCTTCTGCCTCCTTTGTGGGTTATAAAGTTTGTCAGCGTCCACTGAGCCAGTGGAACCAGGAGCTATGAATCCAAGCTTAATTGTCAGACTGCTCGGGTGGTTTAGAACCCCGACTGCACAAGTTACTGAAATTTCATATATCTCAGTTTTCCTGATCTGTAAAATGGGCATATTAACAGTAAATTATTGAGTTGATTTGAGTGTTAAATGAGATGATCCACATGAAGACCTTTGGGAACTGCCTGCAGCATGTTTAGTGAGCAGGTGTGAGTGTGTGAGCGCTTGTGTGCACATGTGAAAGCCACAATGACATTTTCACCCAATGGTCACCCAGTTTTGTGACCCACACATGGTATTTTGAGGGAGTTGAAAATTAGTTTCTATCCTTTTCTTAGAAGATTCTTTTCTTTCTTTTTCTCCTTCTTTCCCAATGGAATCTTTCACTTAAGGCAGTTCAAGATAATGTAACCTGAAAGAATGTAACATACAGCAATTGGGAAGATTTTTCTATTTGATTCCACACATCATGTTGCCTATTTTTAGTCAGAGTCACTTGTAGGTGCTATTTGCAACTCTTTTTCTTTAATTATCTTTAAAGCTTTATGCTTTAAAACATAACACAGGCATGTGCACTCACAAACATATACACACACCACCTTGATGACACTGTCTAACACTACCTTTTCTGATATCTAGTTCATCATTTTAAAAGGAAATGTTGCTGCTTGCTATATAGGAGTTCTTTCAGAAGTTCCCATTCCTGCTAACACTAAATAACAATTGATATTATAATGACAAATACACACTCTTGAATAAGCGCCTGCTACGGTTTTGGAACCTGCCTACATTATCACCAGTATTTACAAAACTCTGAAATCTATCCTCATTTTTTAAGAAAAGCAAGGCATGGGGAGTAAAGGATGGAAGTCACTCAGCTGAGATAAATAAGCAGGGCTGACAATGGAAGCCATGCCTATCTGGTTTCAAAAGCAGTGCTCTTACTGTTATGCTAAGATGCTTCTCCTTCAGGACAAGAGGGCTGTCCGAATTGTGCCCTCTGTATCCCCAGTGCTTGACACATATTTGTTCAATATTTGCAAATATTTGTTGAACGCCTGCATAAACAGACTAGTGTGCATGCACACACACACGTACACACACATAAGCACACAAGCACACACACAGATTGTTGTGGCTGTTGTTTTTATGACACATATGGCTCCACTCAGGCTTTTGTGATCATGGAGAGAGGAACAGAGGGAGGCATTGTGTTCAGGAGACCCTGATCCTGAAGCTTTGCAGGGAGAAAGGTCTCAAAGAGCACAGGAGGCAACAGCTTTCTGAGGCACCTGGCCCCACAGAGACGTTCCAATCCTGCCTGGTTTTCATGTTGCAGAGACCACAGGGCACCCTGGAACTTGTCTTCTTCTTTGAATATGAACCAATTAATTACCGCTGATATAAACAAATAGCTGGTACCTATTCACTGGTGTCCTAAATCAAATATTCCCAATTTTCCTGGACTGCAGAATAGCATGCACGAAGCACCAACTTTCTCACGATGGCTCACACTTGTCATGTTTATCCCATTAGCACTGACTGCACTGTCAGGAGAAACATGTGGGTCTGACTCTTCCAGCTTCCTTGGGACCTCTTGCCCTGATTAATGGTGGTCCGGTAAATGCATTTGACACCAGTCATAGGAAACCCTGTTTTTTTCTGGCCAGTTTAGGCTTTCTGAGGGGGTACACACTGTACAGAAATTAAGAACACTTATACCTAAGAATGTATTTGTGTGCGTGTTTGTGTGTGTATTGAAATGGGCCTTTCTATGAGCCCACTATTTCATTCATTCATTGAATGAAGGATTACTTCTCCCAGGAAAGTGTTTCCCAAACTTATCTCTGGGAAACATTGTTTCTGTGGTCTGCTAATAAATTAGATTAGAACAAAATAAAAGAACATTCCTTAGTTAAATAATTTGGGGAATTTCTGGAATAAACAAAGTTAAGCAAGTTTTTTTATATAGAATTTCTGAGTCTTTTAGAGGCTAATGTACATCATGACTATGAAAAAGATAAATATGATATATTATAATTAACATACTCTTTGGCAACAGGGTGCTTTCCTTCCCCAAGAACCTCCCAGAGAATGAATGTACTATACCACAGTTAGGGAAAAAGAACTTCCATAGAGGAAAAGTAAGTGCACCCTAGTCCTTTATCAAAGCTTTTACACAGATGGAAGAATTTCCAGGTGACACAACACAGGTCAGTACAAAAGGACTCAATGTGCAGATACTCCCTCTTTTCAACAGCAGCTCCCTGTATGAATTCCTCC
This sequence comes from Pongo pygmaeus, assembly GCF_028885625.2. Lineage (NCBI taxonomy): Eukaryota > Metazoa > Chordata > Mammalia > Primates > Hominidae > Pongo > Pongo pygmaeus. The sequence continues at coordinate 62,806,270 of NC_072391.2, forward strand.
ACAACAAGCTCATATTATCCCCATGGGCTCCACGTAGGTCTCTGCTGTGCCTTCAGATCAGCTATCTTGAGAGAGGCCTGGGACTGTCTAACCTCATGGATGGGTGGGCATTCCAGGCTTTAAGGAGCAGACAGACATTTGGGCATCCTGACTCGAATGAGTTGGCATTTTCTGCAGCCATGAAGCTCATCAAATATAGTCCCTTCACATGCTAGTTGTAAAAAGTAGGAAGTTGCAACTAATGCTATGAGCCGAGTGACTTGAGCCACACAGCTATCGGGCCCACCCAGGAATCAAGACAGGAGAGATCTGGGCCAAGTTTATTTTTCTTTTCCCTTGGAGTGTGATAGCTGGAGGAGCAGACTGCACAGGAAGTAATGCAGACATATGTGGGCCCCGAGAGTGTGGGGTTCACAGTCCATCAAGAAACCAGCCATGCTTGACGCGTCATCCCTCCTCACTTACTCAGACATAAGGAGGTTTGCATTCCCACTGGTCTTAAAGAACAGAGAATGGACTCGGAAAAGAAAAACGTGGCCAGAAAAGATGCTAGGGCTGGAGCCCAAAAGGTTGAGGTTTGTCCAAATTGTCAAAGAAAAGGTAAAACAATGGGCACTGTGGTACAACATAAGAAATAAACGGCATGGAACTGACTCTCCTTGACCTTAAATAAGACTCCTCACCTCCATGAGCCTCAGTTTCCTTATCTTTATACCAAAGATTAAAAATTCAGCTGCCTTATTGATAAAGTAAGGATTATATTCACCCAGAGTTGTGATAATTAAATGATTATCCACATATAAATTGTTATATATGCTGTTATATAATTTATATATAATATGTATTATTACATGTATAAGTAATATTCTAGGCTTATTATATTTATATTTGCTGTATGAATAACTACAGTGGAAAGCACAACAGGACGAGACTCAGGAAGCTAAACCTTGTGTGTTAACTTGCTCCATCAGAAGCCAGTTGGAGTGGTCAGATAAATTATGGTACCTCCATCAAATGGAGTTTTTTGTAGCTGTGAAAAATGGTATATATCAGTACATCTCAGCAAGGAAAACCTTTCCAAGACAGACCACTAGGAGGAAAAGCAATGTGTAGGGCCATAAGAAAGTAAAGTATGGACCTTTTTTCATACAGAAAAGCATTAAATATAAATACGTACATGTATAAAATGTAAAAGAAAACAAAAACAGATCCTAGCTATGCATACAAATGTGCATGTCCTTTTTGGATATGTATATATTTTCTAGAGAAAATACATTGAGTACCTACAGGAGTGGAATTAGGCAAAAGAAAAGGGAAAAAGGGGCTTTCCATCTTATTTTATACTTTCCACTTTATTTCATCTTTCCACTTTATTGCATATTTATCTACATTCTTTGTATGATTACAATGTGTATGTGTGTGTGCACATGTGTGTGTGTATGTATGTGCATTTCAACAACAGAAATAAAATGAATTTGAGTTAAAATACACACACACACACACACACACACACAAAGGCTGGCCAGACCTGGAGCTTTGAGCTTCTTCCTCTGTGTTCTAGGACAGCCCAGCAGACATGGTTGCTTTTCTGGCTGGGAATAATTTCATTTTCTTGCCCTAAATACTGGGCAAAGCCCATATCCAGCTCAAAGCTGACAGACCTGGTTCAGGGGAGAACAATTTCACCACCCCTACCCCTGTGACAGGTTTTGCTGTTTTTATGTATGAGCACAGGGGTGGGCATGTTCGGAGAGTTGTGAAGAGGGACTGAACACATCTTCAGAAAGGGGAGGAGCTGATAGTGCCTAATAAGGAGCTTGGTGTGGCATAGCACTGAAGTTTTAAATGCTTTAAAGTAAAATCAGAAATAAATATAATTTCAAGTAAAATGCTGATATAATCCCTGCATAGAAGCTGGAATCTTTTGAGTGAATAGATGCTAATTTTGGGGACTGTCTTTTCCTTCACTGGCTGTAATGTGTGGAACGGTGACCCCCAGAAGGATATGTCTGTGCCTTAACACTCTTAACCTACAAGCATGACTATATTTGGGAAAATAGGCTTTGCAGATGTAATTAAGTTAAGAATCTCAAGATGAGCTCATTCCTAGGTTATCTGGACAGACCCTAAATCCAATGACAAGTGTTTTTGTAAGACATCTGTAAGAGACAGAAGAGAAGACACAGAAACAAAGGAGAAGGCTGTATGCAGACAGAGGCAGAGACTGGAGTGATGTAGCCACAAGCCAAGGAATGCCTGGAGTCACCAAAAGCTGTAAGAGGCAAGGATGAATCCCCCCTAGAGCCTTGGGGAGGAGAATCCCCCTGCTGACACCTTGATCTCAGACTTCTGGCCTCTAGAACTGGGAGAGAATAAATTACTTTTGTTTGAAGTCATCAAGTTTGTAGTAATTGATTATAGCAGCTCTAGGATACTAATGCTCTTACCAAAGTGGCCTAGGTTACTTTGGATTAATTTCCCAGCAAAAGGGGAAGATCTAAGGATACAGGAAATGGAAAGATAGACTTCTACTCCTCACCCGGAATGCCTGTAACCACACCATGCCAAACCTTCAGACAGGCCCTGGGCCCTGATCTTCCTTCTCTAAATAGCTTCTCCCAGTGCTCTCTATTGGAATATTCTGCTCTATTTTTCTGCATGGGCCTGTCATGACCTGTAATTATGTTATGTATTTGACTTCTTTTTTTATAGTGACTATGTTCCCCGTGGAATGAGAGCTCCATGAGGGCAGGGGCCTGCCAGTCTGGCCACCTCTGAATGCAGCCCCCAGAACAGTGCTTTGTATGTGGGGCACTGGGATGATCTCTGTGGAAGAAGTGAGGAGTGATGCTCTGGGCCCTGAGAAGGATGCAGAGACCCCACACTCAGACCCAGCCCCCACCAAACACTCAGGCCAAGAAGGAGGATATAGCAAGTGCTGGGGAAGCTGTAGCACAGGCCAGAAATGTTAAAAGAAAGTGGCAAGAAGTTGTAAGAAAGGAGTGGGGACCCTGAAGGAAAATGAAGAGGAAGGGACAGATGTGAGGACACTGCAGGGAAGACCCAGGAGGACCAGGCCAGCAGCAGTGCTATGTGTGCTGGGGATGAAAGAGGGCACAGAGGCTTCAAGCTGGGAGCTGGCCCAAGTACATGTCAAAGGCACTAGGCCCACCTGCCCCAGAAACCAGCTTCCTCAGCTCCCAGGAGGGTTGTCTGCATGACTTTTCCTCCTTTACAAGTGCCCAAAGCTCATAGTTAAATTAGTTATTAGAGCTATGCATTAAATTATGTGATATTATATGCTAAGCACTATTCCTATGAAAATTTTTAATAATTTCAATAATTCATATGATAGGCAGAATAATTCCCTTTTTACAAGTGAGAAAATTGAGGCTCATATTGAAGTGGTCTCAGAACAGGCAACTGGGGGAATCAAGATTTAACGCCAAATCGATTGACCTCAAAACCTGTGTTTTCACTCTGGTCTGTGCAGCTTGCTATTGCAGAGAGTTTCATGATTTCTAGAGTAGTGCACACACAGGACTCTCATTTGACCTGAGAATTTTGGAGAATCCAGGTCAGAGGCCCCTCACCCCATTTTAGAGAACAGAAAGCTGAGAGTTCAAGAAATGCAGGGGTCTTCCCCAAGGCACTGCATCTGGGGAGCTGCAGACCTGGGATGAAGAACATCAATGTTCCATGCTTATAGTCCTTTGCTTGGGATTTTAATCTGAACTGTGTTAATACACCAATGCAACATGAGAGCAGTGGGAACAGGAAGCAATAGGGACTGGGGTGCAATTTGCTCCAGATCTGATGCCAGCTGACCAAGACTCTTCCGCAGGGCCCAGGTCAGTGGGCAGTGATCCAGCACATGCATCCCCAAAAGTGTCTTCCAGAAAAAATCTTACTCCCTAGACGGGGTTGGCTGCATCCCTCTTGTAGGACAATAAGCTATTTTCACCAGAGAGCTTCAAGGCATAAATTTAGATTTCTGAACATTTTTTATGAACCAATATGATGGCCTCTGGACACCTCTTTACAAAGCCATAAAGAGTCAGACAGCCCTTTCCAGAAACTTCACATCCACCTGTGTCCCAGATACAGCTGAGAGCCTACAGCCACATGGCAGGAAGGGCCTCCCTTTGTGTGTTGGAAAAAAGAAAGGAATCAATGGCCAGTGCTCTCAGTGCAACCGTGGGCGCCCTCTCTGTCTGTTCTGCTCTACCATCTCTTTCCTTGTGCCCTGTTACCAGGTCAAATCCTGGGATGCAGAACAAATCCTAAAAAAGGCCCACCTGCATTCTGCCCTCAGTCCCTGCTCAGTGCCCATCTTCCTGCCTGTCTTCCCTGGCTCTCTGGGCTCCCCTCCACCACAGGGCCTTTGCATGCTGCCACTCTCCCTGCCATGTGTGCCTAGGTAAGCCCTAATGTTCTCAGACCCCAGTCAGCCCTGCTTCCCACCATCTAAGTCAGACTCTTTAGTTATATTTTCCTAGAACTATATTTATTTTCTTCTGAGCACTTACCTCAGTTTGACAGGGTTTGTGTAATTATTTGATTAGAATCTGTACCCCACCTTAACTCCCCTACAATCTTCATGAACACAAAGAATGTGCTTCCATTGCATGCTCAGAGCCTGAGAAGATGTCTAGTCCATATTCAGTTCTAAGAAAATAGTGTTAAATTAAATTTAGCCTAAAGCTGCATCTTTACATATTTTAAGTTCAGTCTGCAGATATCTTCTTACATGGTGAACTGTAACCTAAACAGTTGTAACCTACTCTTATACCAATCACTGAGTTTCGGTCAATCAAAGGTAGCCAACTGTTCAAACTAGGGTCAAATAAGGCAAACACCAAGCCGTGACTGACCCAGCTATTTCTGTACCTCACTCTCATTTTCTGCACATTGCTTTCCTTTTCCTGCCCATAAGTGTTCTTCTACCACATAGTAGGGCTGGAGTTTTTCTGAATGTATTCAGGTTCTGGGGCTGCCTAATTCATGAATTGTTCTTTGCTCAATTAAACTCTGTTAAATTTAATTTGTCTAAGATTTTTCCTTTAACAACAGCTACCAAATAAATAAATGCATGAATGAATAAATAAGTGAATCAATGAATAAATAAATGAATGGACAACAAACAATTGCTTAGTGTAGTGGCTCTCTACCAGGGGAGATTTTGCCCCGCTGCATACTTGGCAACGTTGTAAAACGTTTTAGTTTGTCAGAGCTGGGAGAGGTGGTGGTAGTGCTACTGGTTTCTAGTGGATAGAGGTCATGAATGCTGCTAAACTTCCTACAGTGCACCAAACAGTCCTTCCTGCCATCCTCCCAGCAAGGAATTATCTCGCCCAAATCATGCTGAGGTTATAAAATTCTGTGTATTTGTTCCCTAGGGCTGCATAACAAAACACCAGAGACCCGGTGTCTTAAAACAGAACTTTATCCCCTCAAAGTTCTAGAAGCCAGAAATTGAAAATCAGGGTGTTGTCAGGGTTGGTTCCTTCTAAACCCTGTGAAGCAGAATCTATTCCACAGCTCTCCACTGGCTTCTGCTGTTTGTTGGCAATTGTACTGGTCCATTCTTATGCTGCTAATAAAGACATACCGGAGACTGGGTAATTTATAAAGGAAAGAGGTTTAATGGACTCACAGTTCCACATGGCTGAGGAGGCCTCACAATCATGGCTGAAGGCAAATGAGGAGCAAAGTCACATCTTACATGGCAGCAGGCAAGACAGCATGTGCAGGGGAATTCCCCTTTATAAAACCATCAGACTTCATGAGACTGACCCACTATCAGTCGAACAGTAGAGGGGAAACTGCCCCCATGATTCAATTATCTCCACCTGGCTCCACCCTTGACACTTGGGGATTATTACAATTCAAGGTGAGATTTGGGTGAGGACACAGCCAAACCACATCAGCCATATTTGGCATTCCTTGGCTCACAGTTGCATTGCTCCAATCACTGCCTCTGCCTTCACATGGCTGCCTTCCCCATCAGTCTCAGGGCAAAGGCTCCTCTTCTTATAAGTTATTAGTCACGGAGTTTAGGTCCCACCCTAATAAACTCATCTTAACTAACTACAAGGCAGAGACCCTATTTCCGAATAAGATCACCTTCATAGGTACTGGACTTAGAATTTGAACATATCTTTCTAGGAGACACAACTCAACCTGCCACACTCTGGTTTAGTGGAAAGTCAATCATATTTAAACCCCTCCCCTCAAAAAAGAAAAAAAAAAAAGGCAAAGAAACTTGTTTTTTCTCTTCTCCTCTCACATCCCCCCCATTGTCCTGTCACTCAGCCAGATGCCTGGTTGGCTCCTCAGCCTTCCTTCCATCCTACCTCTCATCCAATCTGTCAGTCACCTGCACCTTGTCAGTTCCTTACTCTCAAAATATTTGAGAAATCTGCCTTCTCCTCTACATCAGGAGCATCGTACCAAGTGGGTTATGTACATTTAATCCTCACACCAATCCCATAAGCTAGGTATTGTTATTATTGCCTTTGTTTACACATAATGAAATCAGGGATAAAGTGCCCAAGGTTATACACCTTGTAGGTGACAGAACCCAGTCATCTGATTCTACGGCCTATGCATAACCCCTGTTCTCTGGGGGGCTTCCTCGTCCTCGGGTTGAAGGTCCAGTTCTCTTGTTTACTCCTCTGTCAGGAACTCTGCCCTGTGATCTCAGAATGTGAGGGACTTGCCTCCACCACAGCCCTTTGCTCTCAGCATCTTTACTGTTTGTTTACATTCCTCTCTCCCTTCTAGACTATGAGGGCTTTCAGGGAAGATACAATGTTTATTTCGTCTCTGTATCCCAAGCCCAATATCTGCCCGGGGGCCTGGCACTCACAACCAGTCAATGTCAGTTGAGTAAATGAATGCATTCATAGCTTCAACAATCTAGAGACATCCCCTTTGTTTATACTAGAATTTTCCAGGTTACACTGCAATAAATGCAATACAACACTATGGCTCTGTCAGAAGAGATCAGAAAGTGAAACAATTTTTTAAAGAAAGAAAGAAAAATATTCCATAGTCAAATTACCCTGGACAACTCTAGATTAACCAACACTAAAGACGTTTCCTTCCTGCAGGACTTCACAGAGCTTTAAATATTCTAATTTGCTTTTAGACTTTTTGGAAGACAGGTGGTCATCCAGGTATGCAGAATTCTTTTACTGATCAAGAACACTTTTTAAAACTTTATTTGAAAGATCTCAAGAAATACCAACCATAGTTGGAGTATGCTGCGGTTCACCGTGGCCCCTCCTGGACAAAGAGACCTCCCTCAAGGTTAAGAGGTGTAGGGGCTTCCCTCTGGAGCTGAAGATGCCATCACTGGCCAGCTAGGATGATTCTTCTCTCCCACAGATCTCAGGTCTGCACCCACCATGTTCCTACGACACTTTCATTTTTGTTTTTGGTTGATTTTCCCACTGTCATTAGAGCCCGTATTCCCTGTTTCCGTCCTGAGCTGAAAATGAAAGTGGATGGCCTAAAGCTCTCTGAACCTCATTAACCTCCACATTATCTCAGGGAAATTATGCCAATTATCACACCGGGGCTCAGGATTGAAAAGCTACCATGTCTGGGCTGACGGTGATGGATGCTACCAATTTAGAGAGAGGAGGGGCAGCTCCTCATGTGGTGAAAGAATCATTTGTTTTACCAAGAGCTTTCCTGTGGCAGACACAGAGTGTGGCTCTGACAGGGAAGTGTTCCTGGCGTCCTTTTGTAAGCAACCCATTCTGACCACAATTTAAAAAAAAATAGCATGTGTTGGTTAAGCTTGCTTTTTTATTGTCTTAATACAGACAAGTATAGAGAAGAAAAAAAAAACCTAAACGTATAAAAATGGCCTGTAATCCCCCTACCCAGTGATTTCTGTTGACCTTTAAAACCAATCAAAATGAAAGTAATACAATATAGGTAGGTCTAGACAATTCAGAGTTCAATAAGTAACAAAGTTAAAACAAATATCTTCCACTTCCTTTTCCAAGTCCAATCTCTTAACAACTAATAGAGTTTTGTGGTTCCTTTAGAAACAGTCTAACGGGCCGAGAGCTGTGGCTCTCAGATATGAGGGGACATGAAAGTCACCTGGATTTGCTAAACGGAAGGTGGCCTGGCATCTGCCTCAGAGATTCTGATTCAGCTTGTCTGGTAGGGAGTTTCTCCGGTCATGCTAAATCCCAGCTTGCTTCCCAGCTGTGTGATTTTGAACAAGTTACTCAGCCTCACTTTGCCTTGTTTTTTTTTTTTTTCCCCTCCATAAAATGGGGCTAATAAGAGAGTTGTGAGAATTAAATGAATTAAAATGGTAAAAAGGCTCTGCATATTAAGAACCATGTAATTTTGCTATTTAGCCTATACCAGCCCGTAAATATGTATCCAACTACCATTTACGCTTTTTAATGTTAGTTAACAAAAGGATAATTTTATAAACACTTCAGTACTATGTTTGTTCACAAAAATTTTTCATATATTTACATACAGATCTATTTAGTCTTTGTGCTTAACATGAAATCATAGTTTAGATGTATTTTCTGAAAGACATGCTAGTCTTCTGTAAGTGACCACACTAATTGTTTATTCTTTATTTTTTATTTTTATCTTTTATTTGCAGTTCAGGCATACGTATACAAGTTTGTTATAGAAAAAGTGTGTGTCACGGGTTTGGTGTACAGATTATTTCATCACCCATGTAATAAGCATAGTACCTGATAAGTAGTTTTTTGATCCTCACCCTCCTCCCACTCTCCACCCTCAAGTAGAGTCTAGGGTCTGTTTTTCCCTTCTTTGTGCCCATATATACTCAATTTTTAGCTCTCACTTATCAGTGAGAACATGTGGTATTTGGTTTTCAGTTCCTGTATTAATTTGCTTAGGATAATGGCCTCCAGCTTCATCCATGTTGCTGCTAAGGACATAATCTCATTCCTTTTTCTGGCTTCATAATATTCTATGGTATATATGGACCATATTTGCTTTATCCAGTCTACCGTTGATGTACAAATTGTTTTCAGGTACTAACTAATCTAAGAAGTGCAGCAAGGGATATCTTGCGTATATCTGACATATATCTGTGAGTATATTCAAGAGTTGAAAAATTCAAAGTTAAATACGTATTTTGGGGAATGCTACTTTTGTTTCTAAGCCTGGGTCTGCCAAAAATCCTGATGGGACCTATAGGCAAATGATGCTTTCCCCATGGAGTTTGTGGTCTTCATCTTTAAAATGAGGGTGAGAAAGCAAGCAAACAATGTTGGCATACTGAGTCATATGTTCATATGTTCATAGCACGAAGCAAGAAGCTGAGGATCTAGAATCAGTTAAAGTGTGCTCCCAATACACAAGGAACCCTGGGTCCCTTGAGGACCCAGGCAAACAGATGTACTGTAGGCACAGTAATAGAGTAATGCAGGAAGATAAAAGATTGCACAAAAAGGGAGCGAGGTGGGTAGAAGGGGTCAGGAAAGGCTTCAGGGGGAAGGAGTGGATGTGTTTTGCAAAGTGAGTGGGAATCACAGGATGATTAAGAGGGAAAGGCATTTCAGAGGGAAAAACCAGCATGTACAAGAGCCCACAGGCTTGGTAGCACCTAACACAGCACCTAATATAAGATGGGCACTCACAGAGTGTTAGTGTTAGTTGAATACAGTCTTGGCCCTCGAGGGGTGTATGACACAGAGAAAGCTAGTGTCTTAGGCTCTCTTTGATCCAACTAAAGACCAAGAATCTCTTCAGACGGGGCTGCCACATCCTAACTTGAGATTTTAGGTTCATGAATAGCTTAGTAAATTTTTGATGAATTCACATAATCAAAGACAAGAGTTGCCCTCTTATACCTCTAAAATCACAAGATTGGAATATAAATGTAGAAAAAAAACTTTCAGATAGATCTTGGCCTTGCCTGCAACATCTACAACCTTGGCGCAAGCCCCAGGATTCTGAGTGCAAATTGGTCATAGCCACTTTCTTCTACAAAGACTTCATTCCCTGGGGGACAAAGAGTGGACATCACTTTAGCTCCCACTGCCAGCTCAGAAAGTCTGTTAATACCATCAATTGAAACCATGTAAACACACAAAGTCTTTCAGGTGAAACATTTCAATTTTGCAAGCTTTTTGCTCAAATGGTAGAAGAAAGGAAAACATGAATCTGAACTCTAGGGGACATTTGATACTGGTTGTTTCAAGGGACAGAGTACACTGAGCTAGGCTGCTCTTCAAATATTTCCAAGGATGCACTGGAGCACTTCACATCAGAAAGGTGATGTTTATTGTTACAGTTTGCAGTTGGTTTCAGACAAGGGCCATAGTGAGTCCACAACATGGTCCACTGCCATGGAATAAAAGCAGCAGATATAGTCTTCAAGTTGACCCCAAAACATTCCCAAGCCAACACCTCCTTCAAAGAAAGCTGGGAAAGAAGGTCTTTAAGATGCTCTAATTAATCTGCTCCATCATCAGTTTCCTAATAGATAACAAGCAAGCATGCCCTTCTGACCCTGCAGTTTCCCAAGATAGATTTAAAGGGAGAAAGATTGACTTGAGTCCAAACTCGGCCACATTCTAGCCATGCAACTTAGAGAAAGTGAGCCAACCATACCAAGCCCCAGTTTCCCTCTCTACAACATGTTGATAATGTTGGGAGAATTAAACAGTAGCATTTGTGGAAAGGTCCAGCTCAGAGGCTCAATCACAGACAATTTCCGCAGTGCCCTCAATGCTACTGGAAAAAAGAATTACCTTATATCCTTTTTAGAGGTGGGATGGCCTACAAGCTTGTCCCTTAACTGTGAGTTTCACTGATGTTCTACCATATGTACTAATAAGAGGTGGGAAAAATAAAGTGACAGAATTAGTTAGGACTTTTTTTTCCAGTTAAGGCTATACCCAACTTGAGCTGGCTTAAGAAAAAATGCAGGTGATATATTAGAAATAGTGAAACTTCATAAAATGATGGGATGAAAATTGCAACTGAGCCTAGGGAAGGGCCTGGAAACCAGGACAGAAAGTTATAAGTAAACCTGATAAATGGCTGTCTCCAATTTATACTCCTGCTTGGTCTTGATTCATTGTTTCTTCTCTGTTTCCTAACAGCATTTCTCTGCTCCCAATTCTCATGGTAGAATATATGGCCCCACAATTCCCGTCTTCACCTGTTAGAGGACCAGTCAGAACCCAAGACCATCAATACTTAGAAAATAGAATCTGATTCTTCCAGTGTGAGGCTACGCTCGCTCTAATCAGCAGGTAGATAGAGCCATAGAGCATGAAAATGGCTATTAGGGGACTCTTGGGCATCATGGTTATAAGGTAGAAAGACTCTAAGTTGTAAGGACAGGTTGATACTTTTAGGAGAGAGGAAAAAAGAAGAGGTGCACCTTCAGTAGTTGACTAAATGTTGCTCAGTTCCTGCCCTCTATAAAGTAATGTTGAAGGCACAGAGGTATACATCTAGCTTTGGAGAAGCAACAATTTTATCTATTTTTTTCTTCTTTGTTATTTCTCTTTTTTTCATAAGTTATTTGGGTACAGGTGGTATTTGGTTACATGAGTAGTTTCTTTAGTGGTGATTTGTGAGATTTTGGTGCACCCATCACCCGAGCAGTATACACTGCACCCTATTTCTAGTCCCTTATCCCTCATCCCTCTCCCACTCTTCCCCCCAAGTCCCCAAAATCCATTGTATCATTCTTATGCCTTTGCATCCTCATAGCTTAGTTCCCACATATCAGTGACAACATACGATGTTTGGTTCTCCATTCCTGAATTACTTCACTTAGAATAATAGTCTCCAATCTCATCTAGGTTGTGCAAATGCTGTTAATTCATTCCTTTTTATGGCTGAGTAGTATTTCATCATATATATATGATATATATATTATATATATATATCATATATATCATATATATCATATATCATATATATATCACATATATATATGTGATATATATATCTCACAGTTTTTAAAATCCACTCATTGATTGATGGGTATTTCAGTTGGTTCCACAATTTTGCAATTGTGAATTGTGCAATTGTGAATTGTGCTGCTATAAACATGTGTCTGCAAGTATCTTTTTCATATAATGACTTCTTTTCTGAGAAAGTTGGACTAGATCAATAGTTCCTAACCTTGGCTTATTATTTAAATGACATGGGAAGCTTTTTAAAAGTTCAATATACAGGCAACACCACCAGATAGAATAAATCTGAATCTCTGGCTATGGGATTCTTTGTATCAATATTTTAAAAAATGTCTTTAGATGATTCCAATCTTTAGCTAAGGTTCATAACCAGTGAACAAGATCAGTTATTCTCAAATGAATCACCTCAATCTAGCTAAAATAAAGATGGTGATTTAATAGGTTCCAGATGGGGCATGGAATTCTGCATTGCTAACAAGCTCCTAGGTTTTATCAATGCTGCTGATCCATGGATTATCCTTCCAGTAGCAAAGCACTAAGGTATTCCTGCATCCCAGTCTAGTCCTGAGATTCTAAGAGAGGGAGTATTTACTTGACAAATATTTATTATCTATACCAAACCTTGTGTTACATGCTGCAGCCAAGAAAGCCAATAAGTTTCTGCCACAAAGAGGTTAATATGTAGCCCTCATGGCTTGAGAGAAGCCCAAGGAAATATTCTGTGGATAACATTTTTTTTTCAGAGTTGTGTTTACAAGTCTATTTATTAGGAATTTTTGTTTGTATTCTTTTTGTTTTGTTTTGTTTGTAAGAAAACATTCTTACTGAAAAGGCAGCTGGCTTTCCTGTGAGAATGAAGTCTGCTCAAGTCTGAGACTCAGGCAGTTTGGTATGGAAAGAAGGGAAGTGATAACACCTAGAAATTTAGCGTAATGCGAGCAAAACATGAAGTCTGTGATGAAGAGTTTGGCCCTGGGCACAAAGGGCAACATAGAACCTATAGCTGGGGAAAAAATAATGATATTTATGATGAAAGACAGAGAGAGAAAGAAGGAGATATTATGGATAGATGATGGATGAATGAAGAGATAGATAGATACATACATACATACATACATACATACATAGACACAGAGAAAAATAGACAGATAAAGGTTCCGTGAAAGAATCTGCTGGTCTCCCAGTGGATTCAATAATGAATGAGCAAGCTCACTCTACAAAATCATGAATATGTTTCAGGACATAGTTAGAATTTCTATTAATAACAGAACCAAAGTTGATCCAGTGCTTATGGTGTAAATCTGTTATGTTTCATTAAGCTATTCTATATGTAGAAAGCCAGGAATCCACATGTATACCTTGTTCCAAATCACAGAGTATGCATTCACATAGTGTGGGGAGGGGAAGGCCATAATAAATTGCCATCCTTGCATTCATCAAATATTCTCTGAGTGCCTACTATGTGCCAGGAACTGAATTTGATCAAAGTTTCCACATTGCCAGTTTAGAGATTATTCTTATGCCATTATCTTTTGAAGCCAAGTTCAAGATGTTTTGCTCTACATGGTTACGTATAATACTCACGAAAACATGTTACAAAGAAGTCATTGGGGGAAGCTGTTGATGTTGATGCTGGTGATGATGACGCTGGTACTGATGATGGTGGTGTTGCGATATATCTTCTACTTAAGACATTTTTTAAACGGACTCAAAAACGCGGAGAGACCATAGAAAGTTCCATTGTTGGTAAGTTCTTACCAAACTGGGGCAAGAAGTCAGGTGGCCAGACTATAACTTCAGCTTCCTGTCCATTCCACCAAGGAATAACTAGAATATTAGGTAGTTTCTATAGTTTTTAGTTGGCCATGGTAAACACATGTGAGAAGATGAGTAAAAAAACTCAGGTTCTACAACGTACTATGGTTTCACGACTAAGAAGAGAGAGGCTTTAAAATGGCAACTCCTAAAGTTTTACTGATTTTTCAATTCTAGCTTGCATTCTTTTCTTCTGGCAAGGCTGGCTGGAACAAGAATCAGTAATAAAGGAAATGTTTCACTCTGCCTCACAAATGCATTTCTGTGCCAAAGTTAGCTCCTACCTTTATAGTTAATACACATAAAAAGAGAATATTTAGACAGGCACTTCACAAACGTGTGGTAGCTTAGGAAGTCAGAAGATTATAACTGCCCTCAAGAAAATGTCATGCCTTTCAAACAGCTTCAATCCAACTGGCCTTGCAGCATCCCATCTGGTCACACTCCAGCCCCTCTCCACTCTGCAGCCAGAGTGAGTCTTTCCAAAATGAAAATATGATTGCATCTCTCTAGGGCCCAACATTCTCAATGGCTCCCTGTCATCTGCAGAAGAATGCTCATGCTCCCTAGTCTTGCAGACAACACCTTTTGGGGTTTGGTCATGGTTAACCATTCTAGCTTTATTTTTCTTCCCACCTTTTGGCCTTCTATGATGTGCTTGGGCAAAAGCAAGTCACATGTAGCTGAAGTCCGCATTAAAGACCACTCTGCCAGCCCAGGCAATATAGTGAAACCCGCTCTCTACAAAAAACAACAACAAAAACAAAACAAAACAAAACACTTTTTTGTTTTTTTTCAAATTAGCCAGGTGTAGTGGCACTTGCCTGTAGACCCAGCTACTTGGGCAACTATCTCATAAAAAAAAAATTACCTCTCTTGGTGATGCTTCTAGGCCTCCTAGGTCCCTTTGCAAGAATGCTGCATCTACCTTCACTCGGCCTTCACCCCACAAACTGTTACTCACCCTTAAGGACTCACCCTATCCAAAAACACTTGCTAGACCAGCCTCAGATAAGAATAGGGGAGCCACCTTTATGCCTAATTCTATCAGAGTGTGCCATAAACTATGAATTTTTTAAAAAGCAAAATCCAATCATCATCATCATCATCAATCACCACCACCACTTCAAAGAATCATTGAGGGCCTACTAAGTTCCAGCCACTGTTCTAATTACTGTACATGTATTATCACATTTAATATCTGTGATAGTTCTATGAGATCTGACATTAAATAAATTAACACACACATAAATCAAGGCACAAACTGTGCAAGTATAGCAGTGCCTGGCACATAGTAAGCATTGCAATAATTTGTTGCTCAACAATTTGTAAAGCTAAGTTAGTAACTATTTGTTTAGTTTTTTCTTTTTTAAAAATGGGCTTTATTTTTAGAGTAGTTTTAAATTCACACAAAAAAGTTGAGAAGATAATACAGGAAGTCCCCATGTACCCTGCGCACCCATTGTTCCCTATTACTATCCCACATTAGCATCACATCTTTGTAACAATTAATGAACCATCCTTTATACATTATTAGTAACTAAAGTCAATAATTTGTTCAGATTTTCTCAGTTTTTGCCTGATATTCCTTTTCTGCTACAGGATCTAACATAGGATATCAATGTACATTTATTTTGATGCCTTCTTAGGCTCTTTTGGGACGTGAAATTTTGTCAGACTTTGCTTGCTTTTGACGACCTTGACAGTTGTGGGGAGGAATAGTTGGGCATTTTGCATGATCCACTATAGTGATTTGATGTTTTTCTCATGATTAGAGTAGGGTTATGGCTCTTGGTGAGAAGACCCAAATGGTAAAGTACCATTTCATCAAGTTATGACCATTGATGTTGGCCTTGATCACCTGGCTGAGGTAGTACTTGTCAGGTTTTTCCACCAAAACATACATTTTCCCTTTTCTCATACTGTAGGCCTTGGAAGACAGTGATGCTTCCCCTCCTTGAGGGTAAAGTATGTATATAAATTATTTGGAATTCTTCTACACATGGAAGATTTGTCTCCTCTCCTCCATTTTTTAATGTATTCAATCATGCATTTAGATAAGTATGAACTCATGGATATTTATTTTATTCTTTGTGTTTTCATCCAACACTAGTTAATTTTATTGCTCAAACTGTTCCAGCATTGGCCCCGGGAGCTCTTTCAGTTGGCTACTGTACTCCTTTGACATAATCCCATCCGTGTGAGCTTTTTTTAAATATGATCACTTCCTGACTTTCTGCTCCAGGCTCATCTTGCATATTTCCTGCCCTAGTCCTAGAGTTAGCCACTTCCACAAGTCCTGGTTTGTTTTATTGGAGAATGGTATTAGAAACCAAGATCTGGTGCCAGCTATGCCCATTGTTATTGGAGGGCTGTTGTTTTGAAGACTTGCTTGACTGAACAAAACAAACAAAAATATATGTATATGTGTGTATGCATATATGTAGGTATGTGTAGTAATTCCTGCATATACATATACACATACCTATAAATATTTCAACCTGTAATTGTCTGTATGTGTATTAAACTAAACATGAGTTGCTGATGTCTCCAACTCTATTCCATTATCACATGGATCATTCTAGCCTCCTACCCTTGCTTATCTGTAAATTTCCACTCCAACAGCAAGAAACCTAGCTCCCACCATCTGCCATCTATTTACTTAATTATTCAACTCCAGTATGCATACATAGCAATATTAGAATTCTTAACCTATTTCCCTATGAAAAACAACTTTATCAATATTAGTACATTGCTTATATGCAGTTTATTTTGCCCTTAATCTTACAGACTCTACTGATCTCCAAAGTCACTTAGGTCAGCACCTTTTCCTTCCACCCTCTTCAGTGAGATTGGTTTATAGATTTGTAATACAGTTATATTTGCTTGTCACCATCTGCCTTCCTTCCTGGGATTCCCCTGATTTCCTAAATGATTTTTTGTGTGCATACATTTTCCTAAATGATTTTTTATGTGCATACATTTTTCATCATCTATTTATTCCCCATTCATTGTTTATAACACTCCTGTTTCACACACACATACACACACACACACACACAGAAGTTAAATTAACTGACATTTAGAAAATGACTCTAACATAGCATTTAAAGTCAAACAGAAAGATCAGAGTCTACAGAGAGGAGGGGAAAGGTTACCATATCAGAGCTTAGCATGAGACAATTACTGCAGTAAAGAATTGAGGTTAGCTCAGAGTCCCTTGGCTGCCCAAACTGATGGAAAGAAGCATAGCAGCATCCTAGAACAAACAGTTCCTATTCTGGACCTAAACACTAAGTGGCAGTTATAAGGGAGGAAGCTAAGATGGGACTAAGTAAGACTGACTTTGTCTGAACCTGCAGACTTCCAGGGAGAAGGTGTTCAGGCTTGACCCTTAAGTCCACAGAAAGTTGCATTTCAAATTCCCTGTGGTTGTTCCAGAAATTCTCCCCCAGAAGTCCAGGATAGTACATGAGATTCACTGCCAGCTTTGGGAATAAGCCTTCATCCTTACCATCATCATGAGGAACACTTAAATATTTATGCTACGTTTACATTTACAAAATGCTCTTGTATTTTCCTCTTCTTCTTTTCATTCTCATGTCCACCTGAGGAGTCTGTTGTCAAGTATATGGTCATTCTCATTTTATAGATGAGTAAGCTGAGGGTCAGAGAGGGCTTGATTTTCTGGAGACACACAATAAAGACAAGAGACTCAATTCTAGAATCTGGATTCCTCTCCCCTCTTCTCCCACAGCAGCTCATGCCACTGCCACTCCTTGATTACTTGGAGGACAGCATCCAAAATACAAGTAATCTCAGGTGGCAATCAGAAGCTATGCATTTGAAATTCATTTCTGACTCCACTGAGAAACCATATTAAAGGACCTGAGATTCCAACATGGACTTTAAAATTCCACAAAAGTGTCATTTCCAATGTCATTTCAAAGTGCTGCAAAGTGGCCTGTGGCCTTCTTTGGAAAAAGTAAAGCAGATGTTTTGTTTTGCTTTCCCAAGTCATTCTTAGGTATCAATGTTTTCACATATCATTTTTTTTTGAGACAGGGTCTTGCTCTGTTGCCCAGGCTGGAGTGCAGTAGCATGATCTTAGATCACTGCAACCTCCATTTCCCAGGCTCAAGCGATCCTCCTTCCTCAGCCTCATGAGTAACTGGGACCACAGGCATATGCCACCATGCCCAGCTAATTTTTATATTTTCTGTAGAGACAGGTTTCACCATGTTGCCCAGGCTGGTCTCAAACTCCTGAGCTCAAGTGATCCACCTGCCTCAGCCTCCCAAAGTGCTGGGATTACAGGTGTGAGCTCCCAGCCATCTCATATTTAATGTCATTCTTAAATTATCTAGAAACTAAGAAACAAAGGATAAAAGCTTCTGCACAGTCAGAGAAGGCAATGTTCATTCCGTTCCCTCTTTATTTGCACATACTTATTCAGGTTTTTCACTCTTATTTTACACAGAACTCAAATGTCTCTAATTACCTGATATTCAAACCCACAGCATATTAGAAACAGTAACTGGAAAGAGAGAAGAGTGGGTACATGAACAATTAGGCATAAGGATTTAAAACAGGAAACCATCTAGAAACATTTAGTTCAGGGGCAAAGTGTCTTTGTGCACCTCAATTTCCCCTAACAGCTTTAGTTTATTTAAGCAGAGCAGCATAATCTGTGCTCATAATGATATTTCCAAATTATTTTTTAAATCCAAATAATGTTGTGTATACTGCACTGGAAATAGTGGCAATAGTTTTGTCTGTGTGCTTGTTTGTTTGCTTTTAAAATATTTTTCATTCAAAATGGTCAAAATAAAATAAGTAATTGCTTCAGTGTTTAAAGTGCAGAAGCCTTGGATCTATGGAAAGTAAGATTACCCAGTATAACTCATTAACTCAATAAACATTTACTGTGTAAAAATTGTACATCAGGAACCACGGATGGAGAAATAAATAATATTGATCTCTGTCTTCAGGAAGCTCAACATCTAATTTGAGACTATGTCCCCAAGGATCTGGATTGCTGAGATTTTTTGGTATAAAAGGATGATGGTTAAATCCTTCCTGTTCTTCAAGTCTTAGGACTCCCAGAGGTGAGCACCACTGAATCAAAGTCCTGAAGTTTGAGAAGAAGCAACAGGATTCATATATTAAGGAAAGAAGGAAGGAAGAAAACAAGGAAGGAAGAAGGGAGGAAGTAAGTAAGGAAGGAAGGAAGGAAGGAAGGAAGGAAGGAAAGAAGGTAGGTCTTGGAGTCAGAGAAGTTGGTACATCCCCCATCTCTGCTGCTAACTTTCTGATTGACTTTATAAACGAGTAAATTTTTCTGGGTCTCATCAAATTTTTCAGAAGGAAGGAAAGAAGAAAGGAAGGAAGGAAAGGAGGAGGGAAGGAAGGAAAGAAGGAAGGAGGAAGGAAGGAAGGAAGGAAGGAAAGGGGAAAACTGAAAAAGGATAGGAAAAGCATTCTCGTCCCCACCCTTAGGATTCCCTTTCAAGGGAAGCCAGTGGGTAACTCCTCAATCACCCATGACTGGGTTTCTAGTACATCCCCATGTTACATGGCCACTCTATAAGTCAGGGTTATGGCGCACTCTAATTGGGTAACTTGTGGAGAGTTTAATAAAGAGAATATTTACTAAAGGAACAGCACCATGTAGGAAAACCACAAGCCATGGTACAGCATGCAGTATCCCAGGGCTACTAAGAAAACAAGGGGAGAGGAGCCATAATTAGGATCTGGAGAGACAGAGAAAGCTGAGAATAGAGGGTCTCCTGATAGAGGGTACAACTTTCCTTAGATGAGGAGAAGTCAGCCCCAGGCTACCCATACGGAGAAAACCAGGGCAATCAATAACACAATCTCAGTCTCTTATTGCCTCCCTTCAATCTCCTGATGGGTTTCCCATTGGCCAAACCGAACTGGAAGCTGGCGGGTAAGGAAATTCCCTGGTGTAGATGGTAGAGGTCAGGCACAGAGCAGAGTGAAAACAGAGCACATCTGGAGAGGCAAATAGAACATGTTCATTCCCGCCACATTGATCCATTCCAACATGGAGTCCACTTCGCTCAGGATCAAAGGAGATTTTCCCATTAGCATCAGAAGTGGTCTCATGATCCTTCTCAGCAAGCCCTCCAGGCAGAGTAGAATCATTAGTTAAAATTAGACCGTAAGTTGGGCCATATTTCCCATCCTTGCCCAACACAGTCTTGAATCTTCTTTCATATTCTTTTTTGGTTGGTTTGATTGTCTTGATTTTAGTAATGCCTTATGACTTTTTGAAAGGCGATTTTAACTTGTGTTTGCTGAAACCACCATATTGATAATGCTTTGTGGATATAAAATATCCAGAGAGACAGAAACATTGTCATGAAAAAAAGCACTGGACTTTGTTTTAGAAATCTCCGTATCTTACTAATGAGATTGGCTGACCTTGGACAAGTCATGTGCTTCATGGGAGCCTAAGATCTAATCTATGTGTAGTAGGAATGCTGAAGTTACCTCCCAGAACACCAAGGATGTTAACTTTTACAAGGGAAAAATACAAAAAAAAAAAAAAAAAAAGGTGCTGCATGATTCACAAGAAAGTAGTGATTTTTTGGTTTAGTTATTATTTTTTAAAAAGGCATTATACAGAGGTGAAGAGATCAAGCTGTAGGTTAGAAAACAAGGCTTTGAAACTTGGCTCTGGAACTTCCTAGCTGGGTGACAATGAGCAAATGTCATAATCTTTCCAAACCTCAGTTTCCTTATCTACAAATGGGAATGACTGCAGCACCCACCTCACAGGCTACTTGTTTCATGATATTCAATGAGGATAACCAAAAGCATTAATTATTCTTGCCTTGTTATGGCTGCAGAGGATGCCTTCAGAGCAGGGAGCAAGTCCATACATTATTCACTAATTTGATAGCATTTATTGTGCCTTGTCAGGGTCTAAGATTTATGATTTAGTTGGAGACAGACATCAACGGGCCTTTCTACTTCTCCTGAGACCACAGCCATAAACAAAATTAAACTCCTGAGTGTTGTTCCCTCCAAACGTTTCTCCTCAATTTTGTTTGCCCAAGTTTCAGAGACCATTACCTTCAGTCATGATTTTCAGTGTGAGCTGATTGAAATCACTGGTCTTGGAGTCAAAGAGGTTGGTACATCCCCCATCTCTGCTGCTAACTTTCTTATTGACTCTATAAACCAGTAAATTTCTCTGGATCTCATCAAATTTTTCTGAGGAGAGAAAGGAAGGGAGGAAGGAAGGAAGGAAGGAAGGAAGGGAGGGAGGGAGGGAGGGAGGGAGGGAGGGAGGGAGGGAGGGAAGGAAGCATTGATTTACACCAGACAACCCACTAAAAGTTTTCATTTTAATAACTGTAACACCATCAACCATTCTTTGAAAGCAAATCTGTTGGCTCCCAGAGTTTCTTCATCACTCTTAGACTTGGAATGTGTTTAACAAGCTCAAAAAGACACACAAATACCAAGCACCTACTCTGTGACTGGCATCAGATCTATATTTAATACACTTTGGGTATTTTCTGAAACAAAGATGATTTTCCATAACCAATTCCCAAACCAAGAACATGCATGCATCTGTGTCCAGCAGAGTGGAAGTAATGAACATGAATGCCACCTTTGTTAAATTCTGAAATGGACCTAAAGGTGCCCAAATTCTATATAAAGTCACATTGCTAAGTTTTGATTCATACCTAATTTCCTAAAATGGGAAGGGTGGAGGATTAGTTGAATGAAGGGCTGCTGTAGAAAGAGCAACACATATGTCTTCTTGGCAAATGTCTGCTTTTTTTCCAGTTATTAGAGTTAATGCCGGCACAGGAAGGGAGCAGCAGGGGCCAGAGTTGTTTTTCCCCTTAGAGCAACAGGGAGAATGTACCGCAGATAAGAGTCACCCGGGTGTTTGGCTTTTGGAAATGGAATTAGAATTGCTGTATACATGTCAACTGGATCTGGGAAGCCTGACAATTCTTCTCCCTGCCCCCATCTCTTAATTCTGATTACTGCCAGACTGAGATCTATCTATCAGTTCTGAACGTTATGTGAAAGAAAGGTCTCATTGTGAGGGGAGGGTTGGGGGGAACTGGCCTTATTTTACCAGGAGAAGGCTATTATCTTGCAACAGCTGTTTATAGTTAACTGCAGCCCATACTTAAAGCCTGAATGCTGGAGCCTTATTTAGTGCCTGTGGATTTGTGGTGAACAGAGTCAGGCTTAACTCTTTCTTCCCCACGTTGTTAATGATAGAAATGAGGTGGAGGGGATCTGCAAACAAAGAGGGTGACATGGAAGAGGGCTGGAGCATGCAAGCAGGGCAAGCAGTTATTTCAAATGAGGGTGACTATTGAGGTTTTACTGCATGTTATGGATGCGTTGAGCATGTTGCATGCATTATTTCCATTAATTTTGACCATCAGCACTCTGATATTGATAATGATTCCACCCATTTAACAGGGGAGAAAAAGGAGGCTTAAGCAAGAATGCCAGGATTCAAGTCCAGAAGAATTCAACTGCAGAACCAAAGCTCATAAACCCTAGATATGTATCTTGTTAATTCAGAAGCTTTAACTGAGGATATTCAACATGGCCTGCACTGTGCTGGCCTAGCTATCATGGATAGAGGGTTTCCACCCCACAGGACTCTTAGGCTGGCCAGAAAGGTGAGCGAATACAGTTGATACACTGAGGATGGAGAAAGGCAGTGAAAACCACATAAACTTCTCACTCTAGGGGAAACAGAGTAGATCAGAACCCAGAGGAATTTAGGGAGGGCGGCAGAATTTATACAAACAAAGCTCATTTCAAGAAGAGAACACAGCTGCTGAAATACATACATACATACACACACATACATACATGCATTCCAGAGAGAAACACTCAGAGAATTGTTTCAGAGAGGGCTGAGAGGGGTAAGCAGGGCCAGAGCCCCAGGAGCACTCTGGCTGTCCCTGCACAAACTTAGACTTGATTTCTACAGGTGACAGGCAACAAGGTAGTCAGAGCTACATTTTAGAAAGGTCACTCTGGCTGCAGGGGCAACAAGGTTGTGGAGGTGGCAAAAGATGTCAAGAAAAGTCAGTACATTCTATGACAACCCAGGGAAAGGAAAAAAAGGCCAGAACTATATAAGTTGGCAGTTGGGAATGGACTCAAGAGACGTGTTGCAGGTAGAACAAGTAGAAATGTGTTCAGCTTCTTTGCCTCTCTAAAGACTAAAGAGAGGTTAAATTTTCCAGCAGGAAGTTGGAAGGAGCATTGCTCAAACCACTAACCCAACCTCAAATGATATACATTCCTGAGGGTTACAATGCTAACCAGTGGTGTCGGGGGTGGCAGTGAGACTGCACCAGCACACACACACACACACACACACACACACACACACACACACACTCTTTCATTTTCTCAGCACGTCTGGAATTTTTGCTCTCCTCTTTGTTTGACTCCAACATCTTTTCCAATGACAAAGAAAACCAAAGATTTTGAAATCCATTGTTGAGCACAAAGAGAGGCGGAGTAAGAGGGTTGTGGGGGAAAAGTTGGCCAACTCTGAACTTTATACCCTGCCTTGGTACCCAACAATTCGCAGTGGGAGAGAGAGTAGCTTGCCAAAGAGCTCTGTGTGACTGGGCTAAGCTAGAAGAATATGTAAAGTTCAAGATGAAAAGACAGCCCTCACAGCTGAAAACAGAGCTGGGAGCTAACGGAGCTTGGGAAAGGAGACTTCACAAAGAAAAGTGCTTATTTGCAAACTCGTTTCTCTGCAGCAAACGCTCCCAGGACCTCTGGCAAAAGGAATTCCTGGACACAGGCCTTTCCATTGAGCTTTTAGTGATCTGTGGTTAATTACCTCTCGCCAGGCTCTCTTCTACAGCCAATCCATGGGGCAACCGGCAGAGGCCTGGGGTAGAGGTTTTGCCATTTTAATTCCAACATTCAACAAAGTTAAAGTTTTCCAACTGCAGAATTGGGAAGAACCTTACTTCTCCTTCTACTCAGAATTCCTAATTTTGGCTGGAATTCTGTGGTGGGTCAGACAATGCAGGGAGAAAGGCCAGACTGCCTGAGAGACAGCAGCATCTGCGGCCTACAGGGGGCTGGGGATACCAGCAAGGGGTGTCTCTCCTGCTGTAAAGAAGTCCAGGAGAATCTGTCACTCAGCAAAAACGGCTGTTCTGGTCTGCCCCAGGGCATTCTTGCAATTGAGCCAGATTTGCTACCATTGGCCAAATGGACTAAGGCTTCTTCCAGCACTGCATCCTGGACTCGCATGATTTTACATCAAAACAAAACAAGTTTCCTGAAAAGGTGTTGTAGACAGGGTTCTCCAGAAGAACAGAAAAGCATATCTATATCTATCTATCTATCTATCTGTCTATCTATCTATGTATCAATACTATCAAGAGATTTTTTAAAAATTGGCTCCTGAGGCTGCAGGGGACAGCAGGTCTGAAATTTATAAGCCAGGCTGACACATTCAGGTCAGAGTGGATGTTGCAGTCTTGAGTCCAACTTCCACAGGGCAGCAAGATGGAAACTTAGGCAGGGTTTTTAATTTTGCAGTCTTGAGAATTCATTCATCAGGGAACTTCTGTCTTTGCTCTTAAGGTCTTTAACTGATTGGATGAGGCCCACCCACATCTCTTAAAGTCTACTGATTTAAATGTCGATCACACTGTTAAAATACCTTCACAGAAAATTTAGACTAGCATTTGACCAAACAAGCAGGCACCATAGCCTAACCAAGTTGACACATAAAATTTACCATCATAGAAGGTATTACAACAGTGTGTAAAGCAAGTCAGAAGTCTATATATTGTGGAATATATAACTGGCAAAAGATAGAGATTAATACAGGGCCATGCATTTTATTGCACTCAAAACCATTTCAGATAAGTGAATTTCCTACACACTAGAGAGAATAATGACCCCCCACCTAACTCAAAGATTCCCAGTCCCCCTGCCCCACTTGCAGTCCCTACCAACACACCCACGAGAGGCCTATTCCTCCAGGAGTCTGGGGTCCCTATCTTCCTCCCTTGGACCACAGACAGTGGGCAGCACTGTGACCAGTGACATACACCAAGTGGGGATGTCCTCCAGCCTGGGAGACCCTGTGTGCTAGGGATAAAGTCACCGTCTTCAAATTTTTGTCTTTTCTTCCCTAACTAGGGTTTAACTCAGGCCATTCTACATCTACCTGCACCCCCACCCCTATTTTCAGCCTTCCCAGATCAAGCTGACATGTATACAGCAATTCTATTTTCATTTCCAAAAGCCAAACACCCGGGTGACTCTTATCTGCGGTACATTCTCCCTGTTGCTCTAAGGGGAAAAACAACTCTGGCCCCTGCTGCTCCCTTCCTGTGCCGGCATTAACTCTAATAACTGGAAAAAAAGCAGACATTCGCCAAGAAGACATATGTGTTGCTCTTTCTACAGCAGCCCTTCATTCAACTAATCCTCCACCCTTCCCATTTTAGGAAATTAGGTATGAATCAAAACTTAGCAATGTGACTTTATATAGAATTTGGGCACCTTCAGGTCCATTTCAGAATTTAACAAAGGTGGCATTCATGTTCATTACTTCCATTCTGCTGGACACAGATGCATGCATGTTCTTGGTTTGGGAATTGGTTATGGAAAATCATCTTTGTTTCAGAAAATACCCAAAGTGTATTAAATATAGATCTGATGCCAGTCACAGAGTAGGTGCTTGATATTTGTGTGTCTTTTTGAGCTTGTTAAACACATTCCAAGTCTAAGAGTGATGAAGAAACTCTGGGAGCCAACAGATTTGCTTTCAAAGAATGGTTGATGGTGTTACAGTTATTAAAATGAAAACTTTTAGTGGGTTGTCTAGTGTAAATGAACCTTCCTTCCTTCCTTCCTTCCTTTCTTCCTTCCTCCCTCCCTCTCTCCTTTCCTCCCTCCCTTCCTCCCTTCCCTCCTTTCTTCCTTCCTGTATTTTATTGATTACAATAACTCAAAACTTTTAGTGGGTGTCTGGTGTAAATGAATCTTCCTTCCTTTCCTTCTTCCTTCCTTCCTCCCTCCCTCCCTCTCTCCCTTCCTCCCTTTTCTTTCTATTAGCTATTTTTTCTGATGTGGTCATGTATTTGACCACGAGAAGAATTCCAATGCATTTCAAAAAGCATAAGTTACACAAAACTTCTTGTTTTGCCACTATACAGTAAAATTAGAAATTAAGAAGCAGCAGCCAGGTGCGGTGGCTCACACCTGTAATCCCAGCACTTTGGGAGGCTGAGGGGGGTGGATAGCTTAAAGTCAAGAGTTCAAGACTACCTGGGCAACGTGGCAAATCCTCATCTCCACCAAAAATACAAAAATTATTTAGTCTCATGACCTGGTTTCAAAAAAAAATTAAAAAGCAAAACAAAAACATATGAGATAACAAATATATATATAGCAATTTTTCCTGATGCACTCCCTCCCCCCACCGCCCTCCACCCTCCAACTGTGGGTTTTTATGTTCCTTCTTATTTTAAACCAAGAGATAACGAAAGGGAAAAACATTTTAGGGAGATGCAAATTCAAAAAAAAAAAAGTCAAGGAGTTAAAACTAAAATATTTTATCTTATTCTAAAAAATAATATGCCACTGTCTCATATTCTTTTACACCCATTTTGGCCTTAATGTCAGCTCACCTAAGAGAAAGACTACCCCTTGGATTAGGAGTAAAGGTTCACACTGGGCTTTTCCAGCCCTCTAGTTAGTGTATTCAGGCCCTGCTTTCTTTACTTGCCTAAGAAGCAGTTACATTTGTAAAGACACAGGTGGAAGTTTATGGTGTAAGGTCTTCACTCAGGTAAAGGGTATTTCCTTTAAAAATTCATCTTCTTTTTCATGAATGCCCCCAAGAGAATGTCATCTACCCCCACAGAATTCAGTAAAACATAGCTAAAAAATTGAAGTGAGTGACCCCACTAGACCTTTAATAAGAATCACTCTTGACAGGATGAGAATTAAAACCAAAAGCACTCGAGTTGTTGGGTGCTGGTAGGAACACTTCAGGTTGAGAGGGTCATGCAATTATGCCAGCACCACAGTAAATATTCATACACAGGCCTCAGCGACATGGCATACTTCAGTGCCTTAAGACTTAAGTAGGGTCAGAATCTAACTTACCTCTGAGGTTGCCAATGCATGAAATTCCTCATATGTCTTCTGATGCACATGACCTGTCATCAAGGCTCCCCTCAACCCTATGCCTTTCCTTTTAGCATTCCTTGCCACTGTGGCAAGTAAATTGTTGGTTTAATTATTTACTGAATGTCTTTCTCCTCTGTTGGATGGTGACTTCTATAAAGTCAAGGACTGTGTCTTGTGTAATGCTTGGCATGACATTGAGTAAGTAAGTGCTTCATGAACATCCATTCCGTGAATTAATGTACCAACCAACCCACCACAGCCAGGGTCCTACATCCCTCAGGTGTGAATGACCAGATATTTTCATCCATACAACTATGTCCACTTCCAGGTACCATAGACATAAATAAAACCCAAGTGTTTAAAATACTTTTCCTTTCTGCAGTTGGGGTATTCACATTGATAAATTGTTCCATGATCTCAGGAGTATTAAGAGGCTGCCATTTATATAAGACCACTTTCTACCACCACTACTTCTTAGGAGATTATTTTTTAAAAAATAAATAACTGTCAGTGTATGCATGATTTTCAACTACACATCTTTTATTCTTCAAAACTTGAAGAAAAGCTGCTGTGTTTGTGTTTCTTTTAGTTTGGTCTTTCACAGTAAAGATGCCCAGGAGCCTGTTTAAGTGAGACATTGTTCAAAGCCCTCTATAAATTTATACCCCTCTGTCAATTTTCCTTCCTCTTTTCTCACCAATTCCTACCATGCCCTAAATGCCCCAGCCCACCATTGCATGAAGGTATACACACAGGGGTGATAACCAGGCATCAGATCTTGAGGAAGATCCTGAGAATACGCAGAGAATAACACAAATATAGTCTCAGCCCTCATGGGTTTATACTTGATTGAGGAAGGCAAGAATTAAGAAAGTACTTTGAGTTTGATGAAAGTTAACAAAGAGGGCTTTAAGACTGTTTTAGGAGCATACATAAAATAACTGGAATCTAGTGTACCAGGACAGGCCAACTTGAGAACTTGACATTTGAGCTGAGAATTAAAGGAATCAGTAGCAGTCAGGCAAGTGAGCAGTGTTAGGTTGAGGACACTTTGTAGGCAGTGGGAAGGGTGTTTAAGAAGACCCAATGTTCAGAAAGAACATGCTGGATTAAAGAAAATGAAAGAAGCCAGAACACCGGCAGAAGGGAAAGAGTTATCCTGACCCAACACACATACAATTTCATTCATCTCCATTTTTTCACTTTTGCTGTTCCCTTGGTCTTAAATGCTGTTCTCCTTCTTCTCAATCTATTACATGCTTAATTCAACATTTATTTATATTCTGAGAGTTTTACCAACATCTCCCCTGTTGGACTCATTTTGTGTGTGTGTGACGGGTGACACCATGACTCATTTTTTGTGTGTGTGACAGGGTGACAGGGTCTCGCTCTCGCCCAGGCTAGAGTGGGGTGGTGTGAACTCAGTTCACTGAAGCCTTGACCTCATAGGCTCCAGTGATGCTCCCACTTCAACCTCTGGGTATCTGAGACTACAGTTATGTGACACCACACCCAGCTATTTTGTTGTTGTTGTTGTTGTTGTTGTTGTTGTTGTTGTCGTTGTTGTTTGTAGAGATGGAGCTTCACCATGTTGCCCAGGCTGGTCTCAAACTCCTGGGCTCAAGTGTCTACCAGCCTCAGCCTCCCACAGTGCTGGGATTACAAGCATGAGCCTCCACACCCAGTCCCCCAAAATTCTTTATGCAAACTTTTACCATGGTGCCCATCTATTTGTAGTTCTACTCTATTACTGTGCCCTCTATATTGTCCTAACTCCCATACACCTTATTCCCTGGGCTCACATCATGGCCGATGCAAAGAGAAACTCAATGCTTTTTCCAAAGTGAATTGAATTGAATTGTTTGATACAGCAACATTCAATGTGGACAATATTCTAGAAGGCTTTCAGTCCACAATCCCACCTAATACTGGAACACATTCTTCTGTATTTCTGACAAGGCTTTCCAGCTAATTATTGTCCCCATAAAAGCCCACATAGGGCAAAGAATGTAAGCTTCAGCGTTTGGAAATATCTATAAAAGAACATATTGAGAAAAAGGCTTAACTCGGGTAAGAAGATTAATAGACTGAGCTTAAAAGTCATTAAAAAGATGTAAAGGAGGAATAAAGTTTGAATAAACAAAGCCATGTCTAATGAAACTTTTTTTTTTATATCAAAGGCAAGTTATGAGCAGTGGGACTGACATTGGGTTTATAAACATCATAAAGTGTCATGGATATTATGAGTGGGAAAACCTGTCACAGAAGGATGCAAGGCAAAAATTAGGTCAGCACTGAAGATCTTAGGACATTCTAGAGTTGCTCTCAATGTGGGTTCCTAGGCTCAGTAACTGGGCTCCCCGCTTATTTCTCTAATCCAGCTTGCACTTATTTAGCAGGTCCTGGCCTCTGGGTCCTTATACCAGATGCTCAAAGTTATATGTGAGGCTGGGCGCAGAGGCTCACACCTGTAATCCCAGCACGTTGGGAGGCCGAGGTGGGCAGATCACTTGAGGTCAGGAGTTCAAGACCAGCCTGGCTAACATGGTGAAACCCCATCTGTACTAAAATTACAAAAATTAGCTGGGAGTGGTTGTGGGTGCCTGTAATCCAAGCTACTGGGGAAGCTGAGGCAGGAGAGTCTCTTGAACCTGAGAAGCAGAGGTTCCAGTGAGCTGAGATCACACCACTGAACTCCAGCCTGGGTGACAGATTGTGTGAGACTGTCTCAAAAAAAAAAAAAAAAAAAAAGGTATATGTGAGATAATAATAATAATGATTATAACAAGAAACACAACAACTGCAGCAACAACAAAATAATGCATTATTTTAAAAAAAAATCTCTTCACTTCTGTTAACTGCCCTTCCCTCTTTGTAAAATGCAGATAATAATGTTCATCCTCCATAGGTCATAGAGTTGTCCTATAGACAGTATACACACATAAAGGGTCATTGAAAATAGCAGCATCATGTCATAGCAGAAAAACATTGGTGTTCACTCAGGTAAACGTGAAGCAAACATAATTATTATACTCATTCGTTTATTCAATCATGCATGCACTCCTTAATCAGAAAATGTTCGTTTCATGACTTAGTTTTGAAAACCCAGTAACTATCATGAATAATACATCATACTTTCTACTTCCCACCAAGCATGCTTTATGAAGTTGCCAAGATAAGTAAATTTGATGGCAAGTCAAGGTATACAGTCTTTTGATTTGGAGCTTGTATTTGGAATCTCAGTTTGTTTGCTGTTTTCATAGCATGTAGTATGAAGAGCTTTTTCTCCTCCATGTGGCTGGCACAGGGCTCTTGTTGGATCTGCCTTCAACTCTAGACTGTAGTTGTCTATTTTTTATGATGCCCCCTGGAGCCACCCAGTAGGAATTTTGGCTTTGACAAATAGTTTATATTTTATCTTAGGCTATGCCTTCCAAATCGCCAGTATTTCATCCAACAGTGTTTCTGAAATATGGTAACAAACAATCAGAAATTTAACTTTATTTATGTGGACACCATAGTAGACCTTGAGAACATAATGTTAAGCAAAGAAGGCCCAGCCAGCACCAGCATCTGCCTTCCTGTAGCTTAATATCTATAAGGGAAGACAATATGTCATGCAAGTAATCATCGGAAAGTGTGAAGAGTGTTAAAATAGGGGAAGAAGAGGAAAATGTGCAAACATACAGCAGAAAGAGACCTAACTCAGTTTAAGGGTCCATGACACTTAAAGAGATCTTTATGAAAGTACAATCTTAAGTGATTCAAAGGCAGAGGTGAGGCTAGGCAAGGAAGTAGTGAGGACAAAGGAAAGTCCCATTCTCACAGTAAGTTGGCATTTTAATGCTGGCATCTAAAGCCTAGTGGTTCAAATCACACCTCTGTACCTAACTCTGTGACTCTGGACAAGTCACATAACCTTACTGTGCCTCAACTTCTTTATTTGTAAAATGTGAAAATACAATACCCAAACTTGTTGCATTATTGTGATCCTCAAACAAACTCATACATAAAAAGCTCTTAGAAACATGCACAGCTCATAGCAAGAGCTACATGAATGTCGGCAGTTATATGATTTTTACTACTGCTACTATTGCTAGCTATGTCATTCCAAGAGATGCAGCTAAACTCCCAGAGCTTCAAGGTCATCATCCATAAAATGGGAATACTAATACCTACATTATAAGGAGATTATTAACTAGAACGATAAATGCAAAATATGTGCATCTGATAGGCATCCTATAGATGCTCAACAAATACTATCGGGTATTAATAGCAATAGCCTAAACTTCATGGAATGCCTTGACCTTGACCTTGGCCCTGACCTACTATTTACAAGTGATCTATGTGTATAAATACTGACTAGTCTTTCTTGTCTAGGTTTGGCTAAGGCAACAAAGCTCAGGTGTGCTACTGCCACCCTAACACAAAGATGGGCCACCATTCATAAGTCTTAAGCAAAGTCCAACACTATCTAATGATAATACATTCCCTTTATAAGTTATTTAATGATGGTGCTTCCGATGTCCCTGACCCTGGAGAGTTTTCCATGTCTCTTGCTCTGAGTGTCACATTCAATGGGGAAAAGGTCAGGAACAAAGAGGAGATGAGAACAACTAGGAAACTCTTGTGCCAACACCCATCAGAGAGAGACTCAATGACCTTTCAGTGGCTTCCCTTGGGCTCCCCTTGATGTAAGTCTGAGAGGCAGAAGACTGAGCTGCTCTTGGGAAAAAGGATCCATCACTCAGCCATTTCCCCAGGTCCATTAAAAGGCTGACACCATTAATCTGCACTACTTTACTTCTCATTATGCAGAAATGTGCCTTGATCAAAAGTCCCCTTGTGTAGCGGCCTGATTCATTACCAATAGCTGTGGGCCACACACCAGAAATTCATAATCAGCTGACATTATCCACCCAGATCATCTTCAGGATTTGAAAAGCTCCCCATGTCTGTCATTATGAAGAGGCAGCCACACGGGATACAATCGGCAAACAGGCCTGAGGGTTAACACAATGGAATGCCCTTTGAACAAGGTTCCAGTTAAGGAATGAACTCCTATCTCCCTTGTACATGTTTGGGTCACCTACTTTCCGAGAACTCACCCACATGAACCCTACATGGGAACTAAGAATCCTACAATTTGGAGACAAAGAGGACCTAGGATAGGCAAGACAAGCTCAAGACACCAAGATGCTATCTCTGGGACACAAAGCCCCTGGTAAAAGACGAGATACTTCTAGTTCAAGCTTACGTTTCTAAGTTTAGGGCCCTTTCTCCAACATCCAAATTTTCCTTTACCATTCACTTGTTGTGTGATCTTAGTCCAATCACTTGCATTCCATTCTCAGTTTTATTTTATTTTATTTTCTGAGACAGAGTTTTGCTCTTGTCGCCCAGGCTGGAGTGCAATGGTGCGATCTCGGCTCACTGCAACCTTTTCCCCCCCAGGCTCAAGTGATTCTCCTGCCTCAGCCCCCCGAGTAGCTGGGATTACAGGTGCCTGCCACCATGCCTGGCTAATTTTTGTATTTTTAGTAGAGAGGGGGTTTCACCACATTGGCTAGGCTGGTCTCAAACTTCTGACCTCAGGTTATCTCCCCTGGCCTCAGCCTCCCAAAGTGTTGTGATTACAGGTGTGAGCCACCATGCTCAGCCTCTCAGTTTTATTTTTTTCCTTTATTTGTACAAATGTATAAGGCACATGTGAAATTTTATTACATGCCTAAAATGCGTAGTAATCAAATCAGGGTATTCAGAGTGTTCTTCACCCAAGTGTAATACATTTTTGTTAGGTATAATCATTCTACTCTGCTATCAAACATTGAATTTATTCCTTCTATCTTACTTTATACAGTGTTTGTACCCTTTAACCCACTTCTCTTCATCCTCCCTCCTCACCCTCATCACCCTTTCCACTCTATTTTATCTACCTTTCTACTCTCTACCTCCATGTGATCAGGGTTTGTAGCTCCTACATATAAATGAGAACATGCAATATTTTTATATGGGCGTGCCTGGCTTATTTCACTTAAGATAATGACCTCCAGTTCCATTCATGCTGCTACAGATGACTTGATTTCATTCTTTTTTTTTTTTTTAAATTTTACTTTAAGTTCTCGGATACATGTGCAGGATGTATAGGTTTGTTATGTAGGTATACATGAGCCATGGTGGTTTACTGCACCTATCAACCAATCATCTAGATTTTAAGCCTCTCATGCATTAGGTATTTGTCCTAATGCTCTCCCTCTTCTTGCCTTCCACCCCCCAGCAGGCCCCGTTGCGTGATATTCCCCTCCCTGGGTCCATTTGTTCTCGTTGTTCAACTCCCACTTATGAGTGAGAACATTTGGTGTTTGGTTTTCTGTTCCTGTGTTAGTTTGCTGAGAATGATGGCTTCCAGCTTCATCCATGACCCTGCAAAGGTCATGAACTCATTCTATCTTATGGCTACATAGTATTCCATAGTATATATGTGCCATATTTTCTTTATCCAGTCTATCATTGATGGGCATTTGGCTCGTTTCCAAGTCTTTGGTATTGTAAATAGTGCTGCAATAAACATAAGTGTGCATGTGTCTTTACAAAGGATTTCATTCTTTTTTATAGCCATATGGTATTCCATTTTGTGTACATACCACATTTTTTAATCCATGCATCCATTGATGGACACTCAGGTTGATTCTTTCTCTTTGCTATTGTGAGTAGTGCTGCAATAAACATGGGAGTGCTTTATTCTACCTCTGTCTCTTACAGAAGTGATCTGTATTAAATAAAAGACTGTGAGTAGAAATGTGTTATGACTGTGTGTCTGTTCTATGGGCAATAACCTTTCAGTTGACTAGCAACACTTTTTTCAAGAAATGGAAACCTAACAAAGCAGTTAATATTAATAAAATGATTAGCTACCTAATTCCCTGAGAGATAATTAGGTGCCAGATAATGTGTGGCAGGTGCTTTGCAAGCATCATAACAGTTTCAAACAGTCACAGCCATATAGTGTCATCATGGAAGTTGAGTAAATTAATAAATATAAAATGTTTTAAACATATAATAGTAAGGCCTTAATAAATGATATCCATTAACATCCATTAATGGTATCACTAGAATCCTTACTAAACATGCCTTAAAAATAGTACTTTTGTCATTGTTCAAACATCTGACAAAGAGATCATTTTCTCCTGGAACCTTCTATAGCAATTCTAGACCACTCTGGCTGTTGGGTTGATCTGCCATGACTTAGACTAGAATCTGCATCTTCCCAGTTCCAAGCCACTATTTCTACATTTGTCCCCTAGTCACATAGAAGAAGTCTACCTCCTTCCATAAGTAAAAATACCTGGAATTACTTAAAGAGAGTGGAAAGTGATTCTCGTCTTGTCAAGATTTTTATTTTCTAGGCTAAAAAAAGACATATCTTTCAGTTGGATCTGGTATGACTTGACTTCAACTTTGTTTCTGAACTTATCATTTAACTCTGAGTATTATCCACATCTCTGGGATTCACATGGAGGAAACAGTGGAGAACAAGCCAAATAACTTTTCTGGCTAATAAAGCAAAAGAGGGAGCCAGCAATAAGCCGATACCTGGGTATGTTCCTCCCAGATTAAACAGATGTTATTGTTTTGCTCATTTGCTGCAATTTTCTTTTAAGGAATAAACAGCACAGTATGGCTAAAACCCTACCACAATATTCCTTTGCTTCTCTATCCCTCCCCAGAGATGACCAATACCTGGAAGTGGATATGGAACTTTTTGTGAGAGTTTTTCCATTTGCGTACATATGGATGTCTCCACAAATAATATGTAGGATTGTTGTGAACATTTAAAATATAAATAAATGCTTCCATGCTGTGCATACCATTTTACACCTTACTGTTTGTACTTCACGTTACAGAGATCTACCTATGTTGATACACACACTAATTCATTTTAATTGTTGCATAGCAATCCACTGTGTGGGTTGCCCACAGTTTATTTACTCAATCCCATTATAAGTAAGACCACTTACCTGTAGGTTAATTAGACTGATTCCAATTTTTTTGAAATTGCAATTTTACAAATACATATGTATGTATACACATACATATATGTACATACATGTTTATATACACTTGTAAACACTCTCGTGCATGTATACATATCTATGTATGACTTTCATATACATCTGTAAGTAGAATAGCTGTGTCACAAAATATGTATATATACAGCAATATTTGATATTGACAAATTGTTCTCCCATCACTATGCCAGTTTATCACCACCAACAATGTATCAAATTTTGTGCATGACCTCAAAAAATTTAATAAAATGTAAAGCAAAGAAATTATATAGGTCACATTCCCTAGTCATAATGCAATAAGTTAGAATCATTACAAAGAAAAAGTAAAAATCAAAATTACTTGAAAATCAGGAAACACATTCTTAAATAACAGAATTATAAACCCAGGAAGCAATGAAGAGGTAAACACTCGCATAGCAAAACTGATGGAAGTTAACTGACAGCTGAATTCAGGGGAAAACTTATTGCCAGCAAATTAATACAGAGATTAAAAATGTATTGATTTCAGAATTATGGGACAAGGAAAAATTAAGAAAAGTAATATTCATCTTAATAAATGAGAAAATAGGCCAGGCACAGTGGCTCATGCCTGTAATCCCAGCACTTTGGGAGGCCAAGGCGGGTGGATCACCTGAGGTCAAGAGTTCAAGACCAGCCTGGCCAACATGGTGAAACCATGTTTCTACAAAAATACAAAAATTAGACGGATATGATGGCAGGTGCCTGTAATCCCAGCCACTTGGGAGGCTGAGGTGGGAGAATCACTTGAACCCAGGAGGCAGAGGTTGCAGTGAGCCACGATCATGCCATTGCACTCCAGCCTGGGCAACAAAGTGAGACTCTGCCTCAAAAAAAAAAAATAATAAAAATAAATAAATAAATAAATAAATTAGAAAATAATGAAACAAAATAAAACGAAAAGAGAACTTAATAAAGTCTATAGTTAATAAAATTTTGAAGGTAGCAATGACAATGAAATCCAAGAATTATTTCTTTGAAAAGACCAATAAAATAGACAAATTAGGAGCTTTAGAGGGAAGAGGAAGAGAGAGGAGAGAGAGAGAGAGAGAGATGCAAGACTATGAGAAAAAAGATACACTATAGGCAGAAAGAAGACTAAAGAATTAAGAGAATCATATATACGACTTTATGGAATTGATTTGAAAACTTAAAGATGTATGACTTCCCAGAAAAATATAAATTACCAAAATTAACCCAGGAAGACAAAAAATAGAATAGTTATTGCTGTATCAGCTTAGGTAATTTGGAAACATAACTTAAAATTTATCATTAAAAAAAGAAAACCTAGGCATTACCATTCAGGACATAGGCATGGGCAAGGACTTCATGTCTAAAACACCAAAAGCAATGGCAACAAAAGCCAAAATTGACAAATGGGATCTAATTAAACTCAAGAGCTTCTGCACAGCAAAAGAAACTACCATCAGAGTGAACAGGCAACCTACAAAATGGGAGAAAATTTTCGCAACCTACTCATCTGACAAAGGGCTAATATCCAGAATCTACAATGAACTCCAACAAATTTACAAGAAAAAAACAAACAACCCCATCAAAAAGTGGGCGAAGGACATGAACAGACACTTCTCAAAAGAAGACATTTATGCAGCCAAAAAACACATGAAAAAATGCTCACCATCACTGGCCATCAGAGAAATGCAAATCAAAACCACAATGAGATACCATCTCACACCAGTTAGAATGGCAATCATTAAAAAGTCAGGAAACAACAGGTGCTGGAGAGGATGTGGAGAAATAGGAACACTTTTACACTGTTGGTGGGACTGTAAACTAGTTCAACCCTTGTGGAAGTCAGTGTGGCGATTCCTCAGGGATCTAGAACTAGAAATTCCATTTGACCCAGCCATCCCATTACTGGGTATATACCCAAAGGACTAGAAATCATGCTGCTATAAAGACACATGCACACGTATGTTTATTGCGGCATTATTCACAATAGCAAAGACTTGGAACCAACCCAAATGTCCAACAATGATAGACTGGATTAAGAAAATGTGGCACATATACACCATGGAATACTATGCAGCCATAAAAAATGATGAGTTCACGTCCTTTGTAGGGACATGGATGAAATTAGAAATCATCATTCTCAGTAAACTATCGCAAGAACAAAAAACCAAACACCGCATATTCTCACTCATAGGTGGGAATTGAACAATGAGAACACATGGACACAGGAAGGGGAACATCACACTCTGGGGACTGTTGTGGGGTGGGGGGAGGGGGGAGGGATAGCATTGGGAGATATACCTAATGCTAGATGACGAGTTGGTGGGAGCAGCGCACCAGCATGGCACATGTATACATATGTAACTTACCTGCACATTAGGTTTTATGGTACATGTGCGCAAAGTATAATAATAATAATAATGATAATAAAAGAAAAAAAAAAAAAAAAGGCAACAAAACAGACTAGGTCAAAGTTGACTTTCATTCACGTGACATTTACAAAATGGATGATTCAAATGTTATATAAGCTAGTTCAGGCCATAGAAAAAATGGAAAACTAGCTAGTTTTATATGCAGCCAGCAAAATACCAATATCTGATGAAGATAGTATAAAAATGCAGAGCACTTTCACTTATGAGAATATAAGCACAAATATCAAATCAAATGTTGACTAAATGAACCAGTGATATACTAAAGACAAACATATGTGAGAAACTACAAAAGTGGCAAAGGCTTATTTCAATTCATTGGGGAAAAAAATAGATTAATTCAAAATAGTTTTGGCACAACTGGCTATCCATCTGGAAGAAATGAAATAAATGTTTAAGAGTATATACAAAATACTTATAAATACACTCACATCTTCAATGTAAAAACATACATATATACGGCAATACACATACAAAATATAGGGTCCTGCAGGGAACATGTCTTGATCAAACCTGAGAACTGAGAAGTGTTGAAAAAAAATGTAAACACATTTGTTCAGGTAAAATATTTTACAGCACAATATAGTATACCGAAAGTTAATATAAAAATAACATTTCCCAAATGACTTAATGACTTTGCAATGCAGATGACACTGGGCTTATATTATAATACTTAAAGTAAACTGACATAATGAGAAAAAAGAGGCCCCAATGGAAAAATGAGCAAAGTTATGAATAACACACAGGAGAACAAATCAAAAGGGCTCACAAACATTTATATATGTCTGCATTCAGAACCAGAGACATGCAAAATAAAATAGTGAAATAATAATTTATACCTATGGTAATTTTTTAAAATTTAAAACCAGCCATTGTTAGCCAGGCATAGTGGTTCACACCTGAAATCCCAGTACTTTGGGAGGTCAAGGCAGGAGGACTGCTTGAGGCCAGGAGTTTGAAACTAGCATGGGCAACATTGCAAGACCTTATCTCTCCAAAATATTAAAAATAAAAAAATAAGCTGGGCGCAGTGGCTCATGCCTGTAATCCCAGCACTCTGGGAGGCTGAGGTGGGCAGATGACTTGAGGTCAGGAGTTCGAGACCAGCCTGGTGAACATGGTAAAATCCCGTCTCTACTAAAAATATAAAAATTAGCCAGGTGTAGTGGCAGATGCCTGTAATCCCAGCTACTTGAGGGGCTAAGGCACAAGAATTGCTTGAACTCAGGAGGTGGAGGTTGCAATGAGCTGAGATCACGTCACTGCATTCCAGCATGGGCAACAGAGTAAGACTCCATCTCAAAAAATAAAAAAATAAAAACCTGTGTGGTGACATGCACCTGCAATCCTAGCTACTTGGGAGGCTGAGGCTACAGGAGTCCTTGAGCCTAAGAGTGAAAGGTTACAGTGAACTACGATCGTGCCAGTGCACTTTGGCCTAGGTGACACAGTGAAACTCTCTCTCTTTAAAAAAATAAAAATTTAAATTTAAAAAATTTTAAAAAGCCATTTTTCGCAGGGATACAAGAAAATGGATACTCTCGCATATTACTTGTAGAAATCAGAATTGTTAATTTCTATTATGAACAACCTAGCAAAATATATTAAGCCTAGAAATACACATACTCTTCAACCCAGCAATACTGATCCTGGATCTGTTCCACAGAAATAATAAGTGTTTGAGGAAGGAGACGGATATTCTAATTATCCTGATTTTCTCACTATATATTGTAACTGTATATCAAAATATCACATGTACCTTGTAAATATGCATAATTATTATGTACCAATAAAAATGCAATTAAACAATTGAAAGAGTCTCCAATGAGGGATGATAAATATGTGATCATATTTTTGAATATTACTTTATATTAATATATTTGGAATAAAAGTGAATAGATGATAACACACCCACATAGAGACTTACATAAAGGCATATAGACATATTAACATTATATAATTGTCTCCAGAAGGCAATCATACAGTACAGTTGTCTGCATATTGCTTTGCTGATTTAACAGTACCTGATGGATATCTCAGCAAATTAAAGGGTGTACCTCTAACTAATTCTAGTTAATTCTTCAGGTTATTTTTTGATGTAGGAGCCTAATAATTTGACCCAACATTTCCCCAGACTCACACAGTTTCACTAACGAATTTTACCAAACACTCAAAGAATTCATATCAACCTTGACCAACCCTTCAAAAAACTGGACGGGAGGGAATGTTTTATAACTCATCCTATGAAGCCAGTATTACCTTGTTACTAAAACCAAATAAAACTAAAAAAATTATAGACTAATATCTCTTATGAATATAAATGCAAAATCTTAAACAAATACCAGCAAACTGAAGCTAGTAACATACATAGACACAAAATTTTACAGCATGACCAAGTGGGATTTCTCACAAAAACGCAAGTTTGGTTTAACATCTGAAAACTCAGTTAATGCAATTCAGCTTAGTAATGGAATGCAAGACAAAAACCATATGTTCACCTCAGTAGATCCAGAAAAAGCATTTCACAAAATCTAACACTCATGACCAACAACAACAACAACAATGACCAAAAAACCACACTCAACACACTAGGAATAGTAGATAACTTCCTCCACCTGATGTAGAATACCTACAAAAAGCTCACAGCTAACATCACACTTAGTGGTGAAAGACAGAGTGCTTTCCCCTAAGATCAAAAAGAAGAAAAGGATGTCTATTCTAATTACTTCTACTCAACATTGTATTGGAGGTGCTAGCTAGGGCAATTAGATAAGAAAAAAGAAATAAAGGCAGCAGAATTGGAAAGAAAAAAGTAAAATGATCTCTATTTGAAGATAAGATTATCTTATACATGAAAATCCTGAGGGTTCACAAATTAAAAAAGAAAAAGTTATTTGAACTAATAAATGAGTTTAGCAAGGCTACAGGATATGAGTAATATATAAAAGATTTTTTGTTCAACATTTGTGTTGTTTCCACTTTTTGTACTTCTATATACTAATATTTTTGTATTTCTGTACACTAGCAATAAAAAATCTGAAAATGAAATTAATAAAAACAATTACACTTATAGTAGCATCAAAAAATAAAATACTTAAAAATACATCTAACATAAGAAGTACAAGACTTATACATTGAAACTAAAAAAAATTATAGAAATGGAAAAAAATCTAAGTAAATGGAGAATTATCCCATGACTATGAATCAAAAGGCTTGATAGAGTCCAGATGGCAATTCTCCTCAAATTGTTCCACAAGGTCAATAGAATCTCTACCAAAATTTGAGCTTTTTTTTCACTGAAGAACTTGGCAAGCTGATCCTAAAATTCACATGAAGATTCAAAGGATCCAGAATAATCAAAACAATCTTGAGGGAAAAAAAAGTTACAGGCACACAGACTTTCTAATTTCAAAACTTACTATAAATATACAGGAACTGAGACAGAGTACATCTACTATAAGGATAGCCATATAAGGAACAGAACTGAGAGTCCAGAAATAAACCCTGATATCTATGATCGACTGATTTTCTACAAACATGTCAAGACAATAAAATGGGGCAAGAAGAGTCTTTTCAATAAAGATTTCATCAAAATTAAAAACTTTTGTACATCAAAGGACATTATCAAAAAAGATACAGAACGAGAGAAAATATTTGCAAACCATATATTTGATAATATAAATATAACTATATCCAAAATATGTAAAGAACTCTTACAATTAAATAATAAATGACAATAACACAATTAAAAATAGGCAAACTATTAAATACACATTTCTCCAAAGAAGATATATAAATGGTCAATAAGCACTTGAAAAGATCCTCAACATCATTAGTCACTGATAAATGCAAATTAAACCACAATTGGACCCCACTTCATACCCAGTAGAATGATTATCATAAAAAAGAAACACCATAGCAAGTGCTGGCAAAGATATGGAGAAATTGGAATCCTCATGCAATGCTGGTGGTAATGTAAAACGATGGCAGGTAAAAAGAAAGATCTTCCTCAAACTGTTAAACAGAGTTACCATATGATCCCACAGTTCCACTTCTAGGAATGTACTTAAGAGGAATGAAAACATATGTCAACATAAAGACTTGTACACAATGTAAACATTGTGTAAACTACCAGCATTTTTTATACTAGCCAAAAAAATGGGAACAACCCAAATTTCAGCAACAAATCAATGGATAAGTAAAGTGTGGTATATTCATGATAAAAGCTATATAACAAAATGAAGTTCTGATACATGCCACAACCTAAATGAACGTTGAAAACATTAAGTCTAAGTCAGAAAACACCAAATATTATATGATTCAACTTATATGCAATGTCCGGAATAGGTAACTCTACAGACAAAAAGTATATTAATGGTTGCCCAAAGACATAAAAAGAAAACGGATTTCTTTTTTGAATGGCAAATACGTCCAAAATTAAATTGTGGTAATTTTAACACAATTCTAGAAGTATTCTAAAAACTATTCATTTGTGCACTTTATATAGGAAAGAGGCATAGCATGTAAATTATAATTAAAGAAAGCAGTTCAAAAAACATGAAAGAATGGGTCGAAATTCTGAAGGTAAATCAGACTGACAAACTCTTCATTTGTGCACTTTATATGGAAAAGAGGCATAGCATGTAAATTATAATTAAAGAAAGCAGTTCAAAAAACATGAAAGAATGGGTCAAAATTCTGAAGGTAAATCAGACTGACCCAGTCTGGTAATATGGAAATGTCTCTTTTCACCCGTGAGACTCCAGATTTATTCCCTACTTCCAGTATTCATGAAAAATAGGACAGAGAGTCGAGCCTTTTCTTCTTCCATGGAAATTAACAACACACGAAAATCGCCATTCTATTCTAGAATATAAGGAACTATCTCATTGTAAATGGTATGTCTATTTACAAACTGACAGCTAGAAACAGCTGGAAAGCGTGTTTTGAAATCAGAAATTTAAAATTTGAAATTTTAGAAATTTAGAAATTTGAAATTTCAGAAATTAGAAGTTAATGTAAAAATGTACTTATGCATTTGCAAACTTGATACCTAAGTTAGTAAATTCCAGAATGTGCTAGTTACAAAAATAAATGTTACTCAGTGTTGAATGTGATCTTTTACCATTATTTTTAATTTGGGAACAAATTATTGACTCAATGCATAAAGATTCTTTTTCTATAAGTATTCTGGGAAATTAATTAACAATTAAGTATGACTAACAACTGAAAAATGAAAGAGCATATACTAGGGCTGATTCACAAGTGAGATACTTCTGGAGTTCATGATAGTCTGTGTGGAGTTTCCTGGAATCTTTGCAGTCACTACATAACATAGTGGTCATCCTCTTCTGGCCACTTTAAGTGACCCTTACAGGCTTGCCCAAGATGCACTGGGAACTCATAAGAAGCCACCAGAGTGTCTATCTTCTGCACTTTCTCCACACCATCTCCTATCACTATGTCCTGACCCTCTTTCTCAGCCTTTCTAAGTAAGAAGTCCTATTCCAGTTTCATGCCTCGGCCACTTGGGTGAATGTTTTGATCAGGGACTCCAGATCCCATAGGTTTCTGCAGTGATATGTTAAGCCTGGAAACTGTCATTGAGAGATATCTATACCTCAGAATCCTCTGGGCCAGCCCTGACCTTCTCAATGGGGTGGAGGTAATAAGAGTAATTATTATTAAGCACAAAGTATACATGGAGACTGACGTAGATGCTTTATATAGATTAACTTCCAATCTTCATGGCCATTCTCTCCCATAAGATTTCAGGCTTAAATACTTTAGAACCTTACATAAAATGACTCAGCTAATACTGACTGAGTTTAAGCACTTCACGTTTGCAACAGTATTTTGCTCAGCCTGGCCAAAGACCACCTATAAGACCACCTGGAGAGTTTGTCAAACACACAGATTTTCTGGCCCCAGCTAGGATCAACTGAATCAGTTGTTCTCAGAATCTTAATAGTTTCACAATTTTCTGAAGTAATCTGTGATTCTGACACACAGAAATGTGAAAAACACCACTTTCGTCTTCCTTGAGCATCAGTACAGTGTTTCACAAATTTTCTAACAAGTTGAAACCTCCAAATGGCCTTTCATTTTCACAGTGGATGGGGGATGGGGTTTTCATATACTTCTTTTTCCAAAATTCATTCGTTATATTCTTCACATTGCATGACATATTAGAAAATCCAAACAGGAAAAAAAAACAACACCACTATTAACAAATAACTCTGTGTTGGAGGCACCACTTGACTAAAAAGACAGCTTGGGAATCTGGTTTTTACTAGTCTTTATTCAAACATATATAGAGGACTTGTACGCCCACTCTCCAACATCTCACATGGCTAAGCTGCAGCCTTGGTACTTAGTTACTAAACCCTCTCACTAATGCCTAGAATTTGGGTTCCCAATCACAGGCCTATTTAGACATAAGATCCACGGGCCTAAAGAGATGTTGCCACTCTTCATACTCTTGAGAATAAGGCCCTTCAAAAGTGGGAAGGGTTTTCTTAGGTGCTTGGTAGAAAGGCTTTGTTTAGCTAACTAGTTGTATATATCAGCCCCAGATTTAATCTTCTCCTCTACCCAGCACAATGCCTTGTTAATGGTGAGTTCTTTCAGAAATATTTACTAGATGAGTGAGTCAAGATACTGATCATTTGATGTGTGAATATCAGAACTGCAAGAGACCACTGGGAGATGCAATTCAAACCTCTCCATCTCTTTTTACAATTGAGAAAACATCACTGGGATCACTGGCCAGAACTCAAGTCCCTTCCCAATAGGGCAAGGTCACTCCCGTTGTCTTCACATTTCAGAGCATTTAATTGAAGCTATGTTGTTCTATCCAAGATAAGAACTCTGAGTTCCTGATTCTTTATAAATTTATCCGTTGTAATGTCCTTTCCCCAAATCACTCTGCCTCTAGGCAGTAGAATTT
Organism: Pongo pygmaeus; assembly: GCF_028885625.2. Classification (NCBI taxonomy): domain Eukaryota; kingdom Metazoa; phylum Chordata; class Mammalia; order Primates; family Hominidae; genus Pongo; species Pongo pygmaeus. Next base: position 62,850,674 of record NC_072391.2, read on the forward strand.
TGCCTCTCATTTTTTTTTAGTATTGATACCTGCAATATGCCTGAGAAAGAAATCTAAAGGGACACTTATTGAGACAATAAAGGCACATGCAAGATCATGAAAGAGACAGAGGTGGAAAAGATGATGTTCTAAAGATGATGCCCATTGAAAGATGAGCAGAGAAAAGAATGCAGGAGATAATTTCAAGGAAAAAAAAATTTCACTGAGCTAAAAGTGTTCAAGCCTAAGAATACCCCCTCTAAGGGTAAAGTTTCATTCTCACCGATATGACAAACATTTTCCCAACAGAAGAAATTTAACACATTATATAAATACCCCAATACACAAATGGTGGTAGTAATAATTAGTTTTCTCCCCTTTCATCTCCGTTGTTTCTGCCCACACGCATTTCCTATTTCGAGCTTTGGTGTAACAAATGCATCTTTCAAATTGGAAGCCCACGCCTTGTTTTTGCACAAACACAGGTCTCTTTATCGCCACGTGCAGTCTCTCCAGCTCAGGGAACCGAACAATGAGGCATTTTCTTCTCTCCCTGGCTGCAGAGCTCTGACAGAATTCATTTAATTTCCATGTAAAGTGTAATCTGCGGATAATAATAGGTCACTCACAGCAATATCATTCTGCTCGCCCTGATCACCCATCATTGTGCTAATTGTGGGATAATGTAATATACAGCCAAGGCACACACATAGAATTACACTGAGCATTTGTTTTTGTGATGCTATGAAGAGGATATGAGAGAGTGTCATGTCAGCAAATACCATAGACATAGCAAATATCATAGACTCTTCCTAAAATGACTCAGGAAATAAAAGTAAAGATTCTTGTATACAGAGCATCTTTGGTATTCTTGATGTCACCTGCGAAATCCACAGGACTTAGGTGATTTTTCTGGGCACAGCTAGACCACATAAATGCTCTGTCATCCCTGATGTCCCAGCTTCTTGGCTCCTTGGGACAGAAGCTTAGAGCAGCCAAATGATTGCCTGGGCAGGTGACAATCACCTGCTAATTGGCTGTTCTCACTTTAAAATATTTCAAAAATATTGATCATAAACCTTAGATTCTTCTTTCTAAGCCCAAAGACCCTCAAAGCAGCAGAGGCCTTTTCTGTATAGAATTGCTTTCCTGGCCGGGCACGGTGGCTCACGCCTGTAATCCCAGCACTTTGGGAGGCCGAGGCAGGCAGATCACCAGGTCAGGAGATCCAGACCATCCTGGCTAACACAGTGAAACTCTGTCTCTACTAAAAATACAAAAAATTAGCCGGGCGAGGTGGCAGGCGCCTGTAGTCCCAGCTACTCGGGAGGCTGAGGCAGGAGAACGGCGTGAACCCGGGGGGGGCAGAGACCGTGCCACTGCACTCCAGCTTGGGCGACAGAGTGAGACTCCGTTTAAAAAAAAAAAATAGAATTGCTTTCCTTCCTGTAGAAACCTAAATTTTCCCATGCATGCTGTGTCTCTTTTGTTTCTGTGTTGGCAAATTCAGGAGCTATCATAGCACATGGGTGCCAAAAAGGTGGGTCCTAAAGATGGCCTAGCCCAACACATTATTTCATGATTTTTTATTCTTGTTACAAAGAGAATTCACGTTTATTATAAGTTATCTGGAAAGAGGGAAGAAAACAGAAGTGAGCCCAACCCTCCAGAGAGCCTTGCAGTGCAGAGAATGAAGGTGAAGCCACAGAGAAAAAGAATTTTTCTTTCTCAGAGAGGGACACTAGGAGGGGTGGAAGAATGTGTTTGCAAGAGGTTTGAAAACTAATACCTGAGAATAGTGTATGTCCGTCTTAGCAGTCAGCATCCCTCATGGATGTTGTCTAATCCTCATATGCTGGGTGGGGCCTCCCAGCAACTCTCCTGCCAAAAAGCAAGGCAGCCTACTGGTCAGCACAAAGCTTGGCCAGCTCCAGCACTTGAAGCCAGATTTTCAGGCTTTGGAAGAAGAGCCCGCCCATTCCCTGCTCTCCTTCTCTGGTTTTGTTGGGGTATGTGTGAAGATGGAAATTATGCTCATGACCTGAGAGAGACAGAAAGTTAAAGAACTTCAGAGACCCTAGGAGATGGAATCAGATGAGAAAGAGCCTGTATTAATCCGTTTTCGCACTGCTATAAAGATACCACCTGAGACTGGGTAATTTAGAAAGAAAGGAGGTTTAACTGACTCACAGTTCCGCATGGCTAGGAAAGCTTCAGGAAACTTACAGTCATGGTGGAAGATGAAGGGGAAGCAAGGCACTTCTTACGTGGCAGCAGCAGCAGCAAGCAAGGGATCGAAGGGGAAGTGCCACATTTTTAAACCATCAGTTCTCGTGAGACCTCATTCACTAACACGAGAACAGCGTGGCGGAAACCACTTCCATATTACAATCACCTCCCACCAGGTCCCTCCCTCGACAGGTGAGGATTACAACTTGAGATGAGATTTGTGTGGAGACACAAAGCCAAACCCTACCAGGGTCCAAAGGAGAAAGAACCAGAGAAAGCAGATGGAGCTCAGAGACAACTGTGGGGGAGAAACAAATACAGCACCAGGAGTGAGAGAGCGAGGAAGGGATAAAGGAACAAGACAGAGGCTCAGAATGGTAGGGAATAAACAGAGGGAGAGAGGCACAGAGGGAGAGGATAATGGAAGGGAAGAGAGAAAAATGGGCAATGAGGGCTGAAAAGCGAAAGAGAAACCCAGAGTGAGACAGAAACTAAATGAAACTAACATGAGTGGCGTCTATACAAGACTGAGCCCAACGTTGTGGCGGGGTTTCTGGAGAGAGGTGAGTCTGAATGTGTGCATGTGTGTGTGTGTGTGCATGGGGGGCGCTATTGGTGCTAGAAGGAGCCTTAGACAATGCACAGGATTTAAAAGCATCCTCTGGCTGGGCACAGTGGCTCACGCCTATAATCCCAGCACTTTGCAGGGCCGAGGCGGGCGGATCACCTGAGGTCAGGAGTTCCAGACCAGCCTGGCCAATATGGTGAAACCCCGTCTCTACTGAAAATGCAAAAATTAGCTGGGCATGGTGGCAGGTGCCTGTAATCCCAGCTACTCAGGAGGCTGAGGCAGGAGAATTGCTTAAACCTGGGAGGCCGAGTTTGCAGTGAGCCGAGATAGCACCACTGCACTCCAGCCTGGGTGACAGAGCAAGACTCTGTCTCAAAAAAAAAGCTTCCTCTGACTTTTGATTCACACATTCATGTCTACCCCTAGATACTCAGAGCACCTTGATAAGCCTGAAGAGAAGATTGTGTTCTTTATTGTTTCTCTCTTCACTGAAAAGCATTACTTCTTCCCATATTTCAACCATTTCGTCAACAATTTGATGATTCCCTGATTCATAACTCTGCACACTGAGAAGCATGAGGTCATTTTGGAGGGGGCTCCTACCAAACCAAATGTGATGTGAGCTAAGCAGAGGGAGTGGGGTTTGGTGAGTGGGAAAGCAGTGAACACCCTCTGTTTGTTCAGTTCAGGGGTCAGACCCAGCTTCCCCAGGGCACTCAGAGCTAACTCAGATTTCCAGCACTGAGATCACAGATCCAGGAATGAGGACAAAGAGTGCCAAGCCTGAGGCTTCAGGTGAGTGGTCAATGACTCTCCATCCAGGGCGTCCGCCTATAGGTCCATAAGCAGAAAGTAGCAGGCATCAGACTGAAGGGACACTGGACCCTGGGCTCAAAGCCCAGGACCGAATTCTAGAAGCCAACATAGCAGGGGGTGGAGGTGAAGAGAAGGCTCTGTTCCTGAGCAAGGTGGCCCTAGGGACACTGGATTCTGAGAATAAATGGCAGTGGAGGGTCCCTAAGATGGAACAACAGAGTTACTCAGTAAACGTAGCTGGGCTTCCCCATCCTAGATCACAGTGGCTGACTTGATTCAAAGCATTGGTAGGTGGACAGAGGAAGCAGCTGCTACCCTCCTGCCTGTCAAAGTTGTCTTGAGCCCTGGTCAATGGAAGACTCATTTGTGAAGAATGGAGAGAGAGAGAAAGGAGACATTGTCCCTGTCCTATAGGTGTGCCCAGTTACAAGGGAGACATGAGAAAACACCCCTCCACACACACACGCAAACACATCTCCAAACATGCTTATGACTGCCATTATGATAATGGAGATACACACAAAAAAAGGCATGACAAATTCTACATCCTTGCTACTCAAAGGATGGTCCACGGACCTGAAGCATCAGCATCACCCGGATGCTTATTCAAAATGCAGTAGCCCAGGCCCTGCCACAGCTATAGAAGTAGGATCTGTGTTTTATCAAAAGCACATGAAGCCTGAAAAGCTGCACTCCACATGACAGGCGATCAGGGAAGGCTTCTTGGAAGTGTAACACTTCCGTGAGTTGGGTGTTACTTTGTCTTATAAGTAAGGAAAATGATATTTGAAAGACTCTGGATGGGTAGCCCAAAGCAGCATATCTCTTAAATGACCAAAGCTGGTCTCAAACTCAGGTTTATGACTGAGAATTAAACTTACTAAATCAAGGATCACCACTTATGTCATGCCGGCTATGTGCCAAGCCCAGAGCTAAGTACTTTATTACTCAGTCCATTGTGTGTTTGGATTCTCACAACAACCATGTAAGATATATTTTCCCCAGTCCACAAGGGAAGTAACAACAGGCTGAAAAAAGGCAGATGATGTTTCCCAAAGCCATACAGCTAGCAAGAGGCAAAGCTGAGATTCAAATACACAACTGTCTATTCCTGAGTCTGGGCTTGATCTTTGATCTGCTTTATATTGCCCAGGCCTGGTCACTGTGCCCCCTGCCTCATTTTTTAAAGATGGAAAACCTGAAGATGGGATTCAAATACATAACTGTCTATTCCTGAGTCTGGGCTTGATCTTTGATCTGCTTTATATTGCTCAGGCCTGGTCACTGTGCCCACCCCCCCCACCCCACCTCATTTTTTAAAGATGGAAAACCTGAAGATGGGATTCAAATACACAACTGTCTATTCCTGAGTCTGGGCTTGATCTTTGATCTGCTTTATATTGCCCAGGCCTGGTCACTGTGCCCCCTGCCTCATTTTTTAAAGATGGAAAACCTGAAGATGGGATTCAAATACATAACTGTCTATTCCTGAGTCTGGGCTTGATCTTTGATCTGCTTTATATTGCTCAGGCCTGGTCACTGTGCCCCCCCGCCCCACCCCACCTCATTTTTTAAAGATGGAAAACCTGAAGATGGGATTCAAATACACAACTGTCTATTCCTGAGTCTGGGCTTGATCTTTGATCTGCTTTATATTGCCCAGGCCTGGTCACTGTGCCCCCTGCCTCATTTTTTAAAGATGGAAAACCTGAAGATGGGATTCAACTACATAATTGTCTATTCCTGAGTCTGGGCTTGATCTTTGATCTGCTTTATATTGCTCAGGCCTGGTCACTGTGCCCCCCGCCCCCCCCCCCCGCCCGCCTCATTTTTTAAAGATGGAAAACCTGAAGCTGGGATTCAAATATACAACTGTCTATTCCTGAGTCTGGGCTTGATCTTTGATCTGTTTTATATTGTCCAGGCCTGGTCACTGTGCCGCCTCTGCCTCATTTTCTAAAGATGGAAAACCTGCTCTTCTGGTGACATCTGTCATTCTGTTCTTCTCTCTGGTCACAGCCAGCCCACCATAGCCAAGCCTGTGGCCAGCCAGCAAGGACAACAGAAGCCACAAGCTGGGAGCAGAGAGATCTGTGGCACATGCAGGTCCCTAGCATTGGGCACAAGGGCTCCAGATCAGCAAAGCATTTGGAAACGCACTTTAGGGTCAGAACTGGGCATTTGTGTGCTTTCTGCCTGAACCATGCACTTAATGTCCTCCCATATCCACAGGCCAGACCCTCTGGAGCTGCCAGCCTGGGAAATGTTAAAGGACGTCAGGTTCCCAGAATGTTTTGAGTTTTCCCAGTAGCAGGATGTCGGGCCTGGGGAGACACTTCTGTGTGCTCGACTGTTTCTCTCATTATGGCAAGATGTCTTTCAACTCCCCCTGCCCAGTGTTCTTCTCATGCAAACTCCACGTGGCATTTCCTGTCCTTGCAGCCCTTGCCTCACATATAGGCAGCCATAGAATCCCTGCCCTTCTACATTCATCTGCAAAGAGCTGACAAAAGGAAAGCAGGTGGACATTCTCTCCACTTTGTTTTTAGACTTACAAACTCCCCCAGCCCATGAATGCATCTGCCTGTAGGAGGGAGCTCTCTGAAATGCAAACCACGTGTACCTAAAGAAAGCAAGCTTGTTGTATTCCATTATAGGAAGGCCAGCAAAACCCAAAAATAAAATCAAATAGAGTGACTCTGAAAATACCCACAGATCACCATCATGTATCCCTCCAGGACATAACCATTCAGAAGTCTCTGAATCTCAATTCTGATTTTCTGAACTGCCTCTGTAAGTCATTCCCCTATTGGGCTCAGCTTGCCTCAGGCAGGCTGGAGGCCCAGGGCCCTGCTCAGGTGCTGCTGCAGAGTGGAGCAGGCTCCTAATAAGGCAGGTGTCAGTCCAGAGAGAAAACATCATTAGAGATTGTTTGTGAAGGAGAAAACACTCACAGGGTGGTTGGGAAGGGAGGTGACTGTCTGCCTAAGGGTACAGTGATCAGGATATAAAACCCTCAACCCCGCCAGCAGCAGATGGGTATTCAGGAAGCAAGAGCATGCCGCCTCTATCCCTTAGAGAGCAAGGAACTCAGGACAACATGTTATCTTGCGAGCTGGGGTTCAGGATCTCCTAATAGGTACAGAAATACTTGACCAAAGTGGTGTTGGTTTGAGTGCGCGCACTAGGGAGGCTTGGTGATTTCCCGGAACATCACCTTGGGAGTGAAAACACAGCATTCAGCTCTACAAATGCTTTTGAGATTAGAGGAGCCCCTCAATGGCTCTGAATTTAAGTGGAGATTGTTCCCCTGGGAGAAATCAGCCACAAATTTGCACAAACACATGGGCATAATGAAGGCAATTGTTCCAGCAGGGAGGCTTTTATCAAAGAACATGATGTGGAGTTAGAAGTAGAGAAAGGCCCTCCATGAGCATCAGTGGGGTGGACTTCTGGAGCTCCGTGGTAAGACAGGGGGCTGAGAAGACACGAATTCAAAGCTGACAGCTGCTCCTTCTCAAAGTGAGGACTTTGCTCAGGAGGTGGCAGAGGAGAAAGAAAGAGTGTGGGGTTTAGAACCAGGAATTCCTAGCTTGAAGAACCCAATCCAACTTGTTTTCACTACCCTGACCCCAGCAGGATAAATGTTTTTGGTTTTTTGTTTCTATAACCGAATCACTATTTACAGGCAACAAAATTTTCCAATTTTAAGTGTGTGGCTCATGGAGGTTTGACAAATGTATTTTCCACATAACCACCATCCCAGTAAAAATATAGACTATTTTCATCACCCTAGAAAGTTCCCTCTACCCTTATCACTTGGTACCCACCTGACCCTACTTATCTTCCAGAGGCAATCACTGTTCTGGATTCTCCACGAGGTAAGTTTTTCTTATTCTAAAACTTAAAATAAATTAAATTATACTGTGTATACTATTTTATGTCCAGCTTCCTTCACCCAACAGAATGCTTTAAAACTTTGTCTCTTCTGTTGTGTGTAGTAAAAGTTGGCTTCATTTTACATTACGTAAATATATCAGGCCAGGTATAGTGGCTCATGCCTGTAATCCCAGCACTTTGGGAGGCTGAGGCAGAAGGATCACTTGAGGTCAGAAGTTTGAGACCAGCCTGGGCAACATAGTGAGACCACGTCTCTACAAAAAATAAAAAATTAGCTGGGCATGGTGTCATCCTTCTATAGTCCTAGCTGAGGTGGGAGGATTGCTTGAGCCCAGGAGTTCAAGGCTGCAGTGAGCTATGTTCTCGCCACTGCACTTCAGCCGGGGTGACAAGACTTTTCCTCAAAAAACAACAAAAAGAAAAATATATAATACTTTGTTTATCCATTTACCTGTAGATACACATTGAGGTTGGTAAGAGTTTCTGGCTATTATGAATAAAGCTATTAACATTCTTTTATAAATCTTATTGTGGAAATATATGTGCATTTTACTTGGGTAAATATCTAAAAGTAGTATTTCTGAATCATAGTAGTAATTTTTGGCTTTATAAGAAGCTACCAAACTGTTTCTCACTATAGCTGAACTATTTTACATTTCCATCAGCAATGTAAGAAAGTTCCAGAATAATCTACATACTCACCAACCCTTGGTATTGCCAGTCTCTTTAATTTTAGCCATTCTGATGTCTGTAAAGTAATATCTCATAGGATCTTGATTTGCAGTTCCCTGAAGACTAATTGTAAGATGCATCTTTTCTTATATTTGTTGGCTAATTATATGCCTCCTTTTGCAGGTAATCTATTTTCTGATTGAGTTATTTGTTTTTTATTATTGAACTTTAGAAGTTCTTTGAATACCCTGAATATTAACCCTTTGCAAATATTTTTCCCTGTCTGTGACTTTATCAATGGTGTTTCTTTTTTTTCCAAGAGCAGATTTTAATTTTGCTAAGGCTCAATTTAAGATTTTTTTTTTGATTAGTACCCCTTTAGTCCTAAGAAATTTTCACCTACCTTACAGCATGAAGATATTATTGTATATTTCTTCTAGAAGTTCTATAGTTTTCATTTGTATGCCTGGGTCTATGATGTAGCTCAAATTATTTTTTGTGAATGATATGAGGTGAGGATCGAGGTACCCCTTTTTTCCGTATAGATATTTAGTTTGTCCGGCACTTTTCTTGAAGACTTTTCTTCTTCTGTTTAGTTACCTTGGCACCTTTATTGAAATTGGTTGAACATATAAATGTGTATTTGCGACGCTCCATTCTGTGATAGGGCTTCTAAGGATATCTTTTGTTCTTATATTTGGTCTTTGGCCTTGGTTTCTGACACAGAGCTCCTAAACTCCTTGGAATTCCTCATGATAGGAACATCTTTTGTTCTAATGAGATGACTCTTGATGGGCTCCCAGATGGGGGCTAGTCACTAGAAAACCAAGTCATGCATAGAAGCATGAAACTTTCAGCCTCAGCCCCCATCCCTTCAGGGAAGGAGGAGAAGCTAAAGACTGAGTTAATAACCAATCATGCCTACATAATGAAGCCTCCATAAAAATCCCTAAAGTAAGGGACTTAGAGAGCTTCTAGGTAGGTAAACACATCCATGTACCAGGAGGGGCAATGTACCTCAACTCCATGAGACAGAATCACCTGCACTGTGGACCCTTATGGACCTCATCCTGTGTGTCTCTTTACCTGGCTGGTCATCTGCAGCCTTTATCATATCCTTTATTTTATAATAAACCAGTAAGCATAAGGAAGCATTTTCCCGAGTTCTGTGGTTGTTCTAGCAAATGACTGAACATGAAAAGAAGCTCCAGGGAACCACCAATTCTGTAGCCATGTCAGAGAGAAATTGTGGGTCACATAAAGACTTACCACTTGCAATTGGTATCTGAAGTAGGGGGACAGTCCTATGGGACTAAGCCCTTAACTAATGGGATCTATGCTAATTCCGGGTAGATAGTGTAGAAATTGAATTGTAAGACACCTCGTTGGTATCCCAAGAAAATTTGAGAATTGACTGCTGTAGGAAAAAAAAAAAAAAAAAAAAAATAAACCTTCACATTTCTGGTGTCATAAGGGAAGTATTGAAAGTACCATGAGAGTAAAGGAAAAGGTATTTTTTCCTATGTATATTGCAGTTAATTACATTGATCGATTTGGGCATGCTAACCCCAACTTGCATACCTGGGATAAATTCCTTTTATATACTTCTGGATTAATTATTCAACATATTTTTAAGAACTTTTGCATTGATAATCATGAAGGATTTTGGAATGTAATTGTCTCCTTGGCAGGTTTTGGTATCAGAGTAATATTAACCCCATAAAATCGGTCATAAGTGTTCCTTAATCCTCTATTTTCTGGAGCAGTTTGTGAAACTTGTGTTATTTCTTCTTTAAGCATTTTGTAGAACTTTTCAGAGGGACCATATGAGTCTGGAGTTTTCTTGTCAGTAGGTTTTTTTCCTGAATCAATTTATTTCAAGGATATATTACTATTCATATTTTTTCTTGTGTTAGTTTTAATATGTTGTCATGTTCAAGAAATTTGCCATTTTGTTTCAGTTGACAAATATATGGACACCAAGTCATAGTTTTGTAATATTTATAGGATCTGAAGTCATTTGTCCTCTATCATTCTGATATTGGCATAAAGCTGCTAGTTTTGCAATATCTGTAGGGCATATAGTGGTGCAGAAGAGTTAACATCAAAGTTCTGACTGCTATCATTTGCTATCATTTTAAATGTGGCCCTTGGCTGGCATCTGAAAACTTTGATTTTGGAAGGGTCCTTGCCACCCAATCTGATAAGAGTAGTGGGCTAACTACTGCACAAGAAATATGGTTTATGCTGAATACCTACTTTCCTTCTGGGAGTCTGCAATTTTGGTATATGGTGGACAGAGGCTGCCAATGTGTTCCCAGTAAAAATCCTGGACACAGATCTCTGATAAGGTCATTAGACACTTCATATATGTTGTCACAAGTCACTGTGGGGGAACTAAGAATATCCTTTGTGGTTCCATGGAGAAAGCATGTTTGAAACCTTGCATCTGGTTTCCTCTGGGCTCTGCTCCATGTACCTTTTCCTTCTCTGATTTTGCTTTGTTTCCTTTGATTGTGTCTTAGTCCATTTTGTGCTGCTATAACAGAATACCCAGAATACCACAGACTGTGTAATTTATAAGAAACAGATATTTATTTCTCACAATTCTGGAGGTTGAGAAGTTCACAATCAAGGCACCAGCAGGTTCAGCTGTCTGGTGAGGGCTGCTGTATGCTTTCAAGAAGGCACCTTGTTGCTGCATCTTCTGGAGGCAAGAAACACTGTGCCCTCCCATGGCAGAAGGTAGAAAGGTAAGAGAGACAAACTCCCTCCCTCAAGCCCTTTTATAGGGCACCTAATTCCACTCATAAGAGAAGGAGCCCTAATAACATAATTACCTCTTAAAGGTCTTCCCTCAGTACCATCACATTGGCCATTAAGTTTCAACACCTGAATTTTAGAGGGAACTTCTTCAATCCATAGCCATGTTGTAAAAAATCTTAGCCAGGGGTAGTGTGCTGAGTTCTGGGAGTCCTCCTAGCAAATTTTCAACCCTAGGAGGAGCCTGGGGATTACCAACACAGAAGTTATTTTTCTATCATACTGTTATTGGTAATTGATATTTTCTCTCTTCTTAGTTGGTCTAGAAATGTTTTTAAAGAAAATACTTTGACCTTGTTGACTTTCTCTGTTGGCCAACATTTATCATTATTAGTTTATTTTCTATACTTTCTGTTAGTTCTGTTTCTATTAGTCTATTTTCATAATTTCTGTTCTTTATTTTTCCCATTTTTACTTATTTTGAGATTAATTTGTTCTTTTACTTGCTTCATATGGTAGAGGTGTAGATCACTGATTTGAAACCTATCATTTTTCTAATATAAGCATTTAAAGTCATACATATATTTCTAAGCATTTCTTTATTTACCTCTTACAAATTTTTGTATGTTGTGTTTTCATTATCATCCATTTCAAAATCTTTTAACCTCCTGTGTTATTTCTTCAATTTCCAAATATTTTGGGCTTTTCTGAATATCTTATTGTTATTAATGTCAAATATTGTTCTACTCCTGTCAGAGAAATACTCTGTGTGATTCTAACCAGCTGGCATTTATTGAGACTTGTTTTAAGAATCAGCAAAAGGCCCATGATTATAAAAGTCCCATATGCACTTAAAGAGGACATGCATCCTGCAGTTGTTGGGTATATGTTCTACAAATGTTGTATGATCAAGTTGGTTAACACTATTTTCAAATCTTCTGCATTCTTTCTGTATTGTTATCTACTTGGTTTTTGTTTTTGTTTTGTTTTTTGTTTGTTTGTTGTTTGTTTTGAGACAGGGTCTCACTCTGTCCCCCAGGCTGGAGTGCAGTGGCAGGATCTTGACTCACCTCAGCACCCTAAGAAGCTGGGACCACAGGCATGAGCCACCATGCCTGGCTACTTTTTATATTTTTGGTAGAGACAGGGTCTTGCCATATAAACCAGGCTGGGCTCAAACTCTTGAGCTCAAGCAATCCACCTGCCTCGGCCTCCCAAAGTGCTGTGATTATTGGCGTGAGCCACCGCAGCCGGCCATGTTATCTATTTGTTACATCAACTGAATGGTATTAAAATCACTATGTTTGTGCATTTTTCTATTTATCCCTTTATTTTTGTCAACTTTTTCTTCATGTATTTTGGAGTATTGTTATTTATTGCATACATTTAGAATTTCCAGGTATTCTTCAGTAATTGACCATTTAATCATCATGAAATAATGCCCTTTATCAATGGTAATACTCCCTGCCTTGAAATCTACTTTGCCTAATATGCAATATGAGCTCTTTCATATTTATTTTGACACAGGTCATGAGGTTCTGCTCAGCATTTTTTTTAATCTTTTTGCATTTAATTCACTTTTGTCTTTATAGATAATGTATATCACTTAAAAAAAAAAGTACTTAATTCTTTATTTATATCCAGTGTGACAACCCCTGCTTTTCGATTGGAATGTTTAGTTCATTAACATTTAATATAAATATTAAAGTAATTTGGATTAAACATAGCAGCTTGCTATTTGTTGTTTATCTGTGCTTTTAGTTCTTAGTATTTTTATTCCACTTTTGCTGTCTTCTCTTGGGATAATCATGCTGTTGGTTTTTTTGTTTAGTTATTCAATTTATCTCTTCTATGGCTGTTTTGCTTTTATTCCTCTTTTTCAATAGTTGCTCTAATAATAACAATAAGCATCCTTACTTAACTTGTCTACATCAATACTGAATTGACATTATATCACTTCATATACCATGTAACAACTGTAAATAGCATCTTCTCATCCTCTATTTCTGCAATCATCACGTTTTACTTTTCCTTTGTTAGAAACCATCATTTTGTTATTATTTTTGCTCTAAACAGTCCATTACATTTTATAACATTTGAGAAAGGAAAATATAGCTTTTCATATATACTATTCATAGTGTTCTTCCTTCCTTTCTTTTGGATTCAAATGTTCATTTGATATCATTTACGTTCATCCTGAAGAGCTTTCTTGAGCATTTCTGGTAGTGTGAGTCTGAATACATTTTCTTAGCTTCTGTCTACAGCTTATCTGGAAGCTATCTTTATTTTTTCTTCATTTTTAAAAACATATTTTCATTTGATGAAACAATCCATGTGATAGTGTCTTCTCATGCCTCATCCCCTGCCCTGACACTTTAAAATGTCATTCCTTTATCTTCTAATTTTCATTGTTTTCTTTTTTCTTTCTTTTTAATAATAAATATGCTGGTATGCTGTTAGTCTTCTCCAGATTCTGTGTATGTCTTTACCCTGCTCTAAATACTTTTAATGCTTTTTCTTTTGCTTTGGTTGATTACGCTTTGACTACAATGTGTTCAGGTGTGATTTTCTTTTTATTTGTTCTTCCTGGAGTTTCCTGGGCTTCTTAAGTCTGTAAGTTGACATTTTTATCAAACTTTGTAATAGTTCGGTCAGTATTTCTTCAATTTTTTTTTTCTGTGTAATTCTCATTCTCCTCTCCCTCTGGGACTATACTACTGGTTTTTGTTTTGTTTTCCTTTGTATTTCAGTTTTTCTTTCTCTCTCTCTCTGTTCTTATTCAGGATAAGTTCTAATAATGTATCTTTAAATTTATGAATACTTTCTTTTGTTGAACCTAACCTGCTGTTAATCTCATCTAATTAATTTTTTTATTTTAGCTATCTTATTTCTTTAAGATATGTATTTGATTCCTTTTTAAGTTTCTACATTTCTTCTAAAATTCTCCATTATTTATTATATCTATTTCTTTAACACTTTTTATATTGGTTATTTTAAAGTAATTACCTGCAATATACAATCTCTGGTCATCTGTGGATCTGTTTTTTATTGATTTGTTTCTTCATGAAGATGAGTCACATTGTCTTTTTTTACACATGATTTTTTTTCTTTATTTTTTTCTTTTTTGTGAGATGGAGTTTTGTTCTTGTTGTCCAGGCTAGATTGCAGTGGCACGATCTCAGCTCACTGCAACCTCAGCTCACTGCAACCTCCGCCTCCGTTCAAGTGATTCTCCTGCCTTAGCCTCCCGAGTAGCTGGGATTACAGGCATGTGCCACCATACCTGGCTAATTTTGTATTTTTAGTAGGGACGGGGTTTCTCCATGTTGGTCAGGCTGGTCTCAAACTCCCAACCTCAGGTGATCCGCCCGCCTCAGCCTCCCACAGATGATTTTTTAAATTGTGATTTAAGTATTGTTTTTAATACATTGCAGAGACTCTTTTGTTAATGTATTTGGAACAGTGTTGCTTATTTGTTCTAGACGTAAAATGTATTATTCACAGAGCACCTTGATCCTCAAGCACTTAGTTTTAGCCTTTGTTTGAGTATGCTGCTTTTGCAAATGTCTCAGTTCTCGGAAGTAGTCTTCTAAAGTATGGCCTTTCTAGAAGTTCAGTGAAAAGCCAAAGGTATTTAACAAACCCCTCTCACACAGAGGTACTCTAACTCCAAACTCTTACTTCTCTATGGTGAGCAGCAGATTACAACTCTGCTTAGTTTATTCATCCTTCAAGCTCTTCATATTGCCTTTTAGTTCCAGAGTTTCATCCGAACATGCATAGTTTGGGAGTCAGATGAAGATTAGAGAATAATTCAGTCAGTGGGTCCTACGTATCATGGTTTCCCATTCATTGATTCAACCATCTGCAAATCAAAAATATTCAAAAAATTACGGGGCACGGTGGCTCATGCCTGTAATCCCAGCGCTTTCAGAGGCAGAGGCAAGCGGATCGCTTGAACCCAGGAGTTCTAGACTAGCCTAGGCAACATAGAGAAACCCCGTCTCTACCAAAAAAATACAAAAAATAGCTTAGTGTGGTGGCGTTGGCCTATAATTCCAGCTATTTGGGAAGCCGAGGCAGCAGGATCAGTTAAGCCTAGGACGCAGAGCCTGCAGTGAGCTGAGATCACAGTACTGCATTCTAGCCTGGGCAACAGAGTGAGACCCCATCTCAAAAAAATAAAGTCAAAAAGTTAATAACAATACCCCCAAAAAATATAAATTAAAAAACCAATGCTGTATAAAAAGTATTTACATTGTATTAGGTATTGTAAGTATTTCTAAAGATGATTTCAAGTATATTGGAGAATATGTGTAGGTTACAAGCAAATACTGCATCATTTTATAAGAGCGACTTGAGTATCCACAGATTTTGTTATTTTTTTTAATTAATTTATTTATTTATTATTATTTAGGTTTTAGGGTACATGTGCGCAATGTGCAGGTTAGTTACATATGTATACATGTGCCATGCTGGTGCGCTGCACCCACTAACTCGTCATCTAGCATTAGGTATATCTCCCAATGCTATCCCTCCCCGCTCCCCCCACCCCACAACAGTCCCCAGAGTGTGATGTTCCCCTTCCTGTGTCCATGTGTTCTCATTGTTCAATTCCCACCTATGAGTGAGAATATGCAGTGTTTGGTTTTTTGTTCTTGCGATAGTTTACTGAGAATGATGATTTCCAATTTCATCCATGTCCCTACAAAGGACATGAACTCATCATTTTTTATGGCTGCATGGTATTCCATGGTGTATATGTGCCACATTTTCTTAATCCAGTCTATCATTGTTGGACATTTGGGTTGGTTCCAAGTCTTTGCTATTGTGAATAATGCCACAATAAACATACGTGTGCATGTGTCTTTATAGCAGCATGATTTCTAGTCCTTTGGGTATATACCCAGTAATGGGATGGCTGGGTCAAATGGTATTTCTAGTTCTAGGTCCCTGAGGAATCGCCACACTGACTTCCACAATGGTTGAACTAGTTTGCAGTCCCACCAACAGTGTAAAAGTGTTCCTATTTCTCCACATCCTCTCCAGCACCTGTTGTTTCCTGACTTTTTAATGATTGCCATTCTAACTGGTGTGAGATGGTATCTCGTTGTGGTTTTGATTTGCATTTCTCTGATGGCCAGTGATGGT
Source organism: Pongo pygmaeus (assembly GCF_028885625.2). Classification (NCBI taxonomy): domain Eukaryota; kingdom Metazoa; phylum Chordata; class Mammalia; order Primates; family Hominidae; genus Pongo; species Pongo pygmaeus. The sequence goes on from NC_072391.2 coordinate 62,866,755, forward strand.
GAGCATTTTTTCATGTGTTTTTTGGCTGCATAAATGTCTTCTTTTGAGAAGTGTCTGTTCATGTCCTTTGCCCACTTTTTGATGGGGTTGTTTATTTTTTTCTTGTAAATTTGTTGGAGTTCATTGTAGATTCTGGATATTAGCCCTTTGTCAGATGAGTAGGTTGTGAAAATTTTCTCCCATTTTGTAGGTTGCCTGTTCACTCTGATGGTAGTTTCTTTTGCTGTGCAGAAGCTCTTGAGTTTAGTTAGATCCCATTTGTCAATTTTGGCTTTTGTTGCCATTGCTTTTGGTGTTTTAGACATGAAGTCCTTGCCCATGCCTATGTCCTGAATGGTAATGCCTAGGTTTTCTTCTAGGGTTTTTATGGTTTTAGGTCTAACATTTAAGTCTTTAATCCATCTTGAATTGATTTTTGTATAAGGTGTAAGGAAGGGATCCAGTTTCAGCTTTCTACATATGGCTAGCCAGTTTTCCCAGCACCATTTATTAAATAGGGAATCCTTTCCCCATTTCTTGTTTTTCTCAGGTTTGTCAAAGATCAGATAGTTGTAGATATGTGGCATTATTTCTGAGGGCTCTGTTCTGCTCCATTGATCTGTATCTCTGTTTTGGTACCAGTACCATGCTGTTTTGGTTACTGTAGCCTTGTAGTATAGTTTGAAGTCAGGTAGTGTGATGCCTCCAGCTTTGTTCTTTTGGCTTAGGATTGACTTGGCGATGCGGGCTCTTTTTTGGTTCCATATGAACTTTAAAGTAGTTTTTTCCAATTCTGTGAAGAAAGTCATTGGTAGCTTGATGGGTATGGCATTGAATCTGTAAATTACCTTGGGCAGTATGGCCATTTTCACAATATTGATTCTTCCTACCCATGAGCATGGAATGTTCTTCCATTTGTTTGTATCCTCTTTTATTTCCTTGAGCAGTGGTTTGTAGTTCTCCTTGAAGAGGTCCTTCATGTCCCTTGTAAGTTGGATTCCTAAGTATTTTGTTCTCTTTGGAGCAATTGTGAATGGGAGTTCACTCATGATTTGGCTCTCTGTTTGTCTGTTGTTGGTGTATAAGAATGCTTGTGATTTTTGTACATTGATTTTGTATCCTGAGACTTTGCTGAAGTTGCTTATCAGCTTAAGGAGATTTTGGGCTGAGACAGTGGGGTTTTCTAGATATACAATCATGTCATCTGCAAACAGGGACAATTTGACTTCCTCTTTTCCTAATTGAATACCCATTATTTCCTTCTCCTGCCTAATTGCCCTGGCCAGAACTTCCAACACTAAGTTGAATAGGAGTGGTGAGAGAGGGCATCCCTGTCTTGTGCCAGTTTTCAAAGGGAATGCTTCCAGTTTTTGCCCATTCAGTATGATACTGGCTGTGGGTTTGTCATAGATAGCTCTTATTATTTTGAAATACGTCCCATCAATACCTAATTTATTGAGAGTTTTTAGCATGAAGGGTTGTTGAATTTTGTCAAAAGCCTTTTCCATATCTATTGAGATAATCATGTGGTTTTTGTCTTTGGTTCTGTTTATATGCTGGATTACATTTATTGATTTGCGTATATTGAACCAGCCTTGCATCCCAGGGATGAAGCCCACTTGATCATGGTGGATAAGCTTTTTGATGTGCTGCTGGATTCAGTTTGCCAGTATTTTATTGAGGATTTTTGCATCAATGTTCATCAAGGATATTGGTCTAAAATTCTCTTTTTTGGTTGTGTCTCTGTCCGGCTTTGGTATCAGGATGATGCTGGCCTCATAAAATGAATTAGGGAGGATTCCCTCTTTTTCTATTGATTGGAATAGTTTCAGAAGGAATGATACCAGTTCCTCCTTGTACCTCTGGTAGAATTCAGCTGTGAATCCATCTGCTCCTGGACTCTTTTTGGTTGCTAAGCTATTGATTATTGCCACAATTTCAGCTCCTGTTATTGGTCTATTCAGAGATTCAACTTCTTCCTGGTTTAGTCTTGGGAGAATGTATGTGTCGAGGAATTTATCCATTTCGTCTGGATTTTCTAGTTTATTTGCGTAGAGGTGTTTGTAGTATTCTCTGATGGTAGTTTGTATTTCTGTGGGATCGGTGGTGATATCCCCTTTATCATTTTTTATTGCATCTATTTGATTCTTCTCTCTTTTTTTTCTTTATTAGTCTTGCTAGCGGTCTATCAATTTTGTTGATCCTTTCAAAAAACCAGCTCCTGGATTCATTAATTTTTTGAAGGGTTTTTTGTGTCTCTATTTCCTTCAGTTCTGCTCTAATTTTAGTTATTTCTTGCCTTCTGCTAGCTTTTGAATGTGTTTGCTCTTGCTTTTCTAGTTCTTTTAATTGTGATATTAGGGTGTCAATTTTGGATCTTTCCTGCTTTCTCTTGTGGGCATTTAGTGCTATAAATTTCCCTCTACACACTGCTTTGAATGCATCCCAGAGATTCTGGTATGTTGTGTCTTGGTTCTCATTGGTTTCAAAGAACATCTTTATTTCTGCCTTCATTTCATTATGTACCCAGTAGTCGTTCAGGAGCAGGTTGTTCAGTTTCCATGTAGTTGAGCAGTTTTGAGTGAGATTCTTAATCCTGAGTTCTAGCTTGATTGCACTGTGATCTGAGAGATAGTTTGTTGTAATTTCTGTTCTTTTACATTTGCTGAGGAGAGCTTTACTTCCAAGTATGTGGTCAATTTTGGAATAGGTGTGGTGTGGTGCTGAAAAAAATGTATATTCTGTTGATTTGGGGTGGAGAGTTCTGTAGATGTTTATTAGGTCTGCTTGGTGCAGAGCTGAGTTCAATTCCTGGGTATCCTTTTTGACTTTCTGTCTCGTTGATCTGTCTAATGTTGACAGTGGGGTGTTAAAGTCTCCCATTATTAATGTGTGGGAGTCTAAGTCTCTTTGTAGGTCACTCAGGGCTTGCTTTATGAATCTGGGTGCTCCTGTATTGGGTGCATATATATTTAGGATAGTTAGCTCTTCTTGTTGAATTGATCCCTTTACCATTATGTAATGGCCTTCTTTGTCTCTTTTGATCTTTGTTGGTTTAAAGTCTGTTTTATCAGAGACTAGGATTGCAACCCCTGCCTTTTTTTGCTTTCCATTTGCTTGGTAGATCTTCCTCCATCCTTTTATTTTGAGCCTATGTGTGTCTCTGCACGTGAGATGGGTTTCCTGAATACAGCACACTGATGGGTCTTGACTCTGTATCCAGTTTGCCAGTCTGTGTCTTTTAATTGAAGCATTTAGTCCATTTACATTTAAAGTTAATATTGTTATGTGTGAATTTGAGCCTGCCATTTTGATTTTAGCTGGTTATTTTGCTCGTTAGTTGATGCAGTCTCTTCCTAGTCTCGATGGTCTTTACATTTTGTCATGATTTTGCAGTGGCTAGTACCGGTTGTTCCTTTCCATGTTTAGCACTTCCTTCAGGAGTTCTTTTAGGGCAGGCCTGGTGGTGACAAAATCTCTCAGCATTTGCTTGTCTGTAAAGTATTTTATTTCTCCTTCACTTATGAAGCTTAGTTTGGCTGGATATGAAATTCTGGGTTGAAAATTCTTTTCTTTAAGAATGTTGAATATTGGCCCCCACTCTCTTCTGGCTTGTAGAGTTTCTGCGGAGAGATCTGCCGTTAGTCTGATGGGCTTCCCTTTCAGGGTAACCTGACCTTTCTCTCTGGCTGCCCTTAACATTTTTTCCTTCATTTCAACTTTGGTGAATCTGACAATTATGTGTCTTGGAGTTGCTCTTCTCGAGGAGTATCTTTGTGGCGTTCTCTGTATTTCTTGAATCTGAATGTTGGCCTGCCTTGCTAGATTGGGGAAGTTCTCCTGGATAATATCCTGCAGAGTGTTTTCCAACTTGTTTCCATTCTCCCTGTCACTTTCAGGTACACCAATCAGACGTAGATTTGGTCTTTTCACATAGTCCCATATTTTTTGGAGGCTTTGCTCATTTCTTTTTATTCTTTTTTCTCTAAACTTCCCTTCTCACTTCATTTCATTCATTTCATCTTCCATCACTGATACCCTTTCTTCCAGTTGATTGCATCGGCTCATGAGGCTTCTGCATTCTTCACGTAGTTCTCGAGCCTTGGTTTTCAGCTCCATCAGCTCCTTTAAGCACTTCTCTGTATTGGTTATTCTAGTTATACATTCTTCTAAATGTTTTTCAAAGTTTTCAACTTCTTTGCCTTTGGTTTGAATATCCTCCCATAGCTCGGAGTAATTTGATTGTCTGAAGCCTTCTTCTCTCAGCTCGTCAAAGTCATTCTCCGTCCAGCTTTGTTCCATTGCTGGTGAGGAACTGCGTTCCTTTGGAGGAGGAGAGGCGCTCTGCTTTTTAGAGTTTCCAGTTTTTCTGCTCTGTTTTTTCCCCATCTTTGTGGTTTTATCTACTTTTGGTCTTTGATGATGGTGATGTACAGATGGGTTTTTGGTGTGGATTTCCTTTCTGTTTGTTAGTTTTCCTTCTAACAGACAGGACCCTCAGCTGCAGGTCTGTTGGAGTACCCAGCCGTGTGAGGTGTCAGTCTGGCCCTGCTGGGGGGTACCTCCCAGTTAGGCTGCTCGGGGGTCACGGGTCAGGGACCCACTTGAGGAGGCAGTCTGCCCGTTCTCAGATCTCCAGCTGCGTGCTGGGAGAACCACTGCTCTCTTCAAAGCTGTCAAACAGGGACATTTAAGTCTGCAGAGGTTACTGCTGTCTTTTTGTTTGTCTGTGTCCTGCCTACAGAGGCAGGCAGGCCTCCTTGAGCTGTGGTGGGCTCCACCCAGTTCGAGCTTCCCTGGCTGCTTTGTTTACCTAAGCAAGCCTGGGCAATGGTGGGCGCCCCTCCCCCAGCCTCGCTGCCTCCTTGCAGTTTGATCTCAGACTGCTGTGCTAGCAATCAGCGAGACTCCATGGGCGTAAGACCCTCTGAGCCAGGTGTGGGATATAATCTCCTGGTGCGCCGTTTTTTAAGCCCGTCGGAAAAGCGCAGTATTCGGGTGGGAGTGACCCGATTTTCCAGGTGCCGTCTGTCACCCCTTTCTTTGACTAGGAAAGGGAACTCCCTGACCCCTTGCGCTTCCCGAGTGAGGCAATGCCTCACCCTTCTTCAGCTCGCGCACGGTGCGTGCACTCACTGACCTGCACCCACTGTCTGGCACTCCCTAGTGAGATGAACATGGTACCTCAGATGGAAATGCAGAAATCACCCATCTTTTGCATCGCTCACGCTGGGAGCTGTAGACCGGAGCTGTTCCTATTCGGCCATCTTGGCTCCTCCCCCCGAGTATCCACAGATTTTGGTATCTGTCAGGGGAGGTCCTAGAACCAATCTCCTACAGATACAGAGGAATGACTGTATATGGACTTTTGGCTGTAGTCTTTCTGGCTGCACTCTTACAATTTTCCTTATCAACATTCCAGGATCTCTGGAAGTTCTGACTCCTCAGACCCAAAAGAGGGTGGCCTGAGTTCTAGCTGCTACACTCTGTAACTATTAGAGTGTCCTCAAGAGAAAAATAAATGCACATCTCACCCAGTATAGCTCCCTTTTTTCAAAGATCAATTCCTTACTGGTTTATGTCCTCTCTTTGTTACTCTTTGGTTGCTCCTGTTGTTTTTTCTTATATTGTATCCATAATTTTTATTGTTTGCTCTGGGATGATTAGTCCAATGCAAGCTGCACTATTACTTAAATTAGAACTCCTTGAGTAAGCTTTATCTATCTTCATTCAGGAAGGGTGTACTAAGCCCCTACCACACGCCTTGAGCTTGGTTAGACGTTGGAGATGTAGTGGTGAATAAAAATACAAAGGGAGAGAGAGAAAAAATAAAGAAAGAAAGTGATAATTCCCATCTTTGTGGAACTTATAGTATAATGAGAGATGCACACACAAAGAAATCACATAAATACATATATAATGAGAGCATGTGGTTATGAGAGCCTATACCAGGGCAATTTGAAATGATCAAAAAGATCCAGGAAGATATCCCTGAGGAAGTCTTAATGGAACCACCATCTAAAGCTGCTGTTACCACCCAGGAAGTTTTCTTGTGGTTCTAGAAGCTGAGAACCCTTTCCTGAGACCATGACCATCACCTTGAAATCAGATGACCCGTTAACCATGGATGGTTTATGTCTGTCCTAGCAGAAGTCCAGTGATATGCTAGATACTGTGATGCAAGGATTCATCCTGGATATATCAGCTGTCTGGTAAAGCATTCTCTATAGTAGAGTCCATGAATTAGGAGCACTGTCGTGGGAGTCAGAAGGGAGAAAGGAAGAACAACCAGACACACCAATCCAGTGCAGGGACAGCTGCAAGAGCATCTGGCCACCCCAGCATTTTTGAAAAATTGTGAATGGACTTAAATGTCATGGAAGACACAGGTTCTAAGAACTGCCTTTCTACTGAATTATTTTTAAAAAATAGAAAAGGATTTTTAAAAAGAAAAGTTTCTTTATGGGTTAAAAATTCTGTTGAAAGCAACAGAGCCGTGTGAGAGAGAGAAATCCCAGGATTTTGTTTCCTCTCTGGGAGCCTGGGGAATTCACCACCAGGGAGGGATTCATGTGGAGATTCCCCTGGGGGTGGAAGGGAGGGGGCTACCGGGTGAATCTCGGGGTGGGGAAGAGCACTTCCACTTTAAACCATGAAAAGGGAGAGGGCTCCCCTCCTTTACTCTTGTTATAGTAACGTTCTTTTATGAAGGTTTATTCTGAGTCCTGTCAGTCTGATGGTAATGTTTTCTCCACTTATTCTGTAATTATGAAATAATTAAAAATGGATGACACAGATCCTTAGTCCCCCTTTTTCTTTCTATGCAGCGGTAGACATTCTGCCTGAAATTTGTAGTCTGATTAGTCATCTCTTGAAATAATTTGCCTGTGGTAGATCTTCCTAGTCTAGTGGAAAATAAAAATTATCAACCTGAATGCATTTATTATTTTAGTATTAATTATATTTTACTTAACAGGGGTTCTTATTCCATGAAGAATATTTTTAAAAATGAAACAGGACAACGGGAGGAAAGACATAGAAATTTGCATAACCTAGGGCCTAAAGTTCACCACCGATAACATTCAAGGTTAGAGCTTAGTGCCCATGAGCAGGTGCATCTAGACAGAAAGCAGGACCGAATGTGGACCGACAGTGGCTGGGGTATATGGGCAAGAAATCATGAGGCTGAGGAGGTCTCCTGTGGCCAAAATCACAGATAGCCATTTTAGGCATGTTAAATATTTTAGAATTTACTCTTAAAGAAATGAAAAGTGGGGCTGGGCATGGTGGCTCACGCCTGTAATCCCAGCACTTTGGGAGGCTGAGGTGGGCAGATCACTTTGGGAGGCTGAGGCTGAAGCTGAGGTCAGGAGTTCGAGACCAGCCTGGCCACGATGGTGAAACCCCATCTCTACTAAAAATGCAAAAATTAGCTGAGCGTGGTGGTGAGTACCTGTAATCCCAGCTACTCAGGAGGCTGAGGCAAGAGAATCGCTTGACCCTGGGCAGCAGAGGTTGCCGTGAGCCAAGATCCTGCCACTGCACTCCAGCCTGGGTGACAGAGAGAGAGAGACTCTGTAAAACAACAACAACAAAAAAGAAATGAAAAGACACTGAAGGGTTTAAACAGGAAAAATTCTATAACCAAATTCGTATTTAAAAATCCCTCTCACTGTAGTGTAGAGAACATATCTGAATGAGGCAGGGGTTCCTGGGGAGAGGCTATTAGGAAGCTGCTGCTGTCATCCAGATGAGAGGCAGCAACAAGACACTGACGGGAGTGATGGAGAAGGAGAGGAGTCCACAAATAAAGGAGACATTTAGGGAGAGCAAGTGGTGATTGACTGGACACAGAGTGCTTTCCAGGCTTTTATTTTTTTCTTATGCATAAGTTTTTCTTTATCTTAATAATGTGACCTTCTATACACAAATATTTTACCCTGCTTTTTTTGACTCAACAATAAGAGTTTATTTGGTATTACTTACTGTTATTAAATGCTGTGTAATAATTTCTTGAACTTATGCACATAATTTAATTCCCAGCCTCTCACTGTAGGATGCTAAGGTTGTTCTCCAGGTTTTTCTAATAACATGTAATTCCTTTGGGCATAAAGAACTTTCTTTATATTTGATTGTTTCTTGAGACTAAATTCCCAGCACATAATTTAATGGGTTAAGGTATATAATCTTATTAAGATTTTTATGGCAATAAATGGATATGTCTATTTTAACATCATAGTTACATCATTTCTTTGGGGAAATGGCCTTATATCAGGCTAGTGATGTTGGGTTATTTTCATCATTGAAGGGACAGTGATTTGTCTTCACTGCAACAGATGCATATTCTGGATATAGATTAGTCTTTCCTGCCCCCACTACTTATTGTTAGAACCACCATCTATGGACTGACAAAATGTTTTATTCACCACCATGGAAAAACGTGCAACATTATTTCTGAACATGGGAAACTCATTTTATGGCAAAAGAAATGTGGCAGTTGGCTTTTACTCTGGAATTCAATGACCTCACAATACAGCCCATCCCTAAAAGTATCTAGCATGCTAGACTGATGGAATGGCTTCCTGAGGACTCAGTGATAGGGCCTATTAGGAAAAAACATTCTGAAAAGTTTGAGGTTATATTTTAAAATGTGCGGTATATGCTTTAAATAAGCAACTAATATATGGTGCTATTTCTCCCACAGGATATATGGGCCTGGGAACAAATCTTTACTATTGTACCCATTAACAGAGTATTTGTTTGCTGTCTCTACAACTTGGAACTGTCCTGATTTGAAAGTTTAAGTTGTCAATGGAGAAATATTTTCACCAGAGGACACAATGATTGTCCCACTGAACTGACAGTTGCAGAGGCCATTTCAGGCTTGTTACATCACTAAACCCTTGGGAGGAAAAAAGTTACCATCCTAGCTAGATGATTGATCTTGATCATCAATAGGAAATTTGAGTTCTCCTCAATACGAAATAGGTCAGGAAGGACTAGATTTGGAACCTGGAGGATTCTCTTGGGGAAATTTTAGCATTCCCATGTGCAATAGTAACAGTGAATGGGAAGTTGCAGCAACCAAGACAGAAAGCAAAACAACCAAGGATTTACACCATATAGGAATGAAGATTGGTTCATTCTTTGTAAAGAACATTGATTAGTGGAGATAATGGATAAGGGAAAAGTGAACATGGATCCAACTGTAAAGGAAAGTAATTGTAAATAGCAACCATGGCCTAATGAGCAGCTACAGAAGTAAAGACTGAAATACATGCATATATGCACATGTGCACATGCGCACACATACAGAGCTTTTTATTTCATTTCTCTTCATCCTTTCTTATTATTATCTTATAAGGCATATTAGCAGTGGTTCAGAGCACATGTGGTATCCAGTTCACTTGTTATATTTAAAGAAAAATGTTCTTAAATAGTTTCGCCATGTATACCAAGGCAGAATAAATAAAATGGAAAAGTTCAGAGGATATGCACAGGGTTAAGGGCATATACTGCCTTCTGGAAGAATCAGCATAGTGCAAATAAAGTAT